>NC_065420.1:5342561-5681133 GCF_024362695.1 Pectinophora gossypiella | reverse complement strand
CGGAGATCGCACTTTGCGCAGTAGGGCTAACATGCGCAACGTGATAAAATTTTGTCACGGTCATTTTATCGATTCTGACGATATGATTATGTCGTTTAGCTGATTGGTGCTTGGTGCTAATATGTGAACTCGAATAAGTCATGTCGTTTTGTCAAAATTCGAACCAAAACGTGGCACGCTTTGGGAAAAACGAACTTATCGATTTCGACAAAATTTATTTAAGCGATCGATAGCATATGTTTCTAGAGTGACTGAGCGAATTATCGTTTGGACTTTTGCTTCTATTTGTTGGCAACCCCAACATTAAATTTATATTTTTTAGTGTGACAACACTTTTGTCTCTTCACTTCCGTTCTTGCTCTCCATTTAACTACTGTAATGTGAACATTTTTTGTACGAATTTAATTAAATTCAGTGAATTTTGCCTACTTCTGGACGTTTCAATCTCAGCCTTCGCCTCAGATAACCAGCCCTCACAGCCATTAGGAATCTAACACCCCAAACCTAACACTATTTAACACCTACTTTGATAAGAGTTCTTATGATTTGCATATAGACGTACGGCCTATATGCATCCCTATTTGGTGGATATCCCAACTATTCGCACAAAGCACTTCGCATCGTCCTTTAATATGCGTACTGCTAAGAAGTGAATTTTTTTGCCGTCTTCTGTATTTCCGAATGCATATAACCCGGGTGTTTTCAAGGCCAGAGTGAACAGACGAGCTCTGGGCGAGCGAGCTCCATCTTAGGCCTCGTCAATGCCTTCGGACAAGTCTGGGGCCAAGAGCAAACCCACATATATATAATATGGTTTGCGTATATATTTGTGGTATACTTAGCAGTAGAGCAACTTACTAGGATATTTCTTCATTCCCGTTGGATCATCGGGTACCGTTGATACTCCTGGATATCCGGCAGAGTTGTATTCTGCTCCCGGGTTGACAGGCGGATAACCAGGCATAACCGGGTTTCCATGGTGTACTGTTGTGGGACAGACGGACGGTGAGACTACGACCGGCGGTGCTAACACTGCTCCACGATTTAGCCTTCTCTCTGCAAAGTAAGGAAGTAAATATTAATTCATTATTCAACCGTAGATAAGTCAATCATTGACACAAATTACTGTTCTAGCTAGAAAATTCCGATATACACAGAGTTTGTAACAGTAAAGTAGAGCAACTTCAGGTACAGTGATGTCAGCGGGGGTGCTCCCCGAGAGGGGTGAAAATATTCAAATTCTGAATTCTGCAACCGGAGACTGATAACTTAATATAGAGACTAGCTTTTTCTCGCGGCTTCGCTCGCGTTAAATTCCATGTAACACCGTTCCCTTTCCTAATGCAGGCACCAATTTTTAGCTTCCTACCTTGTAAACTGCTAAAAGCTCCATATAAAATTTCACCCGCTCTTTGGGTAGGGGCAGATTTCAAAAAAAAAAATGATGCGCAATTTTTTTGTTAGTCACAAAATAGTCCGCATACAAACTTTCAGCTCCATATAAATTCCCACCCCCTATTTTAGGGAAGTGAAGGGTTAGAAAGAGACAAGAAGTAGGTAGCCAATGTCACTTTCCATCCCTTCAACTATTTCCACTTAAAAAACCACGTCAATTCGTCGTTCTGTTTCCCCGTGAAAGACGGACAAACAAACAGACAGACACACACACATTATGTCAGAAGGACACCCTAAAATTATATTAATCACGTTAAAAAAAAAACCTCTATCCCATGATAATTCCTTGGTAGATGACGCATGTTGAAGTAGGTGACACTATTACCGGGATTTCCGCGTGACATTAATTTGTCCTCGTATGATTATTTATTTTATTTTCTTCAGGGAGCTAATAGCTTCAATTATAAACAAATACAAAAGTAGTTAGCAGAAGGCCAATTACCTGCAAGCTTTCACATATTATTAAAGTGAAATAACAAAGAAAGTTCCATTCCGCGAAGAAAAAACCAACCCAATACAGGTTAGGTCACATACCCCCAAAAATGAATTTCTCGGGAATGTGAGTTTCCTCACGATATTTTCCTTCACCGTTGAGCACGTGATAATCGTTTATGATCCAAACATGAATTCGAAAACAAATTCGACAATCATTTGGTTTAGGCCTGTGCTGAATAGAACCTGCGACCTCAATGTGAGAGGCAAGCGTTCTACCAACTGGGCTACCACGGCTCAGAATAAGGAATAATATTACGTATAGAATGGCAACTCTCCGGTCCCCACCAGCGTCTGAGCTAGATTTACCTCACCCCTTCTCTGAACATAGTTTAGACTTGAATCGTATGGCGTCAGAGGTCACACAAACAGATGCGCGTGTACGATAATGTCAATGTGTGGTGTCTGTGTAAATCGAAGTTGTTTGTATGAAGTGTCCGGGGTGTGGCTGTGGTAAGGCCTTATTACACTACCCAAATTAATCGGGTTGTGTGATAGCTAATCATGGGGGCACGTTTATGCTATACATTTTTTACGTACAACTCATGAATCAACAATAGTACTCACGATGTCTGTAGCAGTACCGCTTCAAGCACACGCCTAGGACGGCTAATAACGTCAAAACCAACAACACCACAAGCCATACTATCCTATTCACTCCCTGATTATGCATGGTGCTATTGCTGAAAAATAAAAAGAAATATAATGATTAAAAATAATAATAAAAAAATGTTTTATTGGCAACAAACATAATACAATCACTGATGCCATCTGTTAAGCTTATAGGGCCTGTGTCATTTTTATTCTACCGTGCATTATATTATTACTTATATTATAAATTACATGCAAAGGAGGGGTGTTAGTGTGTATGTGTGTATGATTATTCATAAACAATATTAAGAAAAGGGCTTAGGGGTAATCGTTACATGTGCCATTGGCCTTTTGCGGCTCAATAATAATCCTGACACCTGGGTTGATGAGGTTGGTAAACCACCTAACAACCCACACGATAGAAGAAGATTATGCTAAGTATTTATGAATAAAAATGCTTACTTACCTTAGAAAATACACTTTTTTTAACTGCGGTATTGGTAGTGTCCTGAGATCGCACTGCACTCACTAAGCAAGTGTGTATGGTAGTGAACTAATGACCAATTAGTTACCTTATTATCATTAAAACAGGAAAATATCGAAGACAATGTTTTCCTTGTGTATTATTAATAAACCAACAGCCTGAGTGATCCATTTGAGTATCTCTCCTTACTTTTTTTTAATAGACCACTTTAAGTTGTAACCAACATCATACCTAGTCCTGTAGGCTCTGCACGGTAACCGCGCCGCGCGCGACGCGAATCCTATCGAGGCCTTCGACCAATAGCCGTTTGACGTCCATCTATGTAAATAACATTCGTATCGTTTATTGGTCGAAGCAGTCAATATCATTCGCGCCGCGCGCGACTCGGTTGTCATGCACACCCGGCTGTTCCAAGAACGCGTGATATACCTACCCACATTCTGTGTCACGGATTCGAATATTATGCCTGTTGCTTCTGTAAAAAACTGGACCTGTCAAATTTTCACGTTAGGTAAGCGGACCTCGTGAAAAACGGAATAACGCTAGAGAGATGATGTTGAAAGGAAAGGAAAAACAAAAGAAAATATTTATATAGATGCGGCTAGAAGTGCGAGGGTATACAAAAATCACAGTTGTCCATAAAAAGAGAACTCAAAAAATTGATATTGCCTAAAACAGTATATTTATTAAAATTAAACCAAAATTTAATAAATATATATATATATTTATTTACTATTAAGCTACACAATTGAATGCCTATACCTATTATAGTCTCTCTCTCTCCTTGGCATTTATTATTCCCATCTGATGGTGGGGTCTGCTTTCTTTGTACTTCTCTTCCACTTCGCTCTATCGGACGTTTCGTTCTCGGAGACATTGCACATACACAGGACGATATACGGAGATATTGCCTATACCTATTATAGTGTAAAATAATAACTAAAATAGTATCTTGACTTTCAGAGCATTTTAAACGACTTTTGATTTGAGTACTTAAGTTACAAACACCGTTGTCGTTGGTCTCCGATTCTTGCTGTAAAAAAAAAAGAATTACCAAAATCGGTTCATAAACGACAAAAATATCCCCGAACAAACATAAAAAAAATATATATACGGTCGAATTAAGAACCTTCTCCTTTTTTAAAGTCGGTAAAAACACCTCCACCAACCCGCAGTGAAGCAAGTTTGTGGTGTTTTTATTTAAAAATGATGTTCTCGGGTTTTATTAGGATATCATTAAAAAGTAGATGAGTATGCTCCATATTCCCTCCGGTTAATCGAGGGGAGGCCTGTGCCCAGCAGTGGGACGTATATAGGCTGAATATGTAAGTCAGCATAGTATTTATTGTCAATGTATATTACAAGCCGTGTCTCTCTTTGCAGAACAGGTCTCCACCGCCTGCGCACATCCCCTCCGCCTTGCTCTACGCGCCGGTGGAACCGCTAGAGGTAACTATACTTTATATTATATAACAATTTTATCATCATCATAAGCTCACGACTACGACGTATATTCCCAATTAGGATAGTTGGAGGTACGACCCAGTTCCTAGAACGCTTGCCTCTCACTTTGAAGTCGCAGGTTCGAATCCAGCACAGCCCTAAACTAATGATTACAAATTTGTTTTCGAATTCATGTTTGGATCATAATGATTATCACGTGCCCAGTGGTGCGGGAAAACATCGTGAGGTAACCCACATTCCCGAGAAATGCATTTTCAGACACCTGTATTGGGCTGGTTATCCCTTCGCGGGTTGGAAGGTCAGACAGGCTGTCGTTTCTGTAAAAAACCGGACCTGTCAAACCTTCATGTTAGGTAAGCGGGCCCCGTGAAAAACGGAACATTGCTAGGGAGATGATGGAAGTTACATGCAGTTACAGTTAGGTACATGATACTGATACTCCACCTAGACTTCCTCCACTCTCATCAAAGACTTCGTGCTTGCTCATTGGTGGATCTTAGGTACTCTAAAATACCCCTTAAGACGGGCCTATGTCAGTTATCACATTGTAAATTATTCGGATGTCAGCTTTATCCGTTTACTGATTTGCATACGTTTATATTATATATAAACTTCTTCTTCTTCTTCTGGTGCCTCTCAAACTAGTGGAGGTTGACCATCAGCTCCGAAAATTTATCTTAATCTCCCGCGAGGCCGAACAGTTCGACCGCACTCGTGATCCAGGTCCACTCCCTGATGTTACGCAACCAGGACTCCTTCCTCCGACCCACTTTTCTTTTTCCTGCGACTTTGCCCATCATTATGAGTTGCAGCAGCTCGTACCTTTCATGTCTTAGCACATGCCCTGAATATGCATATTTAAACTCAATATTCAAGTTATGCATTCCAAATATAAAACTATTTGCAATATTAATTTTCATTTCATGTTGTTGGAATGATTGAATTTGATATTTGTATCACAGATAACCTCCGGGATGGTTGAATAGTCAATAACGCGTAACCAGAGTACCACGTAAATTCTATCTAGCAGAATTGCGTCATATTCGCTCGAATATCAGTTTATTGGATTGGAGAAAATTCAACTTGTAATATTTTCAAAAATGTTTTATTTGTATTGCTAAACATATTTAAAAAAAGAAGATTCTCAATGATCATGTAATGGTTATTGATTATTTATTATAAAAGCGTGAAATTGCAGCTACCTTAGCAATGTGGCAGACATCTTGTGCCATTTCTTTGAATGTAAATAATGTTTGTAAAGTTTAAGTTTATTTTTGTGCTATAAAGCATGTTTGTATTTTACTTTAATCCAATCTCGGGACTTCATTATAGAGGAATGCATGTGTAAGTAATTCAAATGAATTCTGAAGTGTCCTATTCGCACAACAACGTTTAGACAACTTATTGTAGATGTCACTATCACTTCACCACCCACTTCAGTTAAGGGTTGCACATGATTTAGGAACAACATTATTATTAGAACGTAACATCATCCTCATATAATGAAGCCTCGTTCACAAAATTATAGCCAATTACGGCGAGTATACAAAATTTGGGCTAATTTATTAGGGTGCGTAAAACAAATTTATTTTTTTAATATCAACCGCCGTCATATTTTATTAACCACAATGTTATAACACTAAACAGGCTCTAGTTGTATATAAAAAGTTATAATACCTTTACGATTCAGAGAAACATTTTAGATTGGTCTCCTAAACGTTTTCAGAAAAGTAAGACGAAAAGTAAAATAAAACAAGTCAAGTAATCCGGAGTCTTCATAATTTATTTAAACTAGATTTTCCTCTTGAGTCTGTCAACCGGCGAATTTAAGCAAAGAAGGAAATTTTAGAACAATGATATATTTAAATATACAGAATTACTTCAATGTGGCCGGTTTGTCCCCCCTAAAATTATTCCAAATATTTCATTGTTTGAAGTTAACGCGGTTATTATCATAATTAAAACATATAACACCGGGTTCTTACCGCGTTAACAGGGATATGAGACTCCCGATATTTCAAGTGCCATGATCACGAGACTTATGATGAAATTGGAGTGGTGTAGGATCCATTATCATCAGTTATCGGGAGTCTCATATCCCTGATTTTAACGCGGTTAGAACCCGGTATCATTATGTTTTAATTATGATAATAACCGCGTAAACCTGAAACAGTGTAATATTTGGAATACCTTTTGGGGAACCGAACCAGCCACATTGAAGTAATTCTGCATATTTAAAAGTGAGCTCGCAACGTGAACATTATGTCAAATAGCGATATTGCTTTTTATGATGAATTGCTTTTATGTGGACTTTTTTGACCCCCTCTAGGTAATTGCAATACTATGCAACAATATTCTATATAAATCACTACTCATAGTGCTTTGTAATGAAATATTAGGGTTAAGCAAGAAATTGGAAGGGTGATTCTTTCAAGGTTAAGTAAGGATTACCTAATGATTAATAATATTAAACGAGAGCTTTAATGACTACTCTGACGTTCTAAACAATTTTATTTTATACAATCTTTGCATTTTATATACTTAAATAATAAAATACTTACGTACAAAAATGCCTACCAGAGAAATGAACAAACGATTTGGCCTTGAACAACCAAACATAACATCCTGTCCAAAGATAACTAATAATGTATTAACATCGTGTCCAGTGAAGAGTAAACTGCTATACTTTTGTAAGTTCACTGACTTTCACGCACATAACATGTAATGTAACAAATGTGTAACATAACATATTGTATCTATCGTATAACATTGTACATAACAAACAACGATGTGGAAAACTGCCTGAGGACATGTCGACAACTCTCTTTGTACTCATATCTGCATATCGATCTCAAATAGAGATGTAGCGAGTCGATTTCTAATGACTCGACACAATACATCGTGTTAAATTAGTTAATTTTCTTAAAAGCACGTTTAAATGTATAATTATTATACTATGACAACATACCTACATTTTTTTTAGCCGATTTTTAATTTAAATACATTAATTCGGTTTTATTCACTTTTATTATTAATTTATTTAGATAAATTAAGCGAATGGAATTGAAATAGTATATGTTTTTTCTTAAATGTTTATGGCCTGAAAACAAGTCCTTTTAGCCAACTCTTCATTTTATAAATTGTTCACTTCACTTTTTGGGATGATTTTCTAAAGTCTTGATTGTATTTTTAATAAGGTAATAATGGTTTAAGACACGTGTAAGGTTCAGTAAGTCACTCAATTAAGTGAATGGAATTGAAATTCTCACAGCTAAGTAATATTTAGATTTGAATTGTGACACTTCCGTGGTAGCATCTCTAGGCTTGAAGTTAGAAACAGATAGGGGGTGGCCGTGAAGTGGCGGAATAGAAGTTCTGTGAAAATTCGAGTGCGAATATAGAGTTATGCAATGTACAATTGAAAATATAACAGAAAATCTAGAGGTATTTGCCTTAATAAATAATAAAATAATGTATAAACAAATTCACAGCAATTAGACATTTAAGAGGAAGCGAACGTCGTGTAACGTCTTATTAGGAAGTCAAAGAATTGACCTTTGATAGAGAAGAGTGGAGAACACTACATCGACAAGAGCATGGCTCTTAAATTAATGATGATGACAAATTCCGTTAGTCCTCCGATAACATAAGATACATCACTGATGTACCTTCCTACGCAAGTTATTCTTTCTATCTCGATTTATTAAATTCCACACTAATTAAAATCGGAACGAAGCTATTCAGAATCTATAAATTACGAAAATATAAATCTAGTGCACTGATCTGAAATTAATATCTGCCTGTGTTTGTGAAATATTGAAAATTCCATATCGGCCAAACTGTTTTCCATGAATTCTGAGAATATTGAATTATTGGAATATTTCGATGTAAATCTTTTTAAATGGAATTTAGTTTTCATATAAATAAGGTTTACTACTATTAGGTAGGTACTCTTCTTCTATCTTGTGGGTTGAGAGGTGGAGTACCAACCTCATCAACCCTGGTGTCAGGGGTACTATTGAGCCGCCAAATGGCTGGCATGGCTCATTTAACAACTATTTACTTACATCAGTAAGTAGTAACCGGGACCAACGGCTTAACGTGCCTTCCGAAGCACGGATCATGTCCCCACCGGGAATCGAACCCAGGACCTCCGGATCGTGAGCCCAACGCTCAACCACTGGACCACTACCCGTAGGTACTTATCGCATCTCATTACTTGAAATCTTTACCCGTATTGGCACGTCTATCAAATTATTAAGTTTCTATGTAGTCTACATACGACGCAAAGCAAACGTACCTACGTGCGTACGTACGTTCCTTTATGTTTTATAAAAAATATATTTTGAATGGTTCAAATATTATTATTATTATTAATGTTTGTTTTTATAAATAGAACAATTAATATTATAAATTTTTGTAACATTCAGTACAACCATAAAATTACATCAATGACTAACGCCTACGCAAAAAAATCTCGCAACGCAAATTCTAAAGGTGGCTCCCCATTCGCAGTTGCTATGCGTGTTCCCGGAGCGCGCGTCGCGAGTGTGCGCGTCAGCGTGCAGCGCGGCGGCGCGTGCCGGTGGAGAGGCTCGTGCGGTGCGCTCGGCGCGCGAGGCGTTGGACGCGTTGCGACGCGATGGCGACAACCGAGTGCCGCATGTCATCGTGGTTGATGCACGGCAACCACAGGCCCTTGATGCTCTACTGCTGGCCAGGTAAGATTTATTTTTTGTTTATTTGAATTTCACATTATCCAAAGGTTCCTTACACTCAAAAGGTCGCCAAACTGCAGGGCGGTTATTTAGTGTGGTGAGTTATGTATGCACTCTATAAAATATAATTATGTTTTCTGTGCAGTCAAGTCATAGCTAGTTCTTCAAAAAAGGTCTATGCACCTAAATTAAACTAATGGAAAGGGTAGGGATCATTCAAGGAATCGGTAAAAAAGTCAGCTGAATTGATAGTGAAACCATCACTTATATTTGAATCCAACAATTTTACGATTAGATAACGCATAATACTCACGTGTGAGTGTGAAGGAATTTACCTGAAGCCTTTACTAAGTTAAAATAACAACAAACACGGTAAAAGAAATAAATACATCAGTGATCCTTTACGGCCTCCGTGGTCCAGTGGTTGAGCGTTGGGTCCACGATCCGGAGGTCCCGGGTTCGAATCCCGGTGGGGAAATATCACAAAAATCACTTTGTGATCCCTAGTTTGGTTAGGACATTACAGGCTGATCACCAGATTGTCCAAAAAGTAAGATGATCCATGCTTTGGAAGGCACGTTAAGCCGTTGGTCCCGGTTACTACTTACTGATGTAAGTAAGTAGTCGTTACATGAGCCATGTCAGGGGCTTTTGGCGGCTCAAAGAAGGTAAAAATTGTCTCTGTTGCGACTCGCGTCTGATTCATTATTGAGTGTGTCACGTCGTGTGCCATATCAATCTCGCTGAGTAAACCGGCGTCACTAGGACGACCATTATGCTTGACTCCATTTGCAGCGTGCATACATACACACGGCGACATTGCCATATATTCAGTGCTACAACCGACATTCACAGCACAGCTAAGTAGTGTATTTACCGAGTACCTTTACGAGTTAATAATTTATCTTAAACACAGTTCGCTCGATCATTATAGACGACTCATTATCTATCACGTTTAAGTATAACTTAAAATAAAATTAGATGGTGTGTACAGGAATCAGCACCGATGTCTGAAATTTTCAGTTTTCAATTGCATAATTTCGCAAGCTTTGATGTGTAATCCTATTAGCAAAAGTTTCGGCCCGTGCGCACGGGGCGCCGAGAGTTAAATCTCTTCTGAGCACCTATTTCACTTTTATATACGATGTTAAGACACGTGTGTAGCTACCTTAACGACCCTCTGCATGTGTATTGTGTAAGGAGATCCTAAAGTAATCTAAAAGCATCTTTTAACAAAGCACGTCTGTTTCTCATAGAACCTTTTGTTACAAGGACTTTTCTTAAAGTCTCTGGTGTTTTCGAGCTGTTATGAAAACTTGGACACAATGATTTATCTATTAATATAATGCAATATATCGCAGGTTTAGAAAAAAAAAAACAGAGATAGTCTATATTTGAAATGGGAACTCTCCATCTATATCCTCCCATACCTCAATTTTTTATATATAAAATGTATTTTTATAAGTATAATGTATTTTTAACCTATTTGACTGTCTGAACGCACTAAATATGAGCACAAATACTATAAACAAATAGTAGACGAGTTGTTATTTAATTAGGTACTACGCACGATATTATAATAAATAGTGCTTGAACTGGCTGTAAGGCTTTGAAAAATACATTTAAGTATACTAATCAAGTGGCATAAAATGACTAGGCAGTGGTAGCAATTTTGTCCGAAATTAACTATTCATTAAAATAAATTATTATGTAAAATTATTAAATGAAACAAAGTATATAGTAGGTAGGTACCGCGTAAAAAATCATGAAATGTGAAAGATAATTGATGATTACGTTATTATTCTCATGAATAATTTATCAGAAGCTCCATAAAATACTTTTGGTATAAAAAAATTAAACCAGAAAACTTTGTTTGTTTTCCTTGAAATGATCCATTCCAATATAATCAGGGTCTGCACGGCGAATTATATCGAGGGCTTCTTATTTTCTGTTCTGCGGACCAATAGTCGTACGATGTTTATCTACCGCATATAGCATTCGGTGTGTCGTTCGAAGCCCTCGACATAATTCGCGCCGCGTGCGGCACGGTTGCTATGCAGACCCTACAGGTTTCTCTTTTCATGTTTGATGGACGGTTGATTGGACTCTGACATATTATGCACATATTGCATACTGCGCTGATGTCAGTATTGTTTTCAGCCTCACACTCTTAATTGGCACTCGGAACCATAAAAGCTCTCCTGATAAACAAATAAAAGCCACGTAAAAAATAAATTCTCTTGACGAATAGATCATCGTGTATGATTCGCCTACTAAAACTATATCTATTTATAAATAAATAATTATGGAAAAATATGTACTTAAGCTTTGAAAATTATACAATTGGGTACTTAAAAAAGTACTTATGGGTGTTAGTGTTAGTGTAACCACACATAACGTAAATAACCTCCCCTCAATCAACCGGAGGGGGTATGGAGCATAGTCCACCACGCTGCTCCACTGCGGGTGGGGGTGTGTGAGTGTAACCAACAAAAAAAATGTTTAAATATTCGTAAATGTTTTGAAAAACATTTTTTTTGGTTAAATTTACCACGAGAAGGTGCAAGCAAAGAAACATAGCCATAGAGCCTAGCCAGATGAGATTTTTTTTCTTCATAAGGCCTAAGCCATTTCTTCTGTTTATTTTATTTGTTATAAAACCAAAGACAACCTAACCGACGACCTCCGGCTCTATGCGAGTTAATGACAAGACCTCTAAAGGATGGATCGATTGTCATCAGACGTGCATACGTCTATTACGCTGATAGATTAATGAGCTTGTTGTCTTCAATTCGGGATTAATATCGATTAAGTAATGACTACTTGTCTCTACTGACGCTGAAACTAGGTTCCATATTGTACTTCGACACCCAAGACATAACGTAACATAAACAGTGTTACGCATATGGCTTATTTTTTATTTTTTACTACGAAGTGTCACCTGGCAACACTAATTTTGGCAGCGGATATCAAATCATTAAGTAAGGACAATTCTAATTTGTAAACATTATATTAAAAATACCCAATAATAACCCAAAAGGATCATTATTTCAAAACCTTTATGTCCCCTAAGGGTCTGAGAGGAAGAATATTTGAAAGAATTAATCGACCCAAGAGGGTCGACAGCGATAAGCGCTGAATGAGGGAAGTCATTAAGACACATGCCTGAGGGTGCCCAGTTGGGCGCGAACCTTGGCTCAGGGCATCGTCTAAGAGGAAAAATATTTGAAAGAATTAATCGACTCTAGTGAGTCGATAGCGATAATTGAGGGTAGTCGTCGACCACGCCGGCGGGGTCGGTATCGGGGTTCTTAAGTGTTTGGTGTCGCGAGCTGATTGGCCGCCTCTGTGGCTAGAGTAATCGGGTCGTCGGGATCGTATATTACGGCCTTCGGACGCCGTAATCCACCTCACAACCCACACGATAGAAGTATCGCTATCGCAACTACACTAGTTGTAGGTATGATATTAGATATCTTAGCGAGTCTAATAAGTCAGAGTATTATTTAATAGTTACACATATCACCACCAGCCCATTAACGTCCCCACTGCTGGGGCACGGGCCTTCCCTATGGATGGATAGGGAGATCGGGCCTTAAACCACCACGCGGTCCTAGTGCGGATTGGTGGTTATTAACGACTGCTAATGCAGCCGGGACCAACAGCTTAACGTGCCTTCCTTTTTGCGAAAGTTGCTTAACTTCAACAATCGCAGACCGAGCGCGTTTACCGCTGCGCCACCGAGCTCCTCCACAAGTTACACATATACACTATCATAACTACTTGAGAGATTTCGTTTCGTACATTTCCTTTCTAAGCGTCCGAACACCGGAAATGAATAGAAAAATCATGAGGCCGTTTTACGTCTTATTCACATTTCATTTCCTTGCAATTTTGTATTTGAATACAAAATAACGTGGACGAAATGAGAGTCGCCTATTGATTTTTGAGGTACTGAAAGAAATCACATATACGTTATTCTGTAAAAGCCTTTTGTTATAAGCCTTGATCAGCTTAAAAAATGCCTGTCAGGTACGTTAAGATGATTTGTGTACCATCAAGGAATGTAAGTATACATTTCTCAATGTATTATACATTCTTCAATAATAACCAAGAAATATAATATACTTATTATCTGTGTATTTTTTTGGTTATTATTGTAACAATCCTATTGCTATTTTAATCGGGTGAGAGCGCTCAGCGCTCTTCATTTGTCCGGCCAAGTAGTTAATGTCGTCTGCGGCAAATCTACAATGAGTAACGTAAAAAAAATAAAAATAAAAATTATTGCTTTTTTATTCTTAAATTAAAAAGAATACAAATTAACTCTGTTAATTTCGGTTCCTTTTTATTCATAAATTATAATGACGTCATTAATTAGGGACTTTCCAAGCTACGTTCCCAAAAAAAAATGGCGCTGTTCAAATTGAACGTGATAATTACCTATTTTCTCACAGCTCAGGCTATATAATTATTCAAAAATATAATCTAAAGCCAGAGGCATTATATAAATGATTGTTGCTTGATATTTGGATCAGCTTATGTAAGTACAGAATTATGTTGATACCTATATTGCTTCTCTTTATTTTGATCAGAATAATAATTCCTGTGTGATGTGTTGCGCCTTGGTGTAATAACAAGGGTCATCATTTATACCCAAAAACAAAGATAACAGATGCACACGTCTGTTATCCATAAAATTAGAAGGTTAAACGAAGGAAAATCTGTACAGCGCCATCTAAATTTTTGTTGGAGAACGTAGCCTAAAAAGTCCCCCATAAATCATAAAAAGTGCTAATTTGCATCTAATTTAATGTTTAATAATTTCGTTTTTGTTTTTATAACGTGGCTTTGTTTTTGACTTTGGCAAATTTTAGAATTATTTTTGTTTATTTAGGTAGTTACTTACCTACATAATTAATTACAAATAATACACATTGCAAAATACGTTGTGTAGGAATTAAGTAAGTAAAGCTCGCCAGAAATTTCTAACCTACAATTTAATTTAGTCTAAATTCCCAACTTCACTACGAAGTTTGGACTAAATTCTATTTTCATAATTGTCTTTAGGGACTAGCGCAGGTCCTTTTAAACTTTAATGTGATGGCGAAACAACTTGAATATAATTTAGGCTAGTTATAATTTAAGCTGTTAAGTTTCTGTATGTAAAATCAAAGAAAAGTGCAGTCACTGAGCCTAGTGAATTATTTGTAAACAGTGGTGAAAATGAACCATTAGTTGTCATAATTATAAAATTTACGTTTTTGTAGATGTTTTTGGTCTATTACAGAAACGACATGTAACCAGGAGGTCTTAAGTGCAACCAGTTCATTTATGACTTTGCAAGAAACTGATTGGAGTTTTGCACCTTATCGTACCTACTGTAAACCACTGAATTCGAATTTTTGACTTTATATTCATTTTACAAATATCGAGTATCATACAAGGAGACCCCTCCCTCAAGGAGGTCCCTCCTTATCACAGGAAAGCTAAAAACTTTAGTATGATCGGCTATTTAACAGAAAAATACTTTTGTATGAAGGATCTTACAAAAAGTAATAATTAAATTGCAACCTATCATATAAAATATACATTCCCGGTAAAGTGGCTATGGTATTTGAGAAGCAGTTTTTTTATGTGTCTTATTGTAGATTTGCCGCAGATGGCATTAACTACTTGGCCGGACAAATGGGGAACGCTGAAGGCTCTCACCCGATACAACATTTAAGATAACAGGCCTGGGGGTGCTCAGTTGGGCGCGAACCTCGGTTCAGGGCGTCGTCTGAGAGGAAAAATATTTGAAAGAATCAATCGACCCTAGTGGGTCGATAGCGATAAGCGCTGATTGAGGGAAATCGTCGATCACGCCGGCGGGATCGGTATCGGGGAGAGAAGCAGTAGAGCTTTCGTAGTTATCTGTCTGCAGGAGTAGTAGTAAAAGAGAGTGGGGTTGAACCGGCGACAGCGGTTCTCATACAAAATGCGCGTTAGGACCTTTCGTGCCTCTTTCTGCTATTCCGTGTGTATACTATACACCTCTGCCTATCCTTTTAGGTATACTGGCGTGATGCTATGTTATGTATAGGTCCCCAGCACCGAACGCTTCCGGCACCACCTGGCATTGAGTTAACTTCGTTATTCCTCACTTTATTGATATTATTATACGTTACCTACATTATAACATATGACTGTAAATTGAAGGTAACATGATTACAAAGTGAGAAGGGTGTTGGGTATATATTATCGATTTTTACTTAGGTAGCTATCCTGTTATGTGCGCTTACAACATTGTTTACCGAACCGCGAGATAAATTAATTAAGTTTATAATGCTTTAGAAAGAAAGAAAGAAACATTTATTATTTAGGACACCACAGACACGGATTACATATAATACATTATAATGACATCACATCAGAAATCAACGCACACACGAAATATTTTCTATATAGAAACAAGGAAAACGAACACAGAAACTTATACCTAAATTAAAATGTGACGTCATGTCGGCTTACCCATGTGTAGTGGATGGTGTCCCGTATAAAAGGTCCTCACTCAGCTTGTGCTTTACATGAAAGCAAATTCTATTCTCTTGAGTAGGACATGAAATATAATATTTTCACATGATACCCTGTATTATATGACGTTACGAAAAATGATAAGACTCAGACCATGATTCTGAGTTGATATCAAGATGTTCCGTCGCAAAGTATGGAACTGAAAATAGTAAAAAAAAAACACAAAAGTTTTCACGAATTCCACTTGTTATCAACTCAGAATTGTGGTCTATATTTTACCAATCCGACCCCGTACAAGTACGTATGGGTGTTAGTGACACCGTAACGAATACTGAGGGAGATGATTCAGCTCATTATTCTGAGTTAATATCAAGTGGAATGTTCCATGGCAAAAGTATAGAATTGAAAATAATTTTAAAAAACACAATAAAAATTCGGAATTTTGCGACGGAAAATCCTACTTCATATTAACTCAGAATCATGAACTGAATCGTCCCCCTCAGTATTCGTTACGATTGCACTAACATCATGTATAGAAACACGGAATAGTAGAAAGTATAGAATACATAAACACGCGTTACGTATCTCTATCATCGAGACCAACAAAATCGTAAAACTTATCAGAATACAACTAGCATGCTTTAACTAAACATGACATCTTGAGTAATAAACAATATGGACTTTAAAGTACTTTTGACCTTAACTTTTTAAATACATCAATCTATGTATCTTGATCGTAGGTACATCAAAGCAAGGAAAGTACACAAAACCAGTATTGTAACATCCCGTTTACAATTTTATAACATACATTATTTACCCGTTTTTGAATCGTTCGCCTTCAACTGGCGTTCGAAAATATATACCCATTTCACGTAGCACATCATAACTTGTCATTTGCAAGATGAGACAGGTATATATTTTCGCACGCGAGTTGAACGCGAGACATTAAAAAATAAAGCCCCAGTATGGTTAATGCAATCTTTTCATACCTAACCTACAAAATTCGCAGGGGTTTTACAAAAAGACATCCATAACCCCAACAGTTGGAAACAAGGAAACCCACTTCAAGTTGGTTAAGGTTATACTTCTGTTCTAGCATCGTATAAATCACTTGGCGGCGACCACTGTAAGCATTATTAACTGCAAGAAGAATGCAATAAATTCAACAAAAGCCTGCAGCAGACCTAATAAATACTAACAGTGACACAGCTACATAGAAATTTTCCTTTATAGTATACAGGGTGTTAGTGACATCGTAACGAAAACTTTGAAGCATGATTCAGACCATGATTCTGAGTTGATATCAAGAGGAATTTTGAAAATCACGAATTTTGCGACGGAAATTCCACTTGAACTCAGAATCATGGTCTGAATCATCCCCCTCAGTATTCGTTTCAATGTCACTAACAGCCTGTTTAAAATAAAGAATAATACTACGTATGCTTAGAAAGGTAACTCTCCGCCCCGCAGTAATTCGTATCGGGTGGCTACCTCACCCCCTCTGGGTCTTACTTTAATCTTGAACGGCCGCAAGCAGGAGTAAAGGGAAGAGCTTGCGCGGAATGTGTCTCGCTCATATTTACGCGTTAGGCGGCACACGGTTAGTAGTTTATAGTATATTTTTGTATGGAGTTTCCAGGGTATACTAATAGTTACTTAACTCCACATTTATAGATTTACTTACTTAGTTTAAATAGTTTATTAAAATATGTATCACTCTATCACTACTAGGCCGGGCAAATGAGGAGCGCTGAAGGATCTCCCCGCGACCTAGCTATTGTAGTTTCAGCGAATGCCCCAGGCGACAACATATATACACATATAATAACACGCAGAGACTATGGAATTCCATTTGCTTCGATCCTGACACACTTCTCTTGCTTCCTCCACATTCATCAATCGTTTCATACACGTACGCCGATTCAGAGTAGATCGTACTATACCATTTCTAAGGACATCTCCATTTTGGTCAGTGTACGTCCTTCTAGGTCTTCCTCTGCCAGCCCTACCATCAACCTACCCAGGCGACAAACTCAACCATTTTTTTCGACTTTATTGATGCGTAAAAGAGAAGGCAATTATCAGTAACGGCTTAATTATGTGTGTGTGCGCTTTGAATCAAGGTTGCACGAACCTGAGCAACTGTTTGTATAACTGATTATGTTTGCAGTATAATTCATAACGGCAATGTTATTCTACTTCGCGTGCTTCTAAACGTTAAGAGTGTACTGTAGAGGGATTTCTGAAAATAAATAAATTGTAATTTGGACTCAATTGTAATTGTTCCTGATAGAAACTTGAGAGTCGCGGGTAAACAAACTTTTTTATTGTCTGTTCATATACAAATGACTCGAAAATTTTGAGCCATCAAGCCGTTTATCCCGGTTACTACTTACTGATGTAAGTACGTAGTCTTTACTTGAGTCACGTCAGGGGCTTTTGGCGGCTTAATAATAACCCTGACACCAGGGTAGATAAGGTTGGTCATCCACCTCACAACCCACACGATAGAAGAAGAAGTAGACTCGACCATAATACACAGCAAACTTTTTATTTCACATAATAGCTAGGTTTTCTACTTGAACATAAACACCATGACACCATAACACCATGGGGACAGGTAAAAAATTGCCACCTACAATAACAGGGCAATTTACATAAACGAGTAGGTAACAAAAGCAATGTTCCCTCAAAAGCGAATGAAACCACTGTTCATTTAATTATGTGGTTTGCTACAAAATTACGCTTTTCCAACCTCATTCATTATGGAACTTATCATCATGTCCTTCGTTCGTTTCCCGCGTTTTTAACGTTATCCCGTTTTTTTTTCAAGGCAAATAAATATTTATTTATTTTATTTATTTATTCGTACGTACACAATACAACGTACAAAAGGAACAAACAAAGAAAACAGACAGTACTTAAGTACATAAATAAATAATTTTCAATTTGAATTTCGAATTTTGAGGGTCATTATAAAAAAGATATTCCAATTAAAAATATGAAACTTTTTCAATCAAGTCCTACAAAAGTTTAAAATTCGAATATTTAAAAGCTGAGTAAGTAGGTACAGCTAATAAAAGAACAGCAATAGAGGCAGGATATTATTAGGTCTAGCAATATGGCTAGAAATAGACTCGATCGATGGAAAAAGCACCTTCCTCCGTTCTCAGAAATACGTTCGCAGCTACTTGCATAATCAAGCGTACAAAGAAACCGAGTAAAAAATACTTAATTATAGGATAATAATACCCTTTTCGTGCGAAAGAAATATAAATATTCACGCCTAATTAAACCTTTTTTCTTCTTCTATTGAGTGCGTTGTGCGATCGTTGATCAAACTCATCAACCCTTGGTGTCAAGGTCATTGAGCCGGCAAAGGGAAAAAAAGCAAAATTTTATGAATAAAATCCTTTTTTTGCGTGTGTTTTTATGAGCCATGTCAGAAACCTTTGGCGGCTCAGAAATAACCCTGACATCAGGGTTAATGTGGTTGGTATTCCACCTCACAACCCACACGATAAGAAGACCGTCTAACAAAGCATTATATTGCTTTTTTTCGACGTCACTTATAGTAGATTTGCGTAAATGGCATTAATTACTTAGCCGGGCAAATGGTGAGCGCTGAAGGCTCTCACCCGGTGCTAAATTTAAGACAACAGGCTTGAGGCAGGCGTGAGAGTGCAATTTTAAATATGTATCAAAGTCAAAACTAACCTAAGAAATTCAGTACTTACATCCTCGCATTACGTTGCCTCTTACAATCTGTATAGTGTACCTATACCTCATTCCATCGCCTTATGAATAACCCACATAGCACAAACCCGCATCCACCACGCCCATTAGAATCTGCTTGCCGCCTCTAATTTATTCATTCCATGAATTTTCATCAGTTAGGCATTTTAAGGAGAGAAGCTAACCGCTGAGTTGCTCTTTCCGATCGAAAATGTAGAACACTTATTGATTATGGTGTACACAAGGGCGGCCCTAGCAAAATATTTAGGTGGTGCCCCCTCAAAATACAGTTTTTTTTTTATTAGTTTACGGCCACCGATATAAATATACTTAATTACATAACATGACATAAACAGCCTATATACGTCCCACTGCTAGGCACAGGCCTCCCCTCAATCAACCGTAGTGAGTATGGAGTATATTCCACGCTGCTCCACTTCAGGTTGGAGGAGGTGTTTTTACGGCTAATAGCCGGAACCAACGGCTTAATTAAATCTTTTAAAAATTACGTTTACGGCCACACATTAAATGTGTGAGTTTTATGTGGCCGCTAAGAGGTCTAATTCATAGGGCAGATGTGCCCAATCCAGTTACTCCTCTGTAGATCCGGGGCTGCCAGGCAGGGTGGTCCCGTCTCAGCTGATTTTGGTCCTTCATCGCTGAGCACGTGATAATCATTTGTAATCCAAACATGAATTCAAAAAACGATTTCGAAAATCATAGGTTTAGGTTGGATTCGAACCTGCGATCTTACAGTAAGAGTGAAGCGTTCTTCCAACTGAGCTACCACGGCTCAGATCAATTTTAGAACGAATATTAGCAAAATATTGAGAGTTGTCTCAGGTTATCTTACTATTAACTTACGACTCTATCAACCCCGTTGGAGATTACGATCAAATTACTGGGCTTTTATTTCTGTAGCGTAGCGATCTCTGCCAGGAAAACTAGAACTTAGTGTACTAAGCAATTTGTATAGCATTATACATTGTTTGAGGTTTACGCGGTTATTATCATAATTAAAACACATAATACCGGGTTCTTACCGCGTTATTATCAGGGATACGTTGAAATAACGGGAGTCTCATATCACTGATAATAACCCGGTATTATATGTTTTAATTGTATAAGCATTTCAGATTCCCAGTATAAAATTGTACGCCTTTTTTGGGGCACACATTTTCCGCCGGCAGGAGGTAAGTTGTATACGGCAGGAAAATGCTTAGTTCACTTTAATTAGGAAAATTAGAATTGTTTACGAAGCTGTTATGAAACCGCTGACTACTGGTAAGTTCTTAATTACTTTAATGGTTGCAATATCAAGCTGCCTTTATGTTTATATGGAGAGTTCTAATTTAAAGTTTTTCTGTGTAATAACATTTTTATGGATACTTCGAACGTTATATCACAAGGAATAATTTGTCAACATGTTATCAACAACTCGTGTTGAACAAGTTGACAGAATTTTGAACAATTTTCGGAGGTATGTGACCTAACCTGTATTGGGCTGGTGTTCCCTTCGTGGGTTGGGAGATCAGACAGACAGCCGCTTCTGTAAAAAACCGGACCTGTCAAATCTTCAGGTTAGGTAAGCACACCCTGTGAAAAACGGGATATTGCTAGGGAGACGATGAAGCCTTAAGAGTGAGGCCACACGATGCGTTGTAGGTCTGTTGCGACGCCGGAGCGCTGACGCTGCGTCGTTCTTAATTATAAGAGAAGAAGTCACTGTGGTCCTGTGGTTCAACGGCTTGCTTCTAAGACGGGGGGCACCGTTTCAAACCCCGGCACCAGACTTGTACCAATAAGTTATTAATTTATCTTAAGTGCAGTTTTCGCTAACTCAACAGGCTCGAACATTATAGACAAGCTGGCCTAACAGAAAGCTCGGTGAGGTGTAGGTCCTTAGTTCACCTTACGAATATCGCGATGTATGTACCTCTAACTGCCCCAATTAGGATATAGTCGTGAGGTTATGTTATGTTAAATTACAACGACATACCACACGATGCATCGCTGCGATGTTGTGGCACTCAGTACTTAGAAATTGCAGAGTGCGACGACGCAACGGAGCGGCAAGGCGCTCTCTTATTTCAACGAGCGACAGGACGTTATGGAAACTATCTAGAAACTACTTTTCTCGTTTCTTGTTAATAATGAAAATGGAACTTACACTATTGTGAAAAATACTGGGAAATGCTAACCCTACCTCGAGTTATAGAGCTTGATTGGATGGAAACGTAAAATGAAATGATACTTTCTGGCTTTTCGTTAGCGAGAAATGTGTTCTCGATATGTAACCTATCCTGTATTAGGCTGCATTTCTCTTGGGATTGGAAGGTCAGACTGGCAGTAGTCGACACCCGATTATGTCTACTTCGGTCAAGTAGTTAATGCCATGCGACAAATTTACAATAAGTCGCGTTAAAAAAACCTTACGTCTAATGTTATATCTAATTAAAACACATAATATCGGGTTCTTACCGCGTTTAAAATAGGGATATGAGACTCCCGATATTTCGACACTGTTGCAAGTGCCATAGTGCGGGATGACTGATGAGATTGGAGTGGAGTAGGTAGATCCATAATTTTCTACGGGCAGACATATCTTTCTTTGCCGCTTGTAAAAACCCGTTATGTGTTTTAATTGTGATAATAACCGCGTAAACTTAAAACGATGTTATATCTATCTGACATAAAACATAAACAGCCTATAGTATACGTCCACTGCCGGGCATGGGCCTACCCACAATCAACCGGAGAATTATGGAGCATCCTCTACCACTGCGGGTTAGTGGAGGAGTTTTACTGCTAAAATATATTGAATGAAATTATCATAATATGGCGGTGGCTGAAAACTATCTCATCTCATAAGACACAAGTTTTCCCCAGTTTTTGAGATGGAGGTAATTTACTAATTGTACGGTCACGGGCATTAATATGTATACACTTTGGTACCATGTCACATTAACTTTTTCGACAAATGGAACTGTAAATCTCACTAAATGTCAAATATGTTAGTGCGACAGAGTCCTAAAGTGGGTACATTACATTGCTCATGACTGTACATTTTGATTATTTTATAAATTGTATTCAGGGGGATTTAAAAAGGTCACTTTTGTTGACATTGCGCACTTATTTTTATAAGTACAAAATGTTAAACTGCTATATTGCTTTTAATTAGATTAATTTCTTCAATATGCGGTTATTAAACCCTATCTTTTGTGAATAAATAAATTATTATTGTTATTTATTGGGATCCTTTGTGATGGTGACGATGGGTCTATTTGGCCCAGAGACGAAAACGGTTAATAAGGATCCTTTCGAAGAGTCTCGTCGAGGCAACGTACTCGGGTTGTGCGTCTATTTTTGTCAAAGGGTTAGTTATTAGCTGTCCAAAGGGGAAATACTGCCAGTCTTTCAGGCACCTTGCCTCAGTGTTGACGCTTTGGAAGAGTTTTTCTATCTAAGTATAATGAATTGTATGTTGTATAAACACAATACAAAAACGCTTTAATGCATATATAAACACAACATTAAAAACAATTACAAAAGTGACAAGAAAAGTCACAGTCAGCGGACTCGGTGGCAATCGGTCGGGTTATACATAATAATAATAATATATTTATTTTTTATTATGTATCACGTTAAACATGTCATGTCAAGTCATATTGTAGAGCGGATGAAGGATAATAGAAAACGGTATATAAAGCGAAAGTTGATGGTAGGGTTGACAGAGGAAAACCTAGAAGGACTTACATTGACCAAATTGGAGATGACCTTAGAAAAGGTTTAGTACGATTCTACTCTGAACCGGCGTGCGTGTATGAAGCGATTGATGAATGTGGAGGAAGCAAGAGAAGTGTGTCAGGATCGAAGCAAATGGAATTCTAATAGTCTCTGCTTACCCCGGTGGGAAATAGGCGTGAGTTTATGTATGTTAAACATGTCAAGAGTTCTTGTGCCCGTCTATTTCGTAAAGAGAGTAACCCTTTACGCAGGCGTATATGTATATACCTACTCAATAAAGGCGAGTGTTCACGTATTTAGATCAACAGACTACAATACAGCTCAAATTCAAATTCCTAAAGCACATTCCAGCTCCAGTTCTACTCTAAATGAACATTCTATACACTAACACAGACGAACTAACACTAAACACACATAATGTTCGAGAATTTCTAAATTAGAAGCATTACTGACATTTCCGCTGTTTCAAATAAAACCCGAACTGCCAGCTAAAGTGTAAGTGTTAGGTATCATATTACTTACATTAATTCTACTAAACGAGCAAAACAAGCATTTGAAAACGAGTATTAGTTTAGTAGGTATATTCATTCACGAGCATTTGTCGATGTACAAAAGTATACAGCCTTTAATTTTCGAAGCGAACAAGTATTCGAATCGAAAGTTGTTAAATGATGCGAATTTTGGCTCGTTTACATAATCTCACAGTCGATTGAATATGCGCGAATGTTCGCTGTGAAAACGGGCCATAATCATTTTCTTACAATTTCCCTAATTGACAGTTGTCATTCTAAAGGCCAAATTACATTCGGCATTTGTTAATTGAGATGAGGAAAGCTGCTTCAATGGTATTAATTTCTACTTGCGTATTTTGTTTGGAGACAGTTTATGTTTTCGAATTCATGTTTAGATCATAAATGATGACAGTGGTGAAGGAAAACATCGTGTTTAGGAGGTATGTGACCTAACCTGTATTGAGCTTCGCGGGTTGGAAGGTATATAATAATTTCCTCGTTCACATAAATAATTAGTCGAGCATATCACAATTATGATTTACGTCTACAATGAGTGGAATGGAAATCCATAGTCTCTAGTTACCCCGGTGGGAAATACGCGTGAGTTTTTGTATGTGTGTTGCATGTATGCTTAGTTCATCTTGCGATGGATGTACCTCGGTCTACCCCAAATGGGATATAGTCGTGAGATTATGTGTTATGTTTGTATGTCTACAATGAGTCATTCACCCCCCTACTGAGGGGATCTAAAACTGGGTTATTTACCCTCAGGATTATATTAAGCACCTGAGTTAATGTTTTGGAGGGAGGTGGCCTTTTCTGGCGTAATTAATCATTTCAAACCTTATCTACCTACTTTATAAATTATAATAGCTGGGCTTAGCGTAAGTGATGACCCGCGTTTCTTTTGGTGAAGGATATATTTATTTCTCTTTATTAAAAATAATAAGACAAATTTTGAAACAAATAAAAGAAAATAAAGAGGCAAATATTAAGAGTTATTGAGGACAGAAAAGGCAAGACACCCATTTGATAAGACACGACGAATTTATTAAAAACGTCAAAGAATAAAGAAAGAAGAAAGAAGCTACAAGGAAAGAAAGGAAGGGGAAGACCAAGAAGAGCTTACATGGAACAAAACGTCGTGTCTTACAAGGAAGTGAAGGAATTGGCCTTTGAAAGACAAAAATTGAGTATGCTACACCGACAAGAGCGTGACTCTAAAACTAGTGAGGAGTGAAATGAAAATGATAAATAAGGAATGAATAATAAAAAGAAAGTTGTCTTTGAAGAGGAGGAGGTAATCGGGTCTGGCGGGTTCTTATTTTTTGTACCATTTGCGGTAGTTATGGGTGTTGTTGAAACGATGGGTCCTTGGGGTGCTGAAGCGAAACTGTTTGTTAAGGATCTTTCAATGCGTCTAATCGGGGCTTCGGGGATAACATCGGGAAAACTAGGGCTGGTAGTTATTTTTGTCAAAGAGTAAGTCTGGCAATTCAGAGAGGCAATGCTGCCAGCTTGTTGGACACCTTACCTGTTACCTTACCAGTTACGTGTTTGTTTTGTGTTTGATTAGTTACAATAAAGTGATATTCTATATCAATAATAATTTATTTTATTTTGGTGCAATAAAGTATATTTGTATTGTATTGTAAATTATATTTAAGTACTTTATATCTAATTAAGTCGATATTGTATAACACGTTAATATACAATGCTACAAAAGAAAGAAGTAAACTAATAAAAAAATAAGAAAGGATTTAGTGAAACCTTTAATGGATAATTATTATATTTCATAAATGTTAATAAAATGATTGTAATATATTTAAGATAAGTAGGTAGGTATATCAAAACAAATTTATGCATTTAAGACACAGAAATAGTTTTTCGTTTTTAAAATTTTTTGTAGTAATATAGAAATCTCATAATAATAATTATTTTATCATTTGCGATTTTAGTACGGATCACTAAAACATTTATCATATCGTACCATAACCAAGTGAACTTTTGTCTCAATGCTCATTATAACTAGATATAGAAGTAGTACTTTCCTATTTAACGGTCACAGTAAGTTACTAATTTGTTGATTGAATTTCGTTTTTGCAAAGTTCTCTAACTGACTTAGCTCTTAACTCTCCTTGGAGCGTGCTGTTGCATCAGAATACATTTTTAAAACTGTACTCAGGTCGAACTTTTACCACGGTGCTCGTAACTCGCTTAGAATCCTTATTCATGTAGTGTTTTACAAGTACAGTTACATCTAAACTGATGGTGAAAAAAATCGATTCAATTTTTATTACCGGGCATTTCGAAAAATACTTCGCTCTACGCAAAATGATTATTTGTTGTCTTTTATTTTCTAACTCTTGATATATTAGAAAGAAAGAAACGTTTATTATAAAGGGACACCACAGTAACAAATATAAAACAAATATATAATGTAAAACACGGAGTAACACATAACTTACAATCAAAATACATAATAAAAACAACTTACACGAGAAATACAAATAATTGAGTTTTTTTTTTATTTAATCAAAAATATACACTGCAGTTTTACAAAAATTATGTTTCGCCAAACTGCAAAACAGTTTGTTGGCGAGCTTGACACACCCAATACAAATTAAGCAGCTTATCTATACTTCTATATATCTAGTCTATTCTATTATTTGATTAGCACTTACTACTATCAAAAATGGCTGCATGTTCTTCGGATTATTTGTGACTCTATCTAACCCGTTAGGGATTACATGCGTGAGTTTACGCATGCATGCATCTTATTCCTGCATGCCTTTCCATCCTAAGTTTCTTAAAAAACAAAATCGTCCTAACTTCGCGGCATGCCACATCCCTGGATTACATCCCAAAGCGGTTTTCCTTAACTAATCCCGTTCTCTATCACTATACAAAAGTGAGCTGAAGGGTTCTGCCCACCCCGTGAGGGGATTATCGCAATTATGTCAACGGATTCGCTGATTGATTAGGTACTCTTTATTGAGGGCTTTCGCTTCGGGGAATCAAATATAAAATGTTCAGCAGTGTCGGTTTCATGTAAGGAAATTTCACACTTGAGTCTGCTGACTAAGCTAAAGCTGTTTAGTGCTGAGACATAGAGTTTGAGACGACAGAGTGGGTTATTGCTATGAGGGCATCCAGGCAACGTTCTTAAAAACAATATAGAGTGCGCTTCATTTTATTCGTTTAACCTTCTAATTTCATTGATAACAGACATGTGCGTCTTTTATATTTGTTTTCTATTCTATTACACCCTGGCACAATTACATCTTCCACCCGTTATTCTTCTGATGAGCATAAAGAGAAGCCATACAGGAAGCAACATAATATGATGAATAAGTAAGATACACAATGTGATCCAAATATCAAGCAACAATTATTATATTAAGTATATATTTTTTATATACTTCTGCCATTACATTGTGTTTTGAATAATAGAAATGAACCCGAGTAATGAGAAAGTACATAATTATCACGTTAAATCTTAACAGCGCCCTCTATTTTATTTTTGGAGAATGCAGGCTGGATTGCAATTAATGTATAATCATTCGGCAAGTGCTCAATGTAAACTGTTTTGTTTTGGTCATCATCATCATCAGCCCATTAACGTCCCCACTGCTGTGACACGGGCCTTCCCTATGAATGGATGGGGAGATCGGGCCTTAAACCATCGCGCGGGCCCAGTGCTGATTGATCGTTATTAAGCACGGAGGAGATTGAGATGAAAACTTTTTCTTTTGCGAAAGTTGCTTAACTTCAACAATCGCAGACCGAGCGCGTTAACCGCTGCGCCACCGAGCTCCTTTGTTTTGGTAATACAGAAAATAATATTATTATACTTCTCATCTAAAAAATCGAAACACTTCCGAATTTTTGACCAAAAGAACACGAGTTTAATTACATTTTAAATTTGAATTTAGAACATTAACATTAAGACTTTGAAACCTTATAATGTTGATCGACTGTATGTGGTAGCTTTAATTGATCTGGTAGAAACTATCGATTGACTTTGACTAATCCATTCTACCATCGATTGATGCTAGCGATCAACGATCGATCTATTGGTCCTAAGGGATTTTGTGTCCAAACGGTTTTCTGATTACTTACTTGTATCTCTGCCCATGATAAAGCTCACGGGCGTGAGTTATGTCCGTCAAAACCACGAATAAATCTATCATTTCTTAATAAAACGTATCACTAAAATATTTCTTTGTTTGTTTCAGAGCTATAAGAGGAACGAAGAACACTCAACATATAATTCTCATTGCAGTTGTAAAGAAAAGGTAAGTGACAACTTTTCTCTAATGATAAAAAAAGTTACACGAAACAATGTAAGTACCTACCTAATTTGGTCGTGTACTAGGTTCAAGATAAATTATGAACTAACGAAAAACATTTTCTTTTTTCTATTTAATTTATTTATAATGTAATATAATATATTTAATCAAGGACAACGTAATAATAAGTCGGACATTTGGTCGCGTTTTTCATGCAAATTCTATAGTAATTTTGTGTTTTGACATTTAGTAAAAAGTAACTGATTTGACTAGTTGGAAACTACCCTATTAAACGTGCAATTTTCTCTTATTACCTTTCAACCCGCGAAGGAAAATCCAGCCCGGTCACATACCTCTGAAAAGCAATTTTTATCCGACGCGACGATACAGTTAAAAAAATGGTTACACAGTGCACTGTGTAACAGCAAAGCAAAAGGCAGGGCAAGAACGGAAAATCGATACCAATTTTCAGTGACATATGAAAACAAAAATACACTGAAAAAGCTCGTCGTTCGGTCACATTATATTGAATGAAAAATAAAAAAAACATTTATTACTCGGAAAGATAATTAAGGAGCATACACGAGCAGCGACCTCCACCGAAAATAAGGTATTTTGTTTGGACCTGTTGGCATCCCCAACATTTTAGTTTTAATTATTATTTTAGTATGGCAATACTGTAAAACTCTCTCCTTTTTTTCTAATGGTGAACATTACACGCGATTCTCTAAACTTCGGGCTTTTGTCTTATTTACCAGCACCCTATCGAAAGTTAAACATGGTCCTTCGCATCACAAGGGCCCGCGAGTGAATTTGTGCCGAGCAGACATTTGTTGTTCAGAAAGAACTGTGATTTCGTGAGGTTTGAACTTTCTCGCCCGCGAACTACTTCGTCGTCAGCAATATCGCCGGACACAACAACAGGTTTCGTCGTGATCTACACTTCGCCATCATACACATAGAAGAAGCATTCGAGAGGAGATTGCCCAAAATCAAGTATCGTATTTATTTAGGCATCCCACATCAAAAGTGCTAGTCATTCCATACCTAGCATACGTGTTTCCGGTTTCGATGGTGCGTTTCGGCGTGACGTCATTACAAGGCAAGATTCAGCTACTCGCCACTAGCCACAGCGGCGCTGATTGCTGCTACGTCACAGCTACGTCACACCAACGCGTCGCTTTCGCGCCTTCCCATTGGCGCGCTCCACGACACGACAACAGGGCGGTAACCAACGAGGTCTCGCTACTCACCACTGTGGCGCTGATGTACTACGTCTGTCACTTGCAGTCGCTCCTATTGGCCGATTTGAAAATCGGCGGGCAACTGTGTCTGTGATACAGATCGATTTATTGGTTCGTTTGAAGACTCGCGCGTATAATACTGTTACTCGCGATCGTCACCAGGGGACTCTGCAGAGCTTCGAATACTTCCGGAAACGCCCACTTTTTTCGTCGACGACGCCATATTTTTTTTCTCGACAACACGTATAGCGTAACTAGCCTGTTACAAATATTTTATTTTGTAATTGTAGCGTATTTAGCAAGTGTACTTAGTTTCTAAGTCATCATAAAGTGTTTGTTTTACCATTATGTCTGATTCGGATTGTGATAACAGCCCTAAGGCTCTAGAAGGTCTTTTACGCAAACGTGCCTCTCAGAAGGGCGTTTTGACGAAACATTTTAATTATTTTCGTGACACTGATGGTGCGGAACTCGATCGCCAGTGCCTTTCCATAAAGGAGGAGAGGTTGAGGGCTACGTTTGACAGATTTGAAAAACTTAACTTGGAGATATGTGCGCTTAATCCAGACGCGGACGACTGTGACGCTGTTGAAACAAAATACTTGGAAACGCTAACTCTAATAAAACGCTTAATGCAAAAGTTAGATGATAACCAGGTGGTTAGCCCTCCCCCACTGCAGACCATGGCAACGAAGCTGCCTGAAATAAATGTTCCGATCTTTGTAGGTAAGTACTCCGAGTACAAACCCTTCATAGAATTATTTAACGCATTAGTAGATCGAAATTCCAGCCTACAAAACGTACAAAAACTATTTTATTTACGCAGTTTTTTGAAGGATGAGCCTTTTGATCTTATCAAAAATTTACCTTTACAATCTGAAAGTTATACAGAGGCCAAAACGTTGCTAAAGGATCGTTACGACAATGAGTACAAAATAACAAACGAACACATAAACATATTGCTAGATTTGAATCCAATTACTAAATCAACAGCAGGTAACATTAGGGTGTTTGTCTCGTGTGTCAAGCAACAACTTGCTTCACTAAAAAACTTGAAGCACGACATAAAGTCCTGGGATTCTATACTCCTATGCATTCTCACTAGGAAACTAGATGCTTATTGTAATAGGGAATTTCAGCTCATTAAGGATAATAAACCCTCAGTAAGCACATTGATTGATTTTCTAGAACGTCGAGCCCTTGCACTTGAAAATGCTGAGAGAACTCAGGTGCAATTCCCCGTTTCAAAGGCTGCTCACACAGTGACAGTGAAGGATGTTGCAGGAGCCACTGTTAAGTCAGCACCGCCGCCACTTGCCTGCACACTATGTAAGTTGCCACACAAATTGTTTATTTGTCCAAAGTTTAAATTGATGTCAGCTGAACAGAGATTACAATTCGTCACTGACAATAATTTATGTCAAATATGCTTGCGAAATCATAATAAGAAGTGTAGGTACTTCTTTAAGTGTGAAGTATGCAAACAAAAGCACAACACATTGCTTCACAAAGATGCAGTTCAGTCGCCAGTAACGTTATTTATGAAATCCTGTGCGACCCAAGTTCTATTGCCTACAGCTAGAGTGAAACTCATGGCGAGCAATGGAACAGAAGTTCATGTGAAGGCGCTACTTGATAGTGGGTCTCAAGCATCCTTCATTACAAGTGAATTGGTTGATTTATTACAATTACAACCCAAAACTTTAAATACTCCAGTGGTGGGTATAGGCAACAAAATAAACAATGTAAATAAGTATGTCAATATACAATTACATTCAATTACAAAGAAATTTGAAATAGATGTCACGTGTCATGTCCTTGAGAACATAACCTCAAAGCTACCACAGGTCAAGATACCATTGGAAAACTTGGTGTTACCTCCCAATGTAACATTGGCTGATAATGACTTCAATGAGCCAAGTGTGATACATATTTTATTGGGTGCTGATATATTTTTCCAGGTGCTGTTGCCGTCTGAGCATTCCACAACTGTAAGCAGCCTGTCAGAGAATGGAGCCAGCCAGCAACTGCCGGTTCTACACACACAATTTGGATATGTGATTGCAGGGTCCATACCAACTAATCAGCATTCAAGCCAAGTAACATCATTATTTTGCAATACATGTGACACGTCACTTAGTGACACGCTCTCCTCGTTTTGGGAGTCTGAAAGGGTTCCTGAATTTTTTCCAGAAAAACTCCCGGAGTATGAGACCTGTGAGCAAATGTTTTGTAATTCTGTGAATCTAGATACACAAAATAACAAGTTTGAAGTTGCATTACCTCTTAAATTACCACTAGAGTCAATAAATGAAACACTTGGCCAAACTTTCAACTTAGCTCTCAAAAGGTATCTAAATTTAGAAGCTAGATTTCAAAGGGATCCAGAGCTACATAAGCTGTACTCTGAATTTATTCACGAGTATGTACAACAAGGCCATGGTACATTCGTAGATATCAGTCAATATAATCTTGATTCTGATCCAGTTTATTTTCTATCACATCACGCAATTCTTAGACCAGACAAAAAAACAACTAAGTGTCGTGTAGTTTTTGATGCTTCAATGAAAAGCAACAAAAAAGTATCACTTAATGATTTATTGTTAAATGGCCCTGTGGTGCAGAAAGATTTGATAGACATTTTATTGTTGTTTAGAACTGGGGAATTTATTTTTGTAACTGATATTAAAGCAATGTTTAGAAATATATCACTCGCCCAAAAATATAGATCATTGCAAAACATCCTTTGGAGGGATACCCCCAAGGAAAATATTCAATGTATACAGCTAAATACAGTCACTTATGGACTCAAGTCTTCCTCTTACTTAGCTACACGGTGCTTGAAGGAGTTGGCTGTCCGATATAGGGAACAGTTTCCACTGGCTGCTCACATTATTGAACACTCTACATATGTAGATGATGCCTTAGTGTCACATGATTCATCGGAACTGTTAATTGAATCAAAAAGGCAGCTATGCACTTTACTAGGAATTGGAGGCTTTCATTTGCACAAATGGTACTCAAATTGCACTTCATTGTTAGATGACATACCAAAATCGCAGCAACATTTTGATGATATAGAGTTAGGGAAAGATAATGATGCTTCTCTAAAAACTTTGGGTATAAGTTATAACATTAACACCGACTCTTTCATGCTTTCGTCACCCAGCACTAACGAAAACATGCCTACAACCAAGCGTGACATTTTAAGCTTTATCGGGAAGTTTTATGACCCCTTGGGTTATGCAGGGCCGATCCTGGTAACCTCGAAAGCAATCATGCAACAGCTTTGGCTAGCAAAAGTAGGTTGGGATGAAAGGCCGCCTGACGAGTTGCTAAAGGTATGGTGTGAATTTTTTGACAGCTTACAAGTCATGTCACCTATAACCATCGCACGGCATGTCGGTGTATGCAACGCACGCTCTGTTCAGATAATAGGTTTTGCAGACGCCTCGAGCACCACAGCCTACGGGTGCTGTATATACCTACGTGTCACCGACAAAACAGGTAAAGTAAAAATATCATTGTTATGTTCAAGGTCGCGTGTGAACCCGATAAGGCAAAGTCTAACTGTACCCAGACTTGAGCTCAATGCTGCAGTAATGCTTGCAAAACTGGTCGTCAGAGTGTATGACACGTTGCATCATAAATTAAACATAGGTGATGTTCACTTGTACTCGGATTCACAAATAGTCCTAGCATGGATTAAAACCAATATAACATCGCTTAATACATATGTGGGAAATCGAGTGAAGGTCATCACACAGCTTACTCACCAGTACCGCTGGTCTTACATCCGCTCAGAGGATAACCCCGCTGACTGTTTAAGCAGAGGAGTCCTACCCAGCGAGCTGCACAATCATCCTCTGTGGTGGGAAGGCCCAGAGTTTTTGCATAAAGGTGAGTATACATTAATGGATATGCCTCAATTACCGGTTCCCGGCGAACTACCTGAAATTAAGGCTTGTGCAGTATTTTCGGGCTCTTTGGTTTGTATGGTCTCTAGTACAAATGAACAACTTTTACAGCTAGATTTTCTAGACAAGTACTCTGATATAAACAAAATGCAACGCATTTTGGCTTACATACTACGTTTTATTCAAAATGTGAGGTCAAATAGCGCAAAAAATAATTTAAATTATATATCCAGTAAAGAATTAAATGACTCATTGTTGTTGATAATTAAATATGAACAGCAAAAATACTTGAAAGAAGACATTCATAATTTAAAGTGTAAGCAAAGTATTTTAAAGGGTAATTTAAAACCACTGTGTCCATTCCTTGATAACAAAGGTCTAGTTAGGGTAGGAGGTCGTTTGGAAAACTCATCGATGCCCTATTCACAAAAACATCCTGTTGTTTTGCCACGTGATTCCCGCGTGACACATTTAATTATCCACGCCGAGCATATTAAAAATCTACATGCTGGCCCTAGGGTTGTTTTGTCAACTATTAATCAAAGGTTTTGGATAGTTCATGGAATGAGAGAAATTAAAAAGGTCTTACACAAATGTATAACTTGTTTCAAACTGAAAGCTAATTCAGCGAAACAATTAATGGGCACGCTTCCACATGATAGAGTCAACGCTTGTAGGCCATTCCAAAAGGTAGGTCTAGATTTTGCAGGTCCAATAATTATTAAACAATCTAGGATCAGAAGGTCGTTAGAAACAAAAGCGTATGTTTGTGTGTTCGTTTGTTTCGTAACTAAGGCTATTCATTTAGAGCTAGCTTCTGATTTAAAAACTGAAACCTTTTTGGCTTGTCTAAAACGATTTATTTCGCGTAGAGGTGTTCCTACTGACATCTATAGCGACAATGCGTCAACTTTTAGGAGCGCAAGTAGTCAATTAAATAATTTATATAAATTGCAAAGCTCAAATGAACATCAAGCGAAACTTCATGCTTTTTCATCTCAAAGAGGTATAACTTTCCATTTTGTCCCTTGTTATTCTCCAACATTCGCAGGGTTAGCTGAAGCAGGTGTCAAAAGTATGAAGTTCCACTTGAAAAGGGTTGTACAAACGGCAATACTTACCTATGAAGAATTAAACACAGTTCTTTGTCAAATAGAATCTATTTTAAATAGCAGACCTCTAATGCCACTTTCAAGTGATATAAATGATTATTCTTGTCTCACACCTGGACACTTCCTTATAGGTACAGCGTTAAACGCATACCCTGAATCTGGTGAGCCTGTTGTCATTGTTAATAGATTGAAGTTCTGGAAGCAGTGTAGTAATATCACTAACTCTTTTTGGAAAGTGTGGAGCAAACAATATCTTAACATTTTGCAGACGCGTTCCAAATGGAGAGATATCCAACCTAACGTTCAAGTAGGTACACTTGTGTTGCTTAAGGAGGACAGCACCGCCCCTATGCAGTGGCCACTTGCTAGAGTCATTCAAACGTTTCCCGGTAATGACAACAGAGTTAGAGTAGTAGAGGTAAAAACTGCTAATGGTAGAACTCATAAACGGTCAGTTGTAAAAATATGCCCACTTCCAATAGAATAACCAAGTAATTGTATTAGTTATAAGATGGCATAATATAGTTATAAGCTGTTTATATGTGTGTATTAAAATATAATGTACTTAGTATTAAGTTACTATTTGCTACATAGTAAATTTAAAGAGTAAAATTACCTTAAGCTTACCTTTGTGTGTGGTTTTTATTCTATGATAAGAAAATATTATTTTAAATTAAGGCTAAATGTTCCTATTGTTGATTATTCTTGTGTTATAGGCTAACATGCAGCTTTTTGTTTTTCCCTTTAGGTGGGATATTGCTGTTCTCAGCAGCAAATAAGTAATCACAATAATATTGTGTCATCTCATTGCTTATCTGTAAGCTAACATTGCATTGTATAGATAGACACTAGGTTTGTAAAATTAAAACTCATAACGTTATCATTTCTCTTCATGATTTATTGCTATTATACATAGGTATAAAATAAACACAGGTTTGGTAAAATAATACTATTTCAAAAGTTGTTTTATATTCATTTAAATTCATCTTTTGGTTTAATGTTGTATTAAAATTTTGCTTTCCTTGACTAAATGTACCTAGTATTTTTCAAAAATAGATTTACATTCAAAAGTTCAGATTACCTATAGTATTGTGTTCAAATATTTTCCTTTTTTTTGACATTAAATTCTTAGGTTTTCATTGCTGCGGCTCAAAGACCTTGTATAGAATAGACGGATAATATTTTAGAGTGACGATCAAACTATCACAGCTCTCTTTCTTCCCTATGGCAACAATCTCTGTGGAAAAAAGAAACAAACATAGACAAACACCGCTGTCTAGAACGTCAGTGTTTACCGTTTTGAGATGTTGTGGTAGTCAGCTGGATACCAAACCTGCCGTTAGTTTTTTGGTGTTTTGGGACATTATTTTAACTTTTTATATAAACAATCTGTGAAATAGTTATTCATTATGAACCATGGCTTGCGTAGCTATTGGTTGTGAGAGTAGAATGGGTGTTATAATGGAGAACGATCAAACAATGTCTCACCATGGGTAAGTTATCGACCACATAATACATGTTTGTGTGCAAGAAATACATTACCTGGTCTGGTTTTTGTAAAGTTTATTGAGCCCTAAACACGATGCAGACGCATATTTTCAGCAAAGCCGTCACATTTGTACAAATAATTGATTTCACATTTTACGTTAATCAGCTTTGACAGATTATGTACCCAAAGTATTATAAGTAGTGTTGTCCTTTGATATCGATAACATAATATTGTTTGAATGTAACATCTACATGTTGCGTTATTCTATTCACGTTTAATTTATTTTTCGACCTGTTTCCGATTTGGATGAAGATTACATAAAGATATTGTATTTTCCAGATTTCCTAAATATCCTAATTTACGAAACAAGAAATTAAGAAACAATTAGATTCAGACCATGAAACGAGATAATTCTCTCTTCTGAAGGACGCCTTCTCCTTATTTAAGCCTGTGCTAATTACATTTTGATGTATCTTGCTTTCTATCGAGCAGGATACCAAACAAAAATATTACATAGAGATGCAGTACCAACAATATTCACTCACATATCTCACATAAGGTGAGTTTAAGTTTAGTTATAAGTTTATAGATAAATTTGCAGCTATTTCGTTTTTGTATTCTACATTAGCATGGAAAAAATATTTCAATACAATACAAATATTCTCTATTGCACAAAATAATTAGTATGAATAACTATTTTGGTAATTACCTGTGATTATTCCTTCTATAAATAATTAGTATGAATAACTATTTTTGTAATTACCTGTGATTATTCCTTCTATGTGCAATGTGTAAACATGCAATGCTTGTGTATTTGTGTGCTCCACGTTAATATGTGCCATTCTTGCAGGTAAAGTTATAACGACCAGAGCCGACACTATACACTTCTAAAGAAAGTGAACAAGAGGAAATATTTTTTTTTATCACCAAAAGTCGGAATTGTTCAGTGCTTCGTAGTCATTGTATTCTAACTATATTGAATAAAAATCGTATAAAGAAATATTTGCTTTTATTCTTTAATCGCATTGAGATAATCCCCGAAATATACTAGAAGGTCGTCTACTTCTTGTATCGAGAGCCGATTCGATTTCCGGTCAAGTCAATGAAAAAAGTGTATTTAATTTTTATAAAAGGGTAGGTATGTGATTTATAGCAACCAAAGGGTGGCCGCAATGTCGTATTAAAATGATACTATAGTATATGTGGACTAGATGGACCGTCCTCGACCTCCTCGGCCATAACACCTTGCGAAATGACATAGATTCAAAAATGATAAATTGACCTTTAACAAGTTTGTCCATGATAATTACGATGAATAAGTGGTTCTGAATCTATCACCGCAACGTACGGTTCTTCTTAGGTATCTTTCTATCAGGGTACAAATAGGTATCGTTTTAACTAATTTACTTGTGGTTCTACCCACCCAGGTATGGATACTAGGTCGTTATTTCTGTATTTAATTAATCATTCAATTTGTAATGTATATTTTTTTAGATCTTGGACTAACATGAAATATTTAGCCAATAATAATGTCGATAAAGACATGGAACGGCACTAGTGGTTCTGATACAAAAACATATACTATAGGTACGTTTCTATAACAAACCCGTTACATGAGTACAAAAGACGTTACGACGATAGTATATTTATCTCTTTTTAACTTATGACGGCTCACATGAGTGCGAAAGACAAAACCTATGTTTTTCTTTCGTCTTAAATATGCTCCGTCTATTCTATACAAGGTCTTTGGTAGAAAATAGTTCGTTATCTACTTTAATTTCAGAACGAAACATCGGCTGTCACTTGTTAAAATAGTGGTCTAGAGCAAAGACCTTGTATAGAATAGACGGATAATATTTTAGAGTGACGATCAAACTATCACAGCTCTCTTTCTTCCCTATGGCAACAATCTCTGTGGAAAAAAGAAACAAACATAGACAAACACCGCTGTCTAGAACGTCAGTGTTTACCGTTTTGAGATGTTGTGGTAGTCAGCTGGATACCAAACCTGCCGTTAGTTTTTTGGTGTTTTGGGACATTATTTTAACTTTTTATATAAACAATCTGTGAAATAGTTATTCATTATGAACCATGGCTTGCGTAGCTATTGGTTGTGTGAGTAGAATGGGTGTTATAATGGAGAACGATCAAACAATGTCTCACCATGGGTAAGTTATCGACCACATAATACATGTTTGTGTGCAAGAAATACATTACCTGGTCTGGTTTTTGTAAAGTTTATTGAGCCCTAAACACGATGCAGACGCATATTTTCAGCAAAGCCGTCACATTTGTACAAATAATTGATTTCACATTTTACGCTAATCAGCTTTGACAGATCATGTACCCAAAGTATTATAAGTAGTGTTGTCCTTTGATATCGATAACATAATATTATGTTTGAATGTAACATCTACATGTTGCGTTATTCTATTCACGTTTAATTTATTTTTCGACCTGTTTCCGATTTGGATGAAGATTACATAAAGATATTGTATTTTCCAGATTTCCTAAATATCCTAATTTACGAAACAAGAAATTAAGAAACAATTAGATTCAGACCATGAAACGAGATAATTCTCTCTTCTGAAGGACGCCTTCTCCTTATTTAAGCCTGTGCTAATTACATTTCGATGTATCTTGCTTTCTATCGAGCAGGATACCAAACAAAAATATTACATAGAGATGCAGTACCAACAATATTCACTCACATATCTCACATAAGGTGAGTTTAAGTTTAGTTATAAGTTTATAGATAAATTTGCAGCTATTTCGTTTTTGTATTCTACATTAGCATGGAAAAAATATTTCAATACAATACAAATATTCTCTATTGCACAAAATAATTAGTATGAATAACTATTTTGGTAATTACCTGTGATTATTCCTTCTATAAATAATTAGTATGAATAACTATTTTTGTAATTACCTGTGATCATTCCTTCTATGTGCAATGTGTAAACATGCAATGCTTGTGTATTTGTGTGCTCCACGTTAATATGTGCCATTCTTGCAGGTAAAGTTATAACGACCAGAGCCGACACTATACACTTCTAAAGAAAGTGAACAAGAGGAAATATATTTTTTTTTTATCACCAAAAGTCGGAATTGTTCAGTGCTTCGTAGTCATTGTATTCTAACTATATTGAATAAAAATCTTATAAAGAAGTATTTGCTTTTATTCTTTAATCGCATTGAGATAATCCCCGAAATATACTAGAAGGTCGTCTACTTCTTGTATCGAGAGCCGATTCGATTTCCGGTCAAGTCAATGAAAAACGTGTACCTATTTATTTTTTATAAAAGGGTAGGTATGTGATTTATAGCAACCAAAGGGTGGCCGCAATGTCGTATTAAAATGATACTATAGTATATGTGGACTAGATGGACCGTCCTCGACCTCCTCGGCCATAACACCTTGCGAAATGACATAGATTCAAAAATGATAAATTGACCTTTAACAAGTTTGTCCATGATAATTACGTTGAATAAGTGGTTCTGAATCTGTCACCGCAACGTACGGTTCTTCTTAGGTATCTTTCTATCAGGGTACAAATAGGTATCAATTTAAACTAATTTACTTGTGGTTCTACCCACCCAGGTATGGATACTAGGTCGTTATTTCTGTATTTAATTAATCATTCAATTTGTAATGTATATTTTTTTAGATCTTGGACTAACATGAAATATTTAGCCAATAATAATGTCGATAAAGACATGGAACGGCACTAGTGGTTCTGATACAAAAACATATACTATAGGTACGTTTCTATAACAAACCCGCTACACGAGTATAAAAGACGTTACGACGATAGTATGTTTATCTCTTTTTAACTTATGACGGCTCACATGAGTGCGAAAGACAAAACCTATGTTTTTCTTTCGTCTTAAATATGCTCCGTCTATTCTATACAAGGTCTTTGGCTGCGGCTGGCAGTATGTTGGCATCCCCAACATTTTAGTTTTAATTATTATTTTAGTATGGCAATACTGTAAAACTCTCTCCTTTTTTTCTAATGGTGAACATTACACGCGATTCTCTAAACTTCGGGCTTTTGTCTTATTTACCAGCACCCTATCGAAAGTTAAACAGGACCACGTTTTCGTTCCGTGGATCAACATGATGGCTTTGAAAACATTGGCTTTATCTTCACCGTTCACCGGTTATGAGGAAATAAAATACTTGATTATAGTGCATGAAAGAAGTAAGAACTAATGAACCTTTTCATTTTACGGTAAACGGAAAATATCGTTTATCTAAAGGCATAGAATAAAGAATAATTATAGAAAGGCAACTCTCCGCCGATTTTTGTAGAGTGCCCGGGAGAGTTAAAGTACCTATTTTACATTCTGTTTGCAAAATACTTTCAATGATGACAGGCAAGTATTGGTCTGTAGGACTCACCTAGTGATGGGCAGGGAAAGAAAAAATTGGGTGGGAAAGAAAAAATATCGGGAAAATATGGGAAAATAAAATAAACACCCGAAAAATTCCCGAATCATGGGAAAATATTTTTTATTTAATTATTTTTAATCTTATTATTATTTGTATGTCGTTTCCATGTCTCGGGTCGGGTCTGTCATGAAGGACTTTTGGAAGGCGTGCGTGGGGCCGAAGCCAACACGTAGAGGCCCCTTAAGACAATTTACTCTAAATGTGTTGTGACACCAACCGGCGATTATCCCTGTATGCACTATGGGAGTGCACCCAAAGACAATCCCTGGTTCGTATAGGACTATTGTAGATTATGGGAACAAAAGGAACTGGGCTGTTGGGTTGGGGATTAGTGAACCTATATACTGGGGCTATGGGGGACTATGGCGCCTGCTCGACCAATGTTAATAACAGAGATACATTGGGCAGGCGGTGACTCGTCACTCACTGGTTGGGCCACCTATCTAGCCGACGCGACTGGACGGCAAGGCAGCAACATGGTTGTGAGCATCTCAGGGTGTCAAGAGGTGTACACCGCTTTCTGCGAGGCGGTTTACCCGCCTTACCAACTCGCGACTTATGCATCTTTCACTTCCACCCTGCGAGCGTATAGCTCTAACGCCCCACTCTGGCTGGCCAATGAAGTCAAGCCAGAGGTGAGAGTCCTGCGGCCCCCGCTAAGGTCCACTCCGGCCAGCCAGTACTGTCACCATCTTTGTTGCTCTTCTTTGGACTCTATCTAGTAGTGCAATGTCTTTCCGATAGTAAAGTCTCCATATTTGAAACCCATGTTCTAACAGCGGTTTGACGTAAGTAAGTTTTGTAAAGCCTAAGAAACAATTCCGTATCTATATGATAAAAAGCTTTTCTAATTATGTATAAGAGGGAGTTATCCTTCTTAATGATTCCAATAATGTGTTCGTCCCACTTTAGATTATGTGTTATCGTTATGCCAAGGTCCTTTTGTTTTTTAACACACTCGAGAGGTTTTGAGTCAATGGTGTAACTCAACGTGGGGTGGTTACTGCCAACATGCAACACAGTGCATTTGTCTACGTTTAATGTGATTAGCCAATCTCGGGTCCAAGCAATTACTCTATCAAGATCATCTTGGATTATATTATGGCTAATAAGTGGATTCCCTGTTATTTTCGTGTCATGTGCAAAGAGTGATATATCAGACATTATACCATGTTTAAGATCTGTAAGGTAGATACTGAATAAAATAGGTCCTAACACCGATCCCTGCGGCACACCGCTGAGGACTTTTCTGGGAACAGAGTATGATTCTCCGATGCGCACAGAGAATGTGCGATTTGACAGGAAGTCTTCAATCCACTTCACGACATTGCCTCTGATTCCAAAGGGCTCTAATTTAGCAATCAATGGTGTGACAGGAACTCGATCAAAAGCTTTTTCATAGTTCAAGTAAATAATATCTATAGGTATTCGTGCCTCCCAATTTCTTGCACAAAACCATGTTGCTCCTCGATGATGACATTCTCTCGTGCCAAAAGCATCCTATATATCCTATAATATGTAGATATCTTTGCATGGAATTATTAAAATCGAACATTCCATTCAAAATATATTACAAAGGAGATCATCGGCTTTCCATACTTTGGCCGGCCCAAATTTGAAAGTGCCGGTCAGAGAAAAAAATGTGTCAAACCTTTCGAGTAGATTGTTTTGAACATTTTTTACTATGATACCAGACGTGTATGACCATTAGTTTGGCTTTAATTGTATTTTAAAAATCTTCTATGACCAATATTTGGACTTTCAGTTTTGGTTAATATGTTAAAATGCCGGCCATCGAAAAAAATACGTCGAATCTGTCTAATAGTTGCTTTTCAATATTTTTTAATAACACCAAACATCTATGACCATTATTTTGACTTTTATTGGAATTTACGTTTTAGTTTAAATATGAAAAATGCCGACCAGCAAAAATATCATGTTGAGAGTATCGAGTAGATGTCTGTTAACATTTTTTTCTATAGCGCCAAACTTGTATGACCTTTTTTTAGATTTGCCGCAGATGGCATTAACTACTTGGCCGGACAAAAACTTGTATGACCATTAGTTTGGCTTTTAGTGTATTTTAAAAATCTTGATTTCTTATTTATTTTGTATGAAAATAAAGTGCTTTGGGTAAAAAATGCGGTACGGCGGATTACAAAGGACCTTTAGAACATTTAATAATCTGGCGCAAAACATTTTTGACCGTTTTCTTGACTTTTTATTCGTCTCTCTTTCCGTTTTGGTTCAAATGGGAAAATGTCAGCCAGCGAAACAAAATAAGTCAAATCTTTTGGTAAACGACTTGAACGACGTATTTTTACTATACTACCAAATGTCGACTTTGGCTTTTATTGGACTTTTAAAAAAAACTTTTTTTATACATTTTAACAATGACAACAAGCAGATCTTTCCCAATGACTAGTTATTAGTCAGATAAATACTTTGTGTTTTTGTTTTGTGTGTTGTTAGGTGAACTTCTATATTAATACTATCTGATTTGAGATATGACGTTGGCTATAGTTTTTGCATTCGACTCAACGTTACAGCCTAAGTTTAGGTTGAATTATGGTATTGATTCACCTTGACTGTAAATGGTTACCATCCTCCAAAGATAAGCTTGCCATCTAGTGACGAAACTCGTATATTGGCATGACGTCTGTAGTATCTGTTAGGGAAAACAGGAGTCGGGTAGTTGTACTTTGCAAGTATGCCTATCACAATGTCCTGGTGCTACTCGGCCGATAACATAGTAGGTACCTCTATCACCCCACTGTTTATTCCTTGTATACACTTTTCTTTAAAAAAAGTAGTTTCTTAAGCGTGTATCACCATCAGGTAAGGTAGTGGTCAAACGCAAACCTATTTTTCAAAAGACGACCACCATATTACGCCTTTAGCAAGATAGTTCCATTATCCGTAGATAAAACTTTTTTTTGACTTTTGGAAAAGCGAATTAAGTTCAAAATATTGGTCATAGTCGTTTAATGCCATAGTAATAAACATTCTGACGATCCTTTAAATAACGCGCCTGTTATATTTTATTTTTATACAAAATGAATCAAAAATCAAGTTTTTTTTAAATCCAACAAAAGCCAAACTAATTAATGGTCATACACATTTTTGTCATAGTGAATAAATAATGTTTACAGGTATCTTCTCGATAGCTTTGACATGTGTTTTTTGCTGACCGGCACTTTTCACACAGAAACTATAACGTAAAGTCCAACAAAAGTCAAAATAATGGTCATAGACGTTTGGTGCCCTAATAATAAATGGTCAAATGGATAAGTTCTAACGGGATATACAAATATTGTTTCATGGCCGGCATTTCACATTTTCACCAAAAATGTATGAAAATTCAGTTTTTTTAATTCGAATAAAACCGAAAATATTGACCCTACAGCTTTGGTGCCATAGTAATAAATGCTCAGACGGATAAGTTCTAAGGATATATACCATTATTGTTACTTGGCCCGCACTTTACATTTTCACCAAAAATGTATGAAAAATACAGTTTTTTAAAATCGAATAAAACCGAAGACATTGACCCTACAGCTTTGGTGCCATAGTAATAAATGCTCATATGGATAAGATCTAACGGAATATAGCAAAATTATTTTTTGGCCGGCACTTTGACTTCTAGGCCGAAATCCGATGATCTCCTTTAAGTTTTTTAAGAGTTCATACGACACTACGACAGAAGATAAATTGGGCATAAGTAGGCATACCTTATATTTAAATGGTCTTTGTTGGAAATCCTTACTTTTAATACAAATATATGCGATAAAAAATATTTTCCCTTGAAATGGGAATTTTTCGGGTTTTTTCCTTCAGAATTGGGAAAATTCCCAAAACGCGGGAATTTTCCGGGTAAGAACCCAACACTAGACTCACCGAATAAATCTCAAGCAATGATTTATGATTACTTAATATTTTTGTCACTCCACGTTTAATATAGAAAGACGCACCCCATTGCCTAACTTTACTGACTGATGACTTCCAAAAACATTGAAGTTGCATTTCATATCGAGTTTTGATTTATGATTTCCTTGATTTGATTTTTGGATACTTAGATCCATCTATCTTTGAATACCTTTTTCTTTGGCAATATTCACAAAAAACACTCATATATTTTATATAAAGTTCGTAAACTTACTTAAAAAACTTTGCTTAGACGTTACGAAAAGAAGTCGCTAACTTCTTTCACCAAGTTAAAAAGTACGAAATATTTCGTTCGGGGAAATCGATAATTGGGCAGAGGGAGAATAGAAGTTTTCCAAAGTAATATTGTACCCAAGTTATATATGTTACAAAAGGTAACTTTGTCCTTACACTGTAACTTATGGACTCTATTAGGAAGGTAGAACTTTTAATGTTATGTCATTGGAAAGTAATCCTCTTAGAGGCGATTATTAACTTCCCAGGTGGTTTTGACTTCACAAAGAACCACTACCTATCGCATTGGTCTAACAGAAAGCTCGATGAGGTTTGGGTATAGTTCATCTTACAATGGATGTACCTCTGACTAGCCCAATTGCCTACTTGACAGTTGTAACAGTAAAATAATATGAAATATGTCAGACATTGTAGTTTATCATTTAACGATAATTATCCAATATATTTTTTATTAAGATTATTTTTAAATATTTTATTTTTACAAAATAAGAATGCGTTTTTTTATCTGTGCATTACAATTTACAAAACCCGAAACACGTGCGGCTATGAATGAGCTTCGTGTGACGTCACATTTCACAAAATAAACAAAAACTATATCTGTCAGATTTCAAGTGATACTGTTTGACAGTTTCTTCGTTTGTTTAAGTGTCATGTCACGTGACCAACCGTTTTCGCGCTAAATTCAAAATGATTGAAAATAAACGTGTTTTTTTTCTATTATAACGCTTTTTCGAGAAAATAAATTATTTTAAGAGGTATAAAATAAGCAAATGTATATTTTTTAAAATTCTTAATACGTAAGTTGTCAAGTAGCCAATTGTTGAAGTTTCAGCGATGTTTAGTTGGCTGTCTAATTATTGGTTTGGCTGACATGTCAGTAAAGTAAACAAACGAAATGTGGGTAGTATCGTAGGGTAGTATCCTATAATAGACTCGGTAATAAATGAGACACATTATTTTTATATTACCCTACTAGGCGAAGTCGGCGAAGCGGCAACTAAGTACACCGCTTCTATTATCTTATTGTCCCGCGGGAATTATCCATCCCGCATCCAAGTAGTAAATGTTTGTTTCCTGGTAGTGGTTGCCTGGGAGAAATTGCAAAAATTCTACTGGTGGGGTTAAAATGGCCACATCGAAGCAATTCATCTAAGAAAGGAATATTGCTATTTGACATTTGTTTGCATTGCGCACTTACTTTTAAATGTCAAATTGCAATATTGCTTTCTAAGATGAATTGCTTCGATGTGGCCTTTTAAACCCCCCCCCCCCCCTTTCTTGAACCCCCCTTTTCTGTGCAATAATGTATTTTTTTTTTTAAATTCATGTTCATCACCTGTGACATGCGGGAATGTTCCCAAAGTGGGAATTAAAACTATTTAATAGTAACGACACTGGTTGCTTTTTTCCAAATTGTTCTTTCTTGTACTCTTGATCCTGGACCCGATTCCTGCAGACACCTAATTTTATTTTAAGTTATACCCGTCACTGTCTTATCCGCCAAAAAGGAATGGGTTGGGAGATCGACAACTGTTAATTTAAATGAATTAAATAGAAAGACCCGCTTACCCGGATCTTTACACGCAGAAAATAACGATCTACCAACTAAAGTAATCAGAATAAAATAATGACTGCCATTTAAGTCGGCGAGGGCAGGTAACTCCAACTCGCAGTAACTCTAACTGGGGAGTCCGCTAAATATTAACAAACTTCGCGAGTTATTGCGAAACAATGAAGCAACTTATTAGTTGGCAGACTGCGGACATTTATACCGCTTTAGGGATCCGTACAAATGTCAGTGTAAGTATACGGTTAAATCTATGCCTATAAGGACAGTAGCTGGTAATTTACGATAGATTGGTAAATTATCACTATTGCTATACAATATAGGCTTATTATTGTATGTCCATCTTAGGATTGCAATGCAAAATGTGTCTGCAAGCGACCTTCACCTTCATTATGGCTGTATTGTTTTCCCCAATATTGGTTACGTACGGAATCCTTATTCCTAATTTCAGCCTTTTGTAAGTTACGATCTCAACAAATGGCTTTTTGTTCTCTTTGTAACTTTTGTATTGCTACGTTTGCAGTTGCCATGGCAAAAATATCTGTAATTTTTTGCTAAAGTATTTTTTGTCTTATTGACAATTGTAAAAGGTGCAAATCAGTTTCGTCAAAAATTGGAGATACGTCAGTTCGCGACATCAGCGACGAAATATTGCTGAAGTGTGGAACAACTTACCCTAGGATTTATCAGAGGTGATCAAATTCGCGGTGTTTTGAAAGAGCGGAAGATCGACGGTGTAAGAGTTAATATACGTAGACTGCTAAAATCATAACCCAACCTTTTGACTTTGACGTAGTTGGGTAAAAGTTCAACGGACTTATTTTGTCCGGTCCTTTAAATTAAATTAAAATAAATAAACCAAAATACAAATAATGAAATTCTCTATTGTTCAATGAAAATCAGCGGTAAACTTTGCAACGCAATTTCGGTGTTGCCATAAATAAATAAGCCCACTTTTGTTCTCGTGTTGATTCAATAGCGATCGACCATCATTCTGCGAATTGCGAAATTTCGCAACTGACACACCGAATAAAAATTTTGCACAATGAATTTTAAACAACGGTCCTTTTGGAAAGTATTACGTGAGTTCAAATTTTTCCAGGTGAGTTACACTGTGTTCGTGATATTTACATTATTTATTGTTAGGAAATACAGCGCAGTAAGTCTCCAACTTTAACATCAGTCAAGTGGAATAAATAGTAAGTTAGTCTTTTTCGACTTCTCTGATAATATGCTCGTTGAAAGCTAGTTGAAATAGAATGATGAGTGTTCGGCGACAAAGGAGACGGATGAAAGAAGAATACACGTGACAGAGATGCGAATGTTAAGATGGATGTGTGATGTGGCCAGAATAGACATGTTTAGTAATTAATATATAAGAGGAAGTCTGAAAGTGGCACCAGTCACTGAGAAATTGAGGAGCAACAGGTAGCATGGTATAACCAAGGAGGGATGAGAGGCATATAACGAGGAAAGTTATGATTATGAATGTGGATAGGAGTAGGGGATGACCCGACCCGAGGGAGAAAGTGTGGATGGATTGTGTAAAGAAGGATATGTGTGTGAAAGGTGTGAATACTGAAATGACGACTGACAGAAATGAATGGAACAGGAATACATGTTGTGCCGACCCCACCTAGAGTAGGAAAAGGACAGGATGATGATGGGAAAAAAAGATGCACAACAAATTATTATGTCTACCACACATACACATACACATGACATAGATAGGAGATGGAATAACATAAGAGATATAATTAAATCTAGTGCAGAGGAATGCTTACAGAGAGAGAAAATAGTTCCCAGAAAAAAGTGGTTAAATGAAGAAATAATAGATATAATGTTGGAAAGGAGAAAGTACAGAAATAAAATCGATGATAAAAGTATTAAAGAATATAAAAGGCTAACGAATAGAATAACTTTAAAGTGTAGAGAATACAGAGAGAAAGACTTAGAGAATGATTGTGATAATATAGACAAATATATGAAGAAGGGAAAAATTTATAAAGCATATAGCATCATTAAAAGGCTAGATAGAGGACATAAAACTAAGAGTACCGCCATATTAAATGAAGCCGGACAGATAGAAATAGAAAACAAAACCATAGTCGAACGCTGGAAGAGGTATATGGAAAAACTATATGAAGGGGCAGGACTGCAAGAGGAAGATATTGAGAAAGAAAGTGAAGTAGAGCAAGATAAGTTAGGACCAACGATATTAAGAAAGGAATTTGACGAAGCTATAAAAAGTATACAGAACGGAAAAGCAGCAGGAGTAGATGGTATCTATATTGAGCTCATAAAATACGTCGTACGTATGCCCACCAATACTTGACGAATTGTTCGAAATTACACAACTTATGTATAAAGAAGGGAAGGTGCCAAAAGACTTTAAAGTGAGCAAAACGGTAACATTACCTAAAAAACAGAACACCCTCAAATGTGAGGAGCACAGAACACTGAGTCTTATTTCTCAGGCCGCCAAGATACTTTTGAAGATAATACAGAATAGACTAAGACCTAAAGCAGAAGAAGTGGTAGGAGACGACCAATATGGGTTCAGACAACAAAAAGGTACAAGAGAGGGTATACTAGCGTTGCGGATGATAATTGATAGAAGAATGGATTTAGGGTTAGACACACATATAGCATTCATAGATTTAGAGAAAGCGTTCGACAAGGTGGACTGGAAATTGATGATGAAAGCACTTATGGACATTGGAGTGGATTACAGAGACCGGAAAATAATAATGGAATTATATAGAGAACAAGAAGCAGTGATTGAGATTGGAGAAGAAAAGGGAATAGCAAGAATACGACAAGGAGTTAGACAGGGTTGTCCCCTTTCACCGTTGATATTCAACATATTCATAGAGTGCGCCATTAAAGAAATCAAGGAAAGTTCGGAAGGGGGGGTTAAAATCAATGGGGAAAACATCAAATTTGTAAGATTCGCAGATGACATTGCTGCATTCGCAGAAAATGAAATAGCACTAGAAAATCTGATAACAACCATGGACATTGTAATCAAAAAATTTCAGTTAAAGATAAACGCGAGCAAAACTAAAATAATGACAACATCCAAACATCCAGCAAACTATAGACCTGTTAAACTGAATGACAACATATTAGAAAGAGTTGATAGTTTCAAATATCTTGGAAGTATAATAAATAGTGACTCTAGATGCAAACAAGACATAATAGCCAGAATTGCAATAGCCAAACAAGCATTTAACAGGAAAAAATACATTTTGAAAACCAAAAACATATCATTAAAAATAAGGAAACGGTTTATTAAATCATATATTTGGAGCATTGCACTCTATGGAAGTGAAACGTGGACTATGACACAGAGAGACAGAGAGAGATTGGAAGCGTTTGAGATGTGGTGTTGGCGAAGGATGGAGGGTATAAGCTGGACTGAAATGGTGTCAAATGAAAAAGTGCTGGAAAGAGTTGAAGAAAAGAGAACCATATTGAAGACTATAGAGAACCGGAGAGGAAATATGATTGGCCACCTGATACGACACGATTCATTTATAACAAACATTATAGAAGGAAAAATTGAAGGGAAGAGAGGAAGGGGTAGACATAGGATAACATTTATGAAACAAATAAAAGAGAAGGTGCAGGTCGTGTCGTATCGGGAGGTGAAGGTTTTGGCGGGAAGAAGAGAGGAATGGCGGTTACTCCACCGACAAGAGCGCAGCTCTTAAATAGAGAGAGAGACATACACACAGTGCAGTAACACTTGTACGTACATAAACTGTGATCAAATCATGCACAAAAGCCATCCGTAAAAAGTCGAACCCACAACATAAAAATATAGGTAAATTCAAATTCAAATTAAATATTACATTACAAATAAAAACCTTTTTTTCTGCACAAAAAATCATAACCCGTATTATGAATATGAAGTTTGAAGAAGCTACTTGAGAAGATGTATGTGCTAAATTAAATTTACGAGACGGCTCGAGTGCTAACGCGATAAACAGCTTACGAGCTCAGCGCATCTCCAGGCATAACACCGCTTCTGTACGACGGACGGATTTCTAAGATTTTTCACACTATAACGCAGTCAACTTTTCTTCTGAACCATTAAATGTACACTTATGAGCAAATATAGGTATTGTGGATCAGTCACAAAAAAATACAGACATCGAGACTGGTGGGTTATTCCAAAACTCAGATTTTTATTTTTTATTTTTTAAACCATTCTTATTCTTCTTCTTCTTCTTTTAATCCTTTTATCCCCTGTTAGGATGTAGGGCTCGAATAATAGGTATCCACTCCTCGAGATCCTTTGCTCTGTAGCTTGCTCCCCAGAGAGTTTTTGATTTGATTTACATGCGGTGAGTTTTTAATTCCCGGTCAACCGAGCGTCCCCAGGTCTCTTTGCGTTGCCCCCTTTTGCGTTTTTCACGCACACACCAGGTCAGAGCTCGTCGGGAAGGGTGTTCCACAGGTCTTCTAAGGGCATGACCAATCCACCGCCACTTCCGTGTGCAGATATAGCCTCCATAGTATTTTTCCCAGTCAATCTCCACAGTTCTGAATTTGTAATAATAGGTTTAGGTAGAGTTGGAAAAAGAAAGCCTACGCGTACATACTGCGATAGATCCGGGATATTCTAAAGGAAGCCCAAGTCAAGAGAACTCGAAACCGGCAAGCATGAATGAAGTCTTTGATGAGAGTGGAAGAAGCGAAAGTGGTGCAGAAGGATCGTAGTAAGTGGAATTCCGTGGACTCTGCTTACCCCAACGGGAATTAGGCGTTATCTCATGTGTGTTAACGGTTTTACAACATTTGATAAATAATAAATCTCATTGAAACCAATTCGGTTAATGTGAACGCAAATTGTAATTTAATATACGATTCCGACGACCCGATTACTCTAGCCATAGAGGCAGCCAATCAGCTCGCGACACCAAACACTTCAGGACCCCGATACCGACCCCGCCGGCGTGGTCGACGACTACCGTCAATTAGCGCTTATCGCTATCGACTCACTAGAGTCGATTTATTCTTTCAAATATTTTTCCTCTCAGACGACGCTCTGAGCCAAGGTTCGCGCCCAACTGGGCACCCTCAGGCATGTTGTCTTAAAACGTTGTACCGGGTGAGAGCCTTCAGCGCTCCCCATTTGTCCGGCCAAGTAGTTAATGCCACCTGCGGCAAATCTATAATAAGTCACGTCCAAAAAAAAAAACAAAAAATTTTAATTTAATGACTTTTCATGAAAATTCACTTTCATTTTCTTTTGTCACGTTGGAAGTGTACTTACTTACTATTACATTGTCAAAAACTACAATATTTACTTACTTACTATTACATTGTCAAAAACTACAATATTTACTTTAAGTAGCCTTAAAGATTTGCCAACTAGATACTTTATCATAGAAGTAAGTCAAACTTCAAGTCGACAGAAGTTTCTACTTCATAACAGCTCTGCGACTTTAGTACTGGACCGTTCAATGTGTCATATGCTTCGTGAAGTTGGAAAGCAATTCTATTTTATTGCTGAAGTGATTTCAAGGCTGTCCTTTTAGTAGTTAAACGAGTACCGGAACTTCTTCTTGATTTATTTACAGCATGACGTTGTAAGACAAGTTTGTTTTTATTACATGAAGAACCCACACATACTAAACTAAACAGTATAATTTTATATAAGTACTTAATAATTTCTTAACAGACACAAGTTAAAACACGGCCAAAATGTTCTAAAAACAATATATTTTTGTAAAGTGAAAATGATACTACTTTTATATAATGATGTATTTTATTTATTTCAATACATGTTTTGTATGTGTGTGTGTATAGTCTATTATTTATTATATTTTTATTATGGATTATATTATATTACTTACTTAAGTATTTATTAATATAGTATGTACATATAGTATTAAGTATTTATTATGTTAACTTTAGTTTTACTTTTAGGTATTTATTTTTTTGTTGCACCATCCCGCATCCAAGTTTGTAAATGTTTATTTCCTTTTGGTGGTTGCCTGGAAGAAATTGCTCTAGAGCAATAAGGCCGCCCAAATTGTACTGTATTCATGTGTTAATGTCTGATTGTTTAAATGTAGTTCTGTGCAATAAAGTATATTTGATTTGATTTGATTTGAAAATGTATTGATTGAACTATTCAACTTAACAACAATGATATTATAGTTATGATAGTAACAGGATCAACAAATATAACTGCCGGTACTTAAAATAGGTAAAACCTGTGTTATCAGTAGCAGCTATCTTCCATTGACAGAATAATATTCATAAAAGTATCAGCAGAGTTCTAATACAACATTAAATTATTTTAATTTTAATATATTTTAAGAATGAGGTGAAATATAATTATATAAATTATTACAATAAATTGAAATTCAAATTGTTCGTGCTAGTTCGTGTGTGTGTGTATGTGTATTTGTGTGCACGTATGTGTGTATGAAGTACGGATTTTAGCAAATCATATCTGATATGGTTTTAAAATATAATAACCAATCCATCCCTATTTTTTACATTCTTGAATAGTTTGGGTGTTCGTTTCCTGGTAGTGGTTGTCTGGAAGAATTTGCTCTAGAGCAATAAGGCCGCCCAAACGGTACTGTATTCTTGTGTTATGTCTTATTATTAAAATTTAGTTCTGTGCAATAAAGTATATTTGATTTGATTTAAGAATCAAAAGATAGGGAATAAGTCTTAAGAACGTCTAAAAATTTGCCATCCCTAGCGCATCTAAAAGTGCATTTGAGTCGCATGTCATCCAGACGTTATCCGACGGTTTCCTAGTGGCTGCAGCACTTTACAGCTCTTCCTGATGATGTCCTACAAAATGCATTACGGTCTCCAGACTTCATAAAAGATTAAGAACTACACTAGTGTCGGTTGTTAAAGATAGCTAGTACATTTTTCTTTTTCACTTTTTATTTCTTTTCATTTTTTGATTTTATGGCAGTCTGGAATTTTAGAATTTGGAATTTGGAAATGCCACAATTTTCTTTGAACTGTATACTTGTTTTTTTGTTTTACTACAGTGCACGGTAAAACTTTTTAAGTTTGTGATGTACTGTACTAAACATGATAATGTACTTTGCAATTGTTTATAATAATTTAAAAAAATGATCTATCTTTGTTAGTATGTGAATGATATTTATTTAATTTATGTTTAGAGTTCTCCCAAAATGGAGAATGTTCTGTATCTCTTGTGTTAGCTTGTAGTGGAACGCATAGACGCATATCTTAATCATTTTATGGCTTTAGAGTAACAGAATAAATACACGAGAAAGAATAGAATGTTCGTAGGCGTTATAAATATTACTTTTTAGTTGTTCTAATTCTTGACAAACTACTAACATTTGAAATACAGAATAATCTTTATATTAATATACAGTGTGATATGAGAGAGATGTGGTGTGAAAGACGAAATAGTGGGAATGTTGGTTTAGACACGTAAAGTGGATGAACGATAATAAATAGAATTTTATTTCCTATACTTAAAGGTTGCGTAGAAGAGATTGCTACCTTAGCAATAAGGCCGCCTGTTGTACTACCTATCTAATTATAATAAAGTTTTGTTTATTTCTATTGTATTGTAAATAGGATTACGAAAGCGATGGTTGGTGGTAGGGTTTGCAGAGAAAGACTTAGAAGGACGTACATTGACCAAATTGGAAATATCCTTTGAAAATTTTTAGTACGTTCTACTCTGAACCAGCGCGCGTGTATTATACGAGTGATGAATGTGAAAGAATCAAGAAAAGTGTGTCAGGATCGAATGGGATTCCATAGTCGCTGCTTATCCCGGTGGGAAATAGGTGTAAGTGTATGTAGATATTCTGCTGTAAGTAATACATACATAAACATAAACAGCCTATATACGTCCCACTGCTGGGCACAGGCCTCCCTTCAAGCCACCGGAGGGGGTATGGAGCATACTCCACCACGCTGCTCCACTGCGGGTTGGTGGAGGTGTTTTTACGGCTAATAGCCGGGACCAACGGCTTAACGTGCCCTCCGAAGCACGGAATCATCTTACTTTTTCGGACAATCAGGTGATTCAAGCCTGAAAAGTCCTTACCAAACAAAGGACAGTCTCACAAAGTGATTTCGACTATGTCCCCGTCGGGAATCGAACCCGGACCTCCAGATCGTGAGCCTAACGCTCTAACCACTAGACCACGGAGGCTGGGAGGAAGTAATACAAGAAAGTAAAAATTATTGTCTCTTATTATTCTGTATGCAAAGGTAAGAAATATCTTGCACAAGAATATAATATGATTAATATAATTTATAATATATTATAATTTATAATATAATTTGAGTGTGTGATGCGTGACAGTAGGACAGTATTTGAACCACTTATACCTGTTAGTTCTGTTATATAATATGTTTTATTTTATGTGGTTTATATATTATGTGGAAACTTGTTTGTAACGGTATGGATTTCTGTTATGTTGCAAATGTAATAAATGAATAAATAAATAATATAATAAACGAAAGAATAAAAAATAAGAATTAAAAACTAAACGTTATTCTAGATAGCCTACAATTTCCACCAATTTCGTGAAGCACTTACGTACGCTTCGTAAGCACCAAACTGAGTGAAAAATCCTATTACACACGCTACTTACCCTACTAACATTAGACGGACTCGCAAATCTTGCAGTTTACGAGTAAATGAGCCTAATCACTACATAGTATAAAACAAAGTCGCTTTTTCTGTCCCTATAGCCCTATGTACGCTTAAATCTTTAAAACTACACAACGGATTTTGATGCGGTTTTTTTTAATAGATAGAGTGATTCAAGAGGAAGGTTTATATGTATAATAACATGCATTAAATAGTGGAGAAATACTGTTATTTTGAGGTTTTTAATGTGATGTCGTAAATAATTTCATTTTTTCCTCAGCATTGCACCCGAGCGAAGCCGGGGCGGGTCGCTAGTTCGATATAAGTCTGTCTATCAGTAACTATCATAGTCACATAAATCGAATAAACGACGAAATGTTTGACGGCCTCCGTGGTCCAGTGGTTGAGCGTTGTGCTCACGATCCGGATGTCCCAGGTTCGCATGCCGGTGAGGCAAATCACAAAAATCTCTTTGTGATCACTATTTGGTAAGGACATTGCAGTCTGATCACCTGATTGTCCAGAAGTAAGATGATCTGTGCTTCGGAAGGCACGTTAAGCCGTTGGTCCCGGTTACTACTTACTGATGTAAGTACGAATGTAGTTATTGAAGTCACGTCAGGGGCCTTTAGCGGCTTAATAATTATTTCGCCACCAGGGTTGATGAGGTTGGTGTTGGTCAACCATCTCTCAACCCACACGATAAGAAGAAGAATCGAATAAACACAGACGTGATGTTACTTTAGTTTGTTATGGTGTTTCGGATTCAAAGAGGGATTTATGCCGGATTTCCTCGCTGCAAATCCGACAGTGAAGTGAACATATAATATGACATATAGTAGAACAGATTCAACATTTCGTGGAAATACAAATGAAAGTAAATGCAATAAAAACAAACGTAATTATTATTCGAAAAGATTTGAAAAGAAATCCAGTATTTATCTACTTTATATCGAGTCTCCTTCTCTTCTTCTCTTACGTCGATTTGTATTAATCTTGATGTGCAGAATATTATAACATATCATACTATGTATATTAGCCATCTAAGGGGTTAAAAATGTCACATCAAAGCAATTCATAAAAAATAACCATTTTGCTTTTTGACATTCGTTTGCATTCAATTCAATTCAATTCAAATTATTTATTTTCAGACACAGGTCCATAGATGTTAGTAACAATGCAAACTTAAAGCTAGGGTTAGTATAAAACAGAGCAAATGAAAATTTAAGAGAGGTGGAGCTTCACCCATCGGCGCAGCAATGGGGAGTCCCACTTATCAGCAAACACACTCAGAATGGTGTTGGTAGCGCCGCGGAGCCGCGACAGCAAGGAGGCGCTGCGCTTCCGCATAATGGCATAGAAGTCATCAATGCGCGCCTCCGTAAACATGCCCGACGCACTGCAGCGCCACGGTCGCCCCAACAGCACTCTGAGCGCGTTATTGTACTGGACTTGCATTGCGCACATACTTGTATTTGCGAAAATTTCAAATTATAATATTGCTATTTTAGATGAATTGTTTCGATGTGGCCTTTACAACCCCCCTTATCTCAAATTGAACGCAGCAAAGTTCTCATTTTATAACATAATGCAACATTTATTCGGAATATGTTTTACGCCACAATTTAACACGTTTACGAGAATATTATAAGTCTGTCCATGCTCGGGTTTATAGCCGAATTTAATACGATCGCATAAACGCAATCCACAGACGACTGACATTAAAAAGTTATTATTTTCCTATAAACCGTTGAGGGAAGACAACAAGCTGGAATTTCTCCAAAACATAAAATTATGGATTTTATAATATTGCCGCCACACGGACGGAGCAAAATAAGACGATACAGCTCAAGATTCTAGTCATTATCATCAATTTAAGAGCCACGCTCTTGTCGGTGCAGCATTTTCCATTCCAGTCTATCAAAGGCCAATTCCTTGACTTCCCTATAAGACACGACGTTAACATTTTCTTTAATCTGTTCCATGTAAGCTCTTCTAGAAGCACTTGCAGCTGCTTCTTCTAGTTCCTCTTGTAGATTCTAGTAAAATAGATTATTTCGATCTAAGAAGAAAACCAATCATGTGATTTAATTAAGGGGGGTTAGTCTATTTAGAAAAGTGACAGTAAAAATGTGTCCCAGTTACATTACATACATAATATGTACGATAAGCTGCAAAAGTCCAATCAGTTTCTTGCAAAGTAATAAATTAATTGGTTGCACTGAAGACCTCTTGGTTACATGTCGTTTCTGTAATAATAATAATAATCATTTATTTCGGACTCATCCACATTGATTACATCCATATTTGTTAGTAAAATTGCAAGCTTACAAAACTAGTGTTAGTAACATACAAATATATTAAAAATGGCAAGTCCGGACAAGTCTGGCAATGGTAATAGACCAAAAACACCTACAAAACATAAATTTTATAATTATGACAACTAATGGTTCATAATTTCACCACTGTTTACATATAATTCGCTGGGCTCAAAGACTGAACTTTTGCTCTTTGATTGTATGTATATAGGTTCACATAGAATAAGGAATAATACTACGTACAGAAGGTTTACCTACTCGGTCTTACTTTAATCTTCAATTGAATGACGTTATAGTACACACACAGATGCGCGTGTACTATTTTTTTTTATTTATTTAAGATACAACATCAGTATATACATAAAAAGTCATAAACTGCCTATATACGTTCCACTGCTGGGCACAGGCCTCCCCTCAATCAACCGGAGGAGGTATGGAGCATACTCCACCACGCTGCTCTACTGCGGGTTGGTGGAGGTGTTTTTTACGGCTAATAGCCGGGACCAACGGCTTAACGTGCCCTCCGAAGCACGGAATCATCTTACTTTTTCGGTCAATCAGGTGATTCAAGCCTGAAAAGTCCTTACCAAACAAAGGACAGTCTCACAAAGTGATTTCGACAATGTCCCCATCGGGAATCGAACCCGGACCTCCAGATCGTGAGCCTAACGCTCTAACCACTAGACCACGGAGGCTGTCACATAAAAATTACATGAATAAAATTCAACGGACAATGACCGTATGTTATACCATTACAGGCGTATACAACATTCAAGTTAGTTTTAAACAAAAAATAAAACAACACGTACACGTGTTTGAGTTAACGTCAATGTGTAGTGTCTGTGTAAAACGAGGTGTTTTGTTTGAAGTATCCGGAGTGTGCAATGGGATTAACATAAGGGCATGTGTCCATCCCATATACTTATATCACTCTCACTGTCTATCGTCATAATCAGTAACGGCCTCCGTGGTCCAGTGGTTGAGCGTTAGGCTCACTATCCGGAGGTCCCGCGTTCGATTCTCGGCGGGGATATATCACAAAAGTCACTTTGTGATCTCTAGTTTGGTTAGGAATTTACAGGCTGATCACCCGATTGTCCAAAAAGTAAGGTAATCCGTGCTTCGGAAATCACGTTAAGCCGTTGGTCCCGGTTACTACTTACTGATGTAAGTAAGTAGTTGTTACTGATGAGGTTGGTAATTTACCTCACAACCCACACGATTGAAGAAGTCATAATCATTTGCAACTTGGCTAAGGCCCCAATAATGTCAATAATAAGTTGGATTGACAATTGGATTGTTACTTATCGTTATCATACACAAGAAGATAAGAAGAAGAGAGAAGTTTATCTATTTCCCGGTCTGCTGGAAGAGATTTCTACTAGAAATAAGCTGAACCATTTGTCTGTCTTGTGTTAGTCTAATTATTTTTTATATTTTGTTATGTGTACAATAAACTGGTAAACAAATAAATTAGGAACATACTTAAACAAAATAAACCAAAACCTTCTCCAGCCCAAAGGAAAATCACATTAATCTTGGCAGGATAGAATGACCCATTCGTCTTTTGGGATTGATTTAAATCATTTCCCAGATTGTTCAAAAAATCAACTGAATCTGAGAAATCTTAATAAAACATCAACAACGTACGCTTTCATGTTTACAAGTTTTAAATTGATTTATTTTCCATAAAGAGGAATAACTCTGCAAACAAATTCAATTTATTTTTCCATTAACTTTTAATGTTATCTTGTCGACGTAGTATTAAACACTTTGAAAGACTATCACATGTTAATGCAGTGCTAAATTACTTACTACTCTCTGGCGACTATCAGTCGATGAGGCAGGAAATGGGAGGGAGAGGAACCGTCCCTCTTCGGAGGACGACAAATTAATTTTACCCAAGCCAAATTCAATTTAAGCTCCCCCTTGATACCTAAATAAATGAACGAAAATTCTGAAAAAAGAAACTGCATGTTACCAACGAAATTCCTCTTTAAGTTTTACGTCGGGAGTTTTGTTATTTTTCCGGGAAATCAGGTAAAAGGTTGATGCTAAAAGTTTTACGGGAATACCTGAAATTGCTGACTTATGTAAATGATGGAAGTTCGTTACACCAAAATATTTAATGGAAAATGTTATGCTTGAAACTCTGTAAACGAGTGCTGACCCCTCCACCAATCCACAGTGGAGAAGCTGGAGTATGCATACTGGGCTATGGTTGTGTACTTCTGCGCCGCTAAGGATAGAACCCTATATCACGTACTCAGTTTAGAACCCTGTCGCACTATCATTAAATTTTGTCATTTAACGAGACTTACGGTTTAATTTGTCAAAAAAGTTAATGTGACATGGTTTCAAAATGTATACCTTTTTTTAAATTAGTACTCGTGACCGTACAATATGAAATACACGGCTACAGCTTAGATAAGACAGTCGTACAAAACATCATATTCTTTGTAACATAAGACTTTCTGACTATAAAGATAAACCATGGTCGTAACATAAAGATAGAATAGAATGCAATCAGCAAAAATGATCTCAGCAATGGGAAAACTTATAAAATTGCACTATCAGAATAACCTCTGTAAATGAAGCTCAGCAAAACTTATTGTAGAATATTCTAGATTATTACAGAAGTCTTCTTTTTTTTAATGGAATGAAATTGGATGCCTCGAACTGGCACCAGACAGAAATGTCAGCGCATTCGAATTGAAAGACGTCCCGTTGCTCTGTTGATGAATAGGACTGTACTTATAGGTATGTAGCTAGCTAGGTACCTAGTAATATAAATGAAAGAGCTTTCACAAATTAATGGCTGGATTCACATCCAGCGGACATCGGAATATTCACATATTCCGAGATTGCTCGTACATTTTTACATATTTATTTTGAAAATAGTAAATAGAACCCACCTAAAAAATATAATCCACCTAACCAATAATATAACCCACCTATTTTATCCTGTAGTAAGTACCTAAAGGTTGCCTGGCACAAATTACTGCATAAGAAATAAGACGCCATATCTTTAGGTATCAAAGCAATCCCATAATTACACTCTTGTCATATAGGCGCCTTATATATAAAAAAATACATTTGTCTGTCATTTGTCTGAAAAGCATTGTCTTTTATTTTCATTAAAATACCTCTGTTACGAAGCAATAAATGTTGCCTTTGAAAAGTGTATAAAAGTTAAGAGGTTTCGACTTGCGAAATATTACTTCCAAGTGTTTTTTCTTTGCTGTTTCATTTTTAAATAAACTTGGTTTGGCCCGCGGCTTTCCGTGTTGCGATTTGCGATCCATTTTGTAATAAAAAAGTTAATACTTCGTTATTACGTGCAGTAACTCTGATTATAGTAAAATAAAACGGTATATTTAAATGTTCCTTGATACTTATCTTGTTTAAATATGAGCCTTTGTTTCAGTTCGTTTTATGGTAAATACTTATGAAATTATGGTACTTATGCAATAAATATAATTGACTTACTTAATGGTTAGCAATTAGTTTTAATAATGTGTTCAGATTTATTTATTTTACGCATAAAGGGCAAAATTTAGTCGGTATAAAATTATTTATTCGTAGGGTATAAGGGTCTTCTTTCATTAGGATACTAAGATGGCACCACTAGAAAGTGATTTTCTCTCTTTGGGCCGTCCCTTTTTTCGTTTTCCACGCACACACCAGGTCAGAGCTCATCGGGACGGGTGTTCCACAGGTCTTCTAAGAACATGACCAATCCTCCGCCTTTTCTGTGTACTCTCAACACGTCTAATTTCTTTGCCTAAAAGTTATGTTAGGTAGGGGATTTCTGCCGTTCTTTTATGCCTACCTACATTTCAATACCTGTTATTCTTAACAGATTAAGTGGTGCTACAATCAGAAGGCAACGTTTAGAATTTTGATACGAAGAACAGTCTGGTGACTGGTGTGCGGTCCATATATGCATTAACCGTATTATATTGGTCATTGGTCTTTCACAATCCGTACACATATTATTCATGATATTATTATAAATAATACTAAATACTTACCACTGCGAGTTGGACTCCAACCCGCAGCGTGGTGGAGTATACTCCATACCCTCCTCCGGTTGACTGAGGGGAAGCCCGGACTATCCTCCTAAGACCGAATGTTCTTTATAAATCCAAACCCCATGGTTTAACTATTGTGTCTGGAAATCTCGGTCTTAAGAGGATATAGGCTGTTTATGATTATGACTTACCACTGTCACTCTCACAGTCACTTTGGTCTTGTGGTAGAAATTAAAATTCAAAAATATCTTTATTCAGTAGGTATAATGGTTACACTTTGAATCGTCAATTTTTACATAACGAACTTCTCATCCGCCTAAAACTACTGCAGCTTCTCACAACCTGTATAGCCGGGGAAAAGAAGCTGCAAGAAAAACCTCGGCACATGGCCCTAGAGGTTCTTTAAAAAAAAAATTACTACACTACACTACCCTACACTGACTTCCTTCTTTCTTGAGTGAGGTTCGGACACCGATACCGGACTTTCACTAATGTTATTAATTTATCTTAAGTGCAGTTTAGTTCACGGGCGATACGGCTCACCACCTATCACGTTGGTCTAATAGAAAGCTCGGCGAGGTGCGTGTACTTAGTTCATCTAGCGATGGATGTACTTCTGACTACCCCAATTTGGATATAGTCATGAGCTTATGTTATGTTACTAAAGAAAGAAAGAAAGAAACATTTATTACTATTAGTACTTACCGCGCCTCACTCCCTTAGCAAGGAACTTCGTAAAACCTGTTGCACAAGTGAAGTGTAAGTAAAATATGGCCAATATATCAGGTCGGTGCCCGTTTCGGCACACTACGTTAAATTATGAGCTAATATCGGAAAATTGCGTCCGCGGTCTAGTGGTTAGGTTAGGTTAGGTTAGGCGTTAGGCTCACGATCTGGAGGTCCGGGTTCGATTCCCGATGGGGACATTGTCGAAATCACTTTGTGAGACTGTCCTTTGTTTGGTAAGGACTTTTCAGGATTGAATCACCTGATTGTCCGAAAAAGTAAGAGATTCCGTGCTTCGGAGGGCACGTTAAGCCGTTAGTCCCGGCTATTAACCGTAAAAACACCTCCACCAACCCGCACTGGAGCAGCGTGGTGGAGTATGCTCCATACCCCCTCCGGTTGATTGAGGGGAGGCCTGTGCCCAGCAGTGGGACGTATATAGGCTGTAAATAATAATAAATCGGAAAAATGTGTCTTGAAAGAAATTCCTGTTGGATATCCGTTTACAACACAGTTTGTAGGTACTTAATTTATATACATACATACATAAACTCATGCCTATTTCCCACCGGGGTAAGCAGAGACTATAGAATTCCATTTGCTACGATCCTGACACGCTTCACTTGCTTCCTCCACATTCATCAATCGCTTCATACACGCACGCCGGTTCAGAGTAGATCTTACAAACCTTTTCTAAGCACATCTCCAATTTGGTCAATGTAAGTCCTTTTCTTCCTCTGCCAGCTCTACCATCAACTTTCGCTTTATATACCGCTTTACTTAATTTATATAATTAGTAGCTTACGGCCATTAAAAACTAAAGTAAAACCCAGAGGGAGTGAGGTCAGTGTCCGTTACGAATAGGTGCGAGGCGGAGAGTTACCGTTATTATACGTAGTAACTCTTATTCTATAGTCTATGACGTATATGTATACGTTAACCCAGCACAACCCTCGTTACAAGTGAAGCACGTCACAATGCGCACTAAACACACCACAACGACCATTCTAGATTCTTGGTTATGTGCCATAAAAATAAAACCACTTTATTTTTAGATAAAACCTTACGGATCTTCTGTCAAAATACATTAGCAATTACAGTCCCAAATAGCCCAAACCCCACCACCCCAAATGGGATGTAGCCCAGCTCATGTTAATTTAATATGTGCTTACTAACATAGTATAATTCCCTTACTAACCATTATGGATGTACAAAAGTCCGAAATAAAGTTTTATTTAATTAATTTTAATTTATGTATACAGGGTGTTAATGTCATCGTAACGAAAACTTTGAGGTATGATTCAGGCCATGATTCTGAGTTGATATCAAGTGGAATTTTCCGTCGCAAAAGTATCGAACCGAAAATAATTCAAAAAAAAAACACAAAAAATTATTGAATTTTCCGACAGGAAATTCCACTTGATATCAACTCAAAAACATGGTCTAAATCACCCCCCTCAGTATTCGTTACGGTGTCACTAACACCCATACTTACTTGTATGTACTGGTACGGGTGTAAGTGACATCGTAACGAATATTGAGAAGGCTGAATCAGCTCATTATTCTGAGTTAATATCAAGTGGAATTTTCGCGAAAGTACAGAAGAGTAAACTGAACCTTAATAATATCGATTTAATGATTGCAACCTAACCTAACCGTCCTAATACAAGCTTAAAGTGTTATACATTAGAAGTTCGATAACTTTGTCGTATTATTAAATACCAGCTAGAAACTCAGGCGGAAAATTATTATGTTAATGTACATAGACTACCATAAAGCGCTGCAAAGCAATTATTTTATGCTCATCATGCATATTTCTTCAACAAACGACAGAGAAATTAAATTGTCCGGATCTTCACGTCGAAAGTAAGTTCTATTGCTCTTTCAATATTTTATAAAAAACGTCTCAAAGATCAATAAACAGAATTTTACTGTTGAATTGAAATCTGAAATTGTTTACGAATACCCACAACTGAAACTACATTTATATTCCATAACTCTCACAAATCTCGACCATACACTTCAACTCAATGCGGGCTAAACAACATTACGAAATAGAAAACGACCTAAATCCACTTTGTATGTTCAGCGATGTAAAAGCACTAGATAATGTAAGTACTTAACAAGTTTAAAACAAGTAAGTACAATAGTTTGAAGGCAAACCTCATATGCCACAGGTTACACAACTTTTCAAGAGATAGCGCTGGGCTCCCGATCCGGCGGCCCCGGGAACTAATCCCAGTGGGATATATCACAAAAATCACTTTGTGTCACACAAAAGTCACCTACTTGTCCTAAAGTAAGATGCTCCGTGCTTCGGAAGGCATGTTAAGCCGTTGGTGTCGATTACTACTTACTGATATAAGTTTATAGTCTATATGAGTCATGTCAGGGGCGGTCTTGGCCTTGGGCGGCTCAGTAATAACCCTGACACCAAAGTTGATGAGGTTGGTAATCCACCTCACAACCCGCACGATAAGAAGATTACCCTTTCCATGTAAGAAAGAAGAAATTTCTGTTAAAAATAAGTTGTGCCTTTTGTCTCTCCTCATTTGTCATATTGTGTTCCTGTGTTATCCTGTGTACAATAAATTATTCATCATCATCAGCCCATTAACGTCCCCACTGCTGGGGCACGGGCCTTCCCTATGGATGGATAGGGAGATCGGGCCTTAAACCATCACGCGGGCCCAGTGCGGATTGATGGTTATTAACGACTGCTAATGCAACCGGGACCAACGGCTTAACGTGCCTTCCGAAGCACGGAGGAGCTCGAGATGAAAACTTTTCTTTTTTGTGGTCACCCATCCTATGACCGGCCTTTGCGAAAGTTGCTTTACTTCAACAATCGCAGACCGAGCGCGTTTACCGCTGCGCCACTGAGCTCCTCAATAAATTATTAAATAAATAATAATAAATAAAGGTCATCATCATCATCATCTCCCTAGCATTATCATCATCCCTAGCATCCCGTTCTTCACAGGGTCCGGTTACCTAACCCCTCCTCTTTACTCCTCCTTCCTGTTGTCCTTTTTTGTAAGAAAGAAGGTATTTATTTATATTTTTCTCATGTTACGTAGCCTACTACTTCTGAAGCACACTAAATGTTATGCGTCTATCTATCTATCTATATCAGCCTAAATTTATATCCAATTTTGGACGTAGGCCTCTTCCATGTTTTTCCATTTCCGACGATCCTGGGCTATCGACATCCAGCCATATCCAGCAAATCAAATGTTATGCGTAAATTAACTAAATTAAGGTTAAGCTTCTATTTCCAAAAACTCCATGAAAAATACAGTCGAAAATGATGACCTAATCTCACTATCGTATAACATAAACAGATTACGCGACCATATTCCGGAGTCATCCACGTAAAGTTTTATAGAGCAATTCCCGCAACTGAATAACTTTAGGTGCACCGTTAGATGAGGAGAAAGAATAAACTCGTTATAATATCCTACCAGCCCTTTACCTACATACGGCTTTAACTAAGCAAGCTTTTACTGCCCATAAAGTGTGTAAGCCTTCACGTCACACAAAGGAGACTCTTAGAATCGGACACATAAAACGGTCGGACTTAAGTACAATTACATCGATTTTCCACTGAAAGTAAATCGTATTCATGGATTTTAAAAGCATACATAAACACACCCGTAATTTCTAATGTGATGAGTGAGATCACAAGTAATAGGCTCGTTTGCAACTTTTTCTTCTACCATGTGGGTTGTGAGGTGGAGTACCAACCTCATCAACCCTGGTGTCAGGGTTACTATTGAGCCGCCAAAGGCCCCTGACATGGCTCATGTAACGACTACTTACTTACATCAGTTAGTAGTAACCGGGACCAACGGCTTAACGTGCCTTCCGAAGCCCGGATCATCTTACTTTTTGGACAATCGGGTGTAGTTTCCAACTAGTCACATCAGTTACTTTTTACTAAACGTCAAAACACGAAATTACTATGGAATTTGTATGAAAAAGCACACTGTGACGTCATAGAAAAACATGATAAAATGTCGGAGTTATTATTACGTTTTTCTTGATTAAAATTCATAATAAGTCAAATAGAAAAAAATATATTTTTCGTTAGTTTTAGATCTGTCTTTATTTAGTTATCAGAATTTTATAAATTATCTTGAACCTAGTACACGACCCCATTGATTTCTTTTTATTACTAGAGTTGAGAAGAACGCTACATGAGGCTATGAGGTTATAACAGCAGTAGGTTTTTTAAAAAAATGTACTGTCAACATTTGTTTTTTTACTTGCTTTTTTTAAATACTTTGTGACGTGACTTATTGTAGATTTGCCGCAGATAGCATTAACTACTTGGCCGGACAAATGGGGGAGCGCTGAAGGCTCTCACCCGGTACAACGTTTAAGACTACAGGCCTGAGGGTGCCCAGTTGGGCGCGAACCTCGGCTCAGGGCGTCGCCTGAAAGAAAAAATATTTGAAAGAATTAATCGACCCTAGTGGGTCGATAGCGATAAGCGCTGATTGAGGGAGCTTAGTGACTAAAAAGTGCGAGTAAGTGAAGGTGGTTATTAAAATTCACTCTAAATGGTAATGTTATTATATGAATTTCCACCTCCCCGTGAATCGACCTTGTGTGATTACTAGATGGAAACCGTCTTTGATCCCTTGACGGGTTATTTATTTTGACCTCCCTTCTATTACCTTAGCTCAAGAAATTGCACAAAAGGTAGGACGACGTTTCTCCCTCGCGATCCAATAGCTTTTTCGCTTTCGAGTATGTGCCTAAAAATCGAGTATGTGTTATAAATCAAATCGAATTGAATTACTTATTGACTTTTTAAAAATCAGTAGGTACCTATGTGTGGGTACCTACTATATTTTCCATTATTACTTCAACATATTCCGCTTAAAAATAATGTGGTACAATTCTACCGCTACTCGTAATATCTTGTTTAAAATCCGATGGTTTACATCGACATTCCAAAATAAAATGGGCTGCAAACGATCTTTAAAAAAAAACAGAACTAAAAACCGAAACTTCCGCTGCTACAAATCTACATTGGCAACCCCAAAGCTTTGCCAACACTGCTAAAATTCACAAAATAAAAATCCCGTTTGAGATGCACAGTGGGTTAAAATAAAATGTAAACTAAACTAAAAAGCAGGCTTCAAAAATCACGCCTGTCATAGCCACACGGCGTCGCTCAGGTCATGACACGAGATCAAAAGTGGCAAACGGTTTTCTAAATTCTATACCTCTCTGTGGCAGTCACAAACCTTCACTTTAGATTTTGCAGAAATATTTATCTAAATTTTAAATTTTAAACTTATCCCCGACGCTGGAACAAAGAAATTTCAAATTTGAATATTGACCGTTGTAAAATACTTATAAATAAATTTGAAGTACTACTTGAACTTCATTAAGCCGCAGCGCAATATCCGACCGTCACATCAAAATCAAGCTACTAGAGCGGTAGGTAGGTTAAAATATAAATGAAGAGACTTTAATAAGTCGTTAACCAGTTTGACAGAAATTAGATAGAAGAAAATTGTACTTTTAAAAAAATACGGTTTTGTGTAGCTAATTTATGAAAGATTTCATTTTTGAGTCACAATGGAGTAACCAAGGGGACTCAGAATACGTGTCGACACTTTCTTTCATGTGATGTCTTCTCGTGTTTAAAGATAAATTTGGGACATCTTAGAAATTACACAATAGACCTAATAATAAATAACCAACATAAAAGCTTTTCGAAAGTAAGCATCTAACTTATAGGTTAAAGGAGAATGGGCGAATCTGGTCCAAGAACCTCCACTGATGAGACTTATATGTAATGAAAGCTTATGCTTTCCCTATGATTCTGGCAAAGTTCTATCAGATTCTGTCCCGGGGTTCTTTTTTTACGGCCATGTTTGTCCTGGCTAAAAATGTGATAAAATACAGTGGGAGCTAAAATCGGCTCAAGATTTGTTGCTGGATAACTAAGTCTACATAAATAATTATGTATCATATTGTATATCATTTTAAAGAGGATCTTTTCCAGAATCCGAAACATAAAAAAAAAAATCTTTATGTAAGCGAATTATAGTCAATTTATATCTGCAGCGCCATTGTTTCTCGGTAGCTAAGTTCAAGTTTCATGCCTTTTACCCCTTCCAAAAGTATCTTACCGATTTTTTTTATATTGCTTCCTGAATTTGATCTGAGTGATAATAACAAGAAAAATAAATAGATACCTCTCCGATAGAGACCGCCTAAGCTATTGCTAAGCTATTGCAAGAAATCGTCATCATTAGCAAGTCATTACGATATTGCATATAAGCTTATCAGCAACTTGGAACTTGGTCCAAGAACCTCCACTGGTGAGACTTGCATGTAATGATAGCTTATACTTGTCCTATGATTCTGGCAAAGTTCTATCGAACTCTGTCCTAGGGTTTTTTTACGGCCATGTTTGTCCTGAGTGTACAGTAGTGGACTGTAAAATCACCTTAGGATTTGTTGTCGAAAAACTATTTAACTAAGTCTATATACATAATTATATATCATCATCATCAGCCGTATGACGCCCACTGCTGGGCATAGGCCTCCCCCAAGGATCTCCACGACGATCGGTCCTGCGCTGCCCGCATCCAGCGGCTTCCCGCGACCTTCACCAGATCGTCGGTCCACCTTGTAGCGGGCCTACCCACTGAGCGTCGTCCGACACGTGGTCGCCACTCCAGAACCTTTCCGCCCCATCGGCCATCGGTTCTCCTCGCTATGTGTCCTGCCCACTGCCACTTCAGCTTTGCAATTCTTCGAGCTATGTCGGTGACTTTAGTTATCTCCTCATTTCTGATTCGATCGAGCAGGGAAATACCGAGCATAGCTCTCTCCATTGCCCGCTGAGCGACACCGAGCCTCCTCACGAGACCCATAGTAAGCGGCCACGTCTCACTGCCGTAGGTCATCACTGGCAACACGCACTGGTCAAAGACTTTCGTCTTGAGGCACTGAGGTATTTTGGACGAGAAGATATTCCGCAGCTTCCCGAACGCTGCCCATCCGAGTTGGATTCGACGAGAGATCTCTTTCTCGAAGTTGGACTTACCTAACTGGATTATTTGTCCTAGGTAAATGTACTGGTCTACAACTTCGAGTGTAACGTTCCCAACCTGAATTGGAGTGGGTGCGACATGGTCGTTGGACATAATTTTTGTCTTTGCCATGTTCATGCTAAGACCCACTCGTTGGGATGCGTTACTGAGATGCTCGAGCATGGTGTTCAGGTCTTCCAGGGTCTCAGCCATTAGGACTATATCATCGGCAAATCGAAGGTGCGTCAGGTACTCGCCGTTGATGTTGATGCCAAATCCTTTCCAGTCCAGAAGCTTAAAAATATCCTCCAATGCAGCAGTGAACAGTTTCGGAGAGATGACATCTCCCTGTCTCACTCCTCGCTGCAGTTGGATCGGATTAGAGCTCTGGTTCTGTACTCGAACTGACATAGTGGCATTTTGGTAGAGGTCCCTTAGCACTTCGATGTACCTATGGTCCACTTGGCACCTCTGAAGAGACTGCAACACCGCCCAGGTCTCGATCGAATCAAAGGCTTTCTCATAGTCCACAAACGCCAAGCAAAGTGGCAGATTATACTCTTCGGTCTTCTGTATAACCTGCCGCAGCGTATGGATGTGGTCTATGGTGCTAAAGCCTTTTCGGAAACCGGCTTGTTCGGGAGGCTGGAAGTCGTCAAACCTGCAAGCGAGACGATTCGTAATGACCCTCGAAAACAACTTGTAGACATGGCTCAGAAGCGAGATAGGTCTGTAGTTCTTCAGTAGGGCTTTATCACCTTTCTTGAAGAACAAGATCACCTCGCTTCCGCTCCATGCCCTCGGCGTTTTGCCCTGAAATATGACGGAATTAAAGAGCCTTTGGAGGACTTTAAGTATTGGCGTTCCGCCCGCTCTCAGAAGTTCTGCTGTGATTCCGTCATCTCCTGCCGCTTTGTTGTTTTTGAGTTGTTTGAGGGCCATCCTAATCTCGTACAGGCTGACGTCCGGGATATCTTCAGTGTAGTGTCGGGTAAGCTTGGCTCGAGGGTCTCGAGCCATGCTTTCGCCTGATGTTTTCGTGGAATATAGCTGTCTATAGAAACTCTCAATCTCCCTCAGGATTTCGGGAGTCGACGAAATGATTCTGCCGTCCTCAGTTTTCAGTCTCGCTAGTTGACTTTGCCCAATAGACAGGTCTTTTGCGAACACCTTGGAGCCCTTGTTCCGCTCTATAGCCTCTTTAATACGTTTAGTATTAAATTGGCGAAGGTCGCTCGTCAAAGACTTCGAGATCTGTCTATTAAGTTGTCTATAACGTAAGACATCCGCTGAGTCCTGCAGCCTCATTTCGTGTCTCTTATCCATGAGTTCGAGTGTGTGTGCGGAGAGTTTCTGCGTTTTGGTACGGCGGGTTCTAAAGTGTTTAGAACCTACCGTACGGACAGCATCCACCATCAGGTCGTTTATATCGTCCACGTCTGCGCAGTTCTCAAGGTACTCGAAGCGGTTTTGAAGCTCGAGCTGAAAGCGCTCGGGGTTTTGGATTTGGGCTGGCGCCGGTCGGAGCGTGGATTTTATCAGTCGCGATCTTTCTAGCTTGATATTGATATTCAATGTGCCTCTTACCATGCGGTGATCGCTTCCCGTCTTAACGGCATTGATCACAGAGACATCATTGAATATGTGCTTTTTCGTCGACATGATAAAATCGATCTCATTTTTATACCTGCCACTGGGACTCATCCAGGTCCATTTGCGGGTCGCGGGCTTCCTGAAGAAGGAGTTCATCATATAGAGGTTCTCCCTCTCCATAAAGTCCGCAAGCATCCCGCCTCTGGTGTTCCGGACCCCAAATCCAAATTGCCCCACTCTCAGCTCGTTACCGCAACGTTTCCCCAACTGTGCATTAAAGTCCCCTATCACAATCGTGTAGTGGCTTTTATGGCTATGCATGGCTTTAGAAATCTCCTCATACATAGTCTCCACTTCGTCATCATGGTGTCCCGGGGTCGGAGCGTATACCTGGATGACAGTCAGCGAATATCGCTATGATATTCTGAGTACCAGGTACGCTACCCTGCTCGAAACACTACCGATGGTCAACACGTTGTTGACTAGGGACTTGTGGACGATAAACCCGACACCACCCATGGACAGTTGCTCGCCCTCCCGGAAGTACAGCAAGTTACCGGAGCCCAGAGTTATCGTGTCCTCGCCCTTTCTTCGGACTTCAGACAACCCCATGACATCCCAGTGTAACTTGCTGATAGATTCTTCCAACTCGGTAAGCTTCTCGTCGGTCCTCAGTGTGCACGTGTTATATGTTGCCAGGTACAGTCGTCGTTGGTGGTAGCCGAATCCAGCCCGGAGATTCTTCGCACCCCCTGCCCCGCCGTTACCGTAGCCGCTACCGTAGCCACGGACAACGGGGCTGCCGGGGACTGGGTGCCGTTTCTCGTGTAGAGGTCATGTTGGGGGGGGTTTGGACCATAAGCCCACCGCGCTGGTCCAGTGCGTGTTGGTGGGTCGCCAGAGCCTCTTTCGTTGAATAGCAGGATGTACCGCGTGCAGGCGAGGTTGGCTTGGGCTCCGAAAGGTGTCGTTTGGAGCCCCTTACATCCTTTTTATATATCATAATGTATATCAATTTTAAAGGGGAAGGTTATCAGAATCAGAAACATAAATAAAAGAAATGCATTATGTAAACGACTTTTAGCCAACTCACGTCCGTAGCACCATTTTTCTCAGCAGCTACGTATGAGTTTCGCGCCTTCCAACCTTTCCAAAGGAGCCCAATCATTTTTTCCTTCTTCTGATATTGCATTCTTAACCTGACAAGTGACAACAACAAGAAATAAAATAGATACCATTCCGATAGAGGCCGCGTAAGCTATGGACCCTATTGCAAGATAACGTACTCAAAGGCTAGTCATTATAATCCAACAGACGTAACATGATTAGAATGCGGGAGGACGGAAATGTAGTATATTTTCTTTCACAACTTGAACTTAGCTACCGAGAAACAATGGCGCTGCAGATATAAATTGACTATAATTCGCTTACATAAAGATTTTTTTTTTATGTTTCGGATTCTGGAAAAGATCCTCTTTAAAATGATATACAATATGATACATAATTATTTATGTAGACTTAGTTATCCAGCAACAAATCTTGAGTCGATTTTAGCTCCTACTGTATTTTATCACATTTTTAGCCAGGACAAACATGGCCGTAAAAAAAGAACCCCGGGACAGAATCTGATAGAACTTTGCCAGAATCATAGGGAAAGCATAAGCTTTCATTACATATAAGTCTCATCAGTGGAGGTTCTTGGACCAAGTTTCATACAAAAGTGCCCATTGTCATTTGCACCAACCTTAACATAAAGCTAACTGTCGAGTTATTAAATAAAGAGAGAGGCCAACTTAAAATAGATAGAGTGAAAAGATCAGTTGAAACAGACTAGTACAAGGTTTTCCCATTAATTACAGAGCAGCTAAGCGCGGCTGAGTGCAAACTCTTATCGGCTCATTTGAAAAGAAAACCTTTTTTAATATCAAGTGAAATTTTCCGACACAAAAGTATGATGCTAAAAATAATTTTACAAAATACGAATTCTCTGACAGGAAATTCTACTTGATATCAACTCAGAATCATGGTCTGAATTATCCCCCTCAGTGTTCGTTACGATAAGACCCATACATACTTGTATGACTACTTGTACGGGGTGTAAGTGAAATCGTAAGGAATACTGAGGGGGATGACTCAGTCAGATCACGATTCTGAGTTGATACCAATTGGCATTTGGGACAGAAAATTTCACTTGACATTAACTCAGAATCATAGACTGAATCATCCCTCTAAATATTCGGTACGGGGTGTCATTAACGCCCTGTATATTATTATCTGAAAATATTGTGATATTTTAAAAACTAGAAATGCATTGTTACCCTAGTGGTTTGGTTGGATTAAAATAACCTTTACCGAAGCTCTTTCAGAATCTATTTTTTTATTTATTTTGTCATACATTTTAGTATTTAATAGAAGACAGCAATTGGATAATGATTTATGAGATTTATTCAAATTCAAATTCAAAAATATCTTTATTCAGTAGGTAACATAGTTACACTTTGAATCGTCATTTTTTATATAACGAACGTCTCATCCGCCTAAAACTACTGCAGCTTCTCACAACCTGTATAGCCGGGGAAAAGAAGATGCAAGAAAAACGTCGGCACCTATTTTGTGTTGTCCCCTTTATTCTTATATACATTTTATCCATTATGTACGGAAGTAACCATAAAGGATAATGACAGCACCTTGAAGGTTTCGGTACGTGTTTCTAGTTCCAACATCTCTATCGACGGATAAACGTCGCATTTAATATAAATGGGGTCAGAATTAACCTTTCAATCTTAGCAATCGTGAGCGTACTACGCGATCATATATCTCAACGGGTTTATAACCTTCGCGACCTTTGACCACAGCCTTGAACTGGAGTACTTAAGTGTTATGTATGAGGTGCTTCAGGATAAAAGGCAGTGAAGTACTTTTCTTTATGTTTTGTGATATCGCAATTTTCTTTTATATCCGCAAAGTCTTTATACATGTTCCATTTGCGATGAGATTTATGGGTGTGTTAGAAGTGAAAGGAATTCATTGTCAAAAATATAATATATTTATGTTGCTGTAATGTAGCCAAATTGCGCTGCATATCAATTCCTTTTTTTGTGATAAAATACAGTTCTACATACGCCTGTTTTCTGTGTAGGACCACGAAATTCGTTTTGTTACGGTGCCAGACACAATTTTAACTTTTAGCTTCCTCCACTTTCATCAGTCTTCGCATGTGCTCGCCGTTTTAGAGCACTTGTCCTTTCTTTAAAACATCCTTAACTTGAATGTAGAATGTCCGAACTTAAGCTGTCTGACCAATATTCTTCCACGTCGTACACACTGCCAGAATTTTCAGATTTATGTGGAATTATGATCACTAGAGTATTACAGAACAGATAAGGTATTTTTATTTGTTAAAAAAACTACTATAATTAAAAAAATAATCCAGTGTTTTTCAATTCAACAAAACAAAAATCTGCCTCCTCTTTGATAGGGATTATAATTCCATATAAGACTGAAAATTCTGACTGCGCGTACGATGCAGATGAATTTTGATTTAAGTACTGACACCTGTTCAAAACGTTGTTGCCAATTTAAAATCTCTTATGTGCAATCGGGTCAGTTTTACAGAAATAAAAAAAATACTTCCGCCTGAAAATTTTGTACGACAGTGTGTAATGAATATTAAAAGATAATGAATATTTACGTAAGTACATAAGAGTTTGTACTGAATGTTTTAGGAGCAAAATACTATTCGATCCTGACAAAAAATAAATTTGGTGAGCGCGATACATAGGAGCTTTTAAATTGGCAACGACGAAATATTCAACAACGACGGTTGTATAACATTTTATGTTTATTTATTAAAAAAAAACTTTTAGGGCCCTGTGCCGAGGTTTTTCTTGCAGCTTCTTTTACCCGGCTATACAGGTTTTAGGCGGATGAGACGTTCGTAATTGACGATTGTGTGTAACTATATTACCTATTGAATAAATATATTTTTGAATGTTTGAATTTGAATTTTGAATTCCACATTCAAATTTGAGGTTTTAAAAGGCTAGAACAAGTGCTCTAAACCGGCGAGCATCTACGAAGACTGATTAAAGTCTCTTCTGACTCTATCACATAAATCTAAGAACATGGAATAAGAAAATAACTTTCCTCAACTAAAAATAAAGTGTTTCCTATATTGGACTCGTTCGTTGAGAATTTACTACCGAATCCATTAGTGAGTGGGTCTCGAAGTAGTAATTAACTTATAGCTCCACTTTATCGCTTGTCTTCATCTATTTAATGGTTAGTGGTCAGGATAGCAGACTATTGAGGAGAAAACTGTCTCTCTCCTCTCGTTTGAAAATCCTAAGCGCTTCACATTTGTCCGGTCAGATATTCAATGCAATCCGAGGCAAGGCAAATCAACTATATTACCTATAACACGACGACCTCCGTGGGCCAGTGGTTGAGCACTGGGCTCACGATCCGGAAGTCCCGGGTCCGATTCCCGGTGGGGACTTATCACAAAAATTACTTTGTGGTCCCTAGTTTGGTTAGGACATTACAGGCTGATCGCCTGATTGCCCGAAAGTAAGATGATCCGTGCTTCGGAAGGCACGTTAAGCCGTTAATCCCGGCTAACGAACCCGCATTGGAGCAGCATGGTGGAGTATGCTGCATACCCCCTCCGGTTGATTGAGGGGAGACCTGTGCCCAGCAGTGGGGCGTATATAGGCTGCTTATGTTATGTAATTCGATAATTATTACGAACATTATTTACTGCGATAATTTATAACGTAATAGTCTGTGTATACCATTTCGGGAATTGGCATCAAAAGTCTACGCGAAAGTGCGTCTGAACATAATATAAGTGCGATATTTGGTTCATTAAATTAACAAGTTAAGCCTAGACCAGAAAAGTTGCAGATTTCCCCAGGGCGAAACATGGGCGTATATAAATTGCCCATTCTATGCTAACCCGGGATGGGAATCACCGTAATCATAGCTCTGTAGATAATGTGTACTACGTCACTTGATATTATAATAAAAGTTTTAAGTTGGTATTTTGTTTCTATGACACGACCGATAGAGCGATTTCTATGGCCAGGCGCGCACTACGAGTTTTTCGCCGCGCGGCAAAAAAAGCAGCGGCATGTCGCACTGTAATACTGTACCAAACAATTTTAAATTGTATTGCGCGCACTTGACGGCAGAGCCACCGCAGCGGCGCAGTATTACAGTGCGACATTATGCCGCTGCTCTTTTCTGCCGCGCGGCGAAAAACTCGTAGTGCGCGCCTGGCCTAAGAGAAATATAAAGAAGGCAGAACTAATCGTTAGATAGGAATAATAAATGCCAAGGAGGGAGAGAGAAAGGGTTATGTATTTTTTTATTTTTTATGCTGGACTGGGAGCGGATAAAAAACATGGGTAAACCGCGTTCAGCTTATCTTCTCCGACATGTGAAAAAATTAAAAAGAAGAAGAAGCTAGCTTAGGACAGATCGGTAACTTCACAGAAATAAGCTTAAAAATTCTCATAATTAATATTATATATTTTAAAGTAGGTACTTAAATAAAATAAAGGCAGTAAGTTATCGTCGCGTGACTTGTAACTCTACTCGCTCCGATATAAACTATTAGCGTGCGTTGTGTCCGTCAGGCGGTTAAGCAGACGAACCTAATAGGATCGAGTCAGAATAGCGTAAATAAATGCTTAATTGGCTGAAAATATATGATAGGTATATGAGTGGAAACATATTGGGTATCAATAATATGAAAGATGATTTCAACATGAAGGTTCAGTGTTTGCGAAAATTGCGAATATGGGAACAATAGCTAGATAGTTTTCCATTTCAGTGAATCACGTGTTCTTAGCGAGAATAAAAGTACGTATTTCCAGTAGTTCTCTGTCTGAGTGTTTTCTGAATGTGATTTAAAAAGAAATATCACAAGAATGATTGAAGAAATATCGTAAACAATCAATATACGTCCCATTGCTGGGCGCATGCCTCCCTCCAATCAACCGGAGTATGGAGCATACTCCACCACGCTCCCCCAGTACGGATTGGTGGAGTGTTTGGGCTAGTAGGCCGGGTCCAGCGGTTTAACGTGCCTACCGAAACATGGAATTCCATGCTTATCTAAAAATAAAAGAAAAATAATTTTGATTCCGTCTACAATGTCCTAGCGAAAAAAGAATAGTCTCACAAAGTAATGACAATCGGGAATCGAATCCGGAACTCCAACAGAACAGATTGTAAGCCCAAAGCTCTAACCACTAAACCACGGAGATAGAGTGGATCTGTGGTGTCCTCAAAATAATGAAAGTTTTTTTTCTTTAGAATTATCAGATTACTTTTTGTAAGGTAGGTTTCAGCTTGTTAGTAATTAATCAACAAAAAGGTGATGCGTATTATTGCTTCTTCTGTTACTTACACATTGTAGTGAGTTCCAAAGCGGAGATGTCCGGTTTCCATGTATTTATTCCACAGCAAATAGCAATTACACTGAAATCCACTAGCGGCAACACGCTTGACAGTATTACCAGCTCCGCAAATTAGGTTGCGAATTCGACGTAATTCGCAAATTAGGTGCCGAATTCGCCGAAATTCGCAAATGTGAAATCAGGTATTATTCCTGATATTGGTACTGGCAATACCTACATAATTCTATAGAGGTTATCTTCTTTTTCTATCGTGTGGGTTGTGTGGCGGAGTACCAACCTCATCAACCCTGGTGTCAGGGTTACTATTGAGCCGCCAAAGGCCCCTTACATGGCTCATTTATCGACTACTTACTTACTTCATTAAGTAGTAACCGGGACCAACGGCCTAACGTGCCTTCCGAAGCATGGATCATCTTACTTTCGGACAATCAGGTGATCAGCCTGTAATGTTCTAACCATACTAGAGATCACAAAGTGATTTTTGCGCGTTTTATACTTTTTTTTGCGTATAGCTCAGAAATCATAAAGTCTCAAATCAGAGTGTCAGACGTCGGTCGTAAAGGGTCCGAGTTTGCCCAACGCGACCCACTGGTCCGGAAAGCCATGCTCTACACTCACCGTGAATTTTTTCCACCGTGTTACCCACTTCTATTATCTATAGTGTTACCACAGCATACATAGCATATACAACTGTTCATACGTAACATAAGCTCACGACTATATCCCAATAAGGGTAGTCAGAGGTACATCCGTCGCAAGATGAACTAAGTACCCACACCTCACTGAGCTTAGGTGGCTTATAGGTGGTGAGCTGTATCGCCGTCTGTAATAGTCGAGCCAACTGTATTAGTGAAAACTCCATGGTACAAACTCCGGGGTTCGAACTGCGCTCCTTGTTTGAGAAGCAAGCCGGTGTACCACAGAACCATAGTCACTATACATAACGTAAATATAAGGACGATTTCTATATGGGTAGGCGATGCCACAAGTTGTAAGGTAAGTAATATATTCACACACTAAACTTTGCGCATTTGTGTCTTAAGACCTTTAAGTTTCTACCTCTTGTGTGTTCACTAAAACCACTCCTGTTTATTAAGTTTGTTGCTTTAAACAAAGAACTCAAAACCCAAAACACTTCCACTATATGTATCAAGCTGAAATCATCATCATCATCATCAGCCCATTAACGTCCCCACTTCTGGGGCACGGGCCTTCCCTATGGATGGATAGGGAGATCGGGCCTTAAACCATCACGCGGGCACAGTGCGGATTGATGGTTATTAACGACTGCTAATGCAGCCGGGATCAACGGCTTAACGTGCCTTCCGAAGCACGGAGGAGCTCGAGATGAAAACTTTTTTTGTAGTCACCCATCCAATGACCGGCCTTTGCGAAAGTTGCTTAACTTCAACAATCGCAGACCGAGCGCGTTTACCGCTGCGCCACCGATCTCCTCCAAGCTGGAATATTATTATATTATTTTACAATCTGTAATAACGGTGGGAGATAAAAGTAAATACCCCTAACTGAAAAAGTATTCCAGGAAAGAAAAAGAACCAACAGGAAAATGAAGACAGGAAGATTGCGTAGATTATTAAATGCAAATAACTTTTACCGCATTTACAATTTATCATGGCAAAATGTTCTGACGACATCGTTAGGAACCGGTCGATAGAGGATGGGAGAAGCATGTACATTGTACATATACCTGGGACCGGAAAGAATAACGTGATATGGAAGATAATAATAATATAATAATAATTTCAAAGAGATTTGTAATTAAGTTAAGTACCTATATAGAAGGTATACAAATTATTTGTTGAACTGTGATCTCCAAACTAAGCTTATAGGCCTGTGTCTTGGGGATCAGCTTTCGGCCAGGCAGAGATTAAACTGATTGAGCTATTAGTTAAGGCAACACATCCTATGCAAAAGGTATTAATAATATAAAGATATAAGAGGCTAGAAGACCAACTTTTAAGTAATAAAAATTCTAGAAAATCTAGAAGGTGATAAAGAAATTTACGATGGAAAAGCAGGTAGGATAAGTCTTGGTTATTGGACCTCTATCTCTTTCTATCATTACAAGAGAAGTGCTAGAACTAAAATCGGCGCCAATCAATCGACGCGAGAAGTCGCGGGAGACTCCGTTTAACATAGGTCGCCAAGAAAGACCCGTGGGAGCCGTGGTAGCCCAGTTGGTAGAACGCTTGCCTCTCACTTTGAAGTCGCAGGTTCGAATCCAGTACAGGCCTAAACCAATGATTGTCGAATTCGTTATCGAATTCATTTTTGGATCATAAATGATTATCACGTGCTCAGCGGTGAAGGGAAACAACGTGAGGAAACCCACATTCCCGAGAAATGCATTTTCGGAGGTATGTAACCTAACCTGTATTGGGCTGATTTCCCTTAAGTAATAAAAGTATATCGTGTATTCCGACGCTTGAATTTCATCAGTATACTCTGTGTTTATCAACAGTATACTCTTTTTAAATTAAACAATAAGTAAGTATAATTTATTACACCTGAGTTCTTTCATAACAAATTCTAAAAATAGACTTGTATAAATTACGAATAATATTTTACTTCAAATTAATTCACGTGTATATAAAATTAAATAGGTATACTTAATTAAACGCGTCTTTTGATCCCGAAGCCACACAAATACAAGCTGAAAACATTTCTCTTTGAAACACAAAATTACCTTGCCATTAAAACCAATCAGTTTTTTTCCATGAATAAATTTAATATATAATGACTGATGTAAAGTCGTTTCTGTTTTGTTTTGTGCCCTTCTGCGGCACGCTGGGTGGTGAGGATATGGTATCCCGACGTGCCGGCAGAGTAGGGAAGTGATTGGTGATAACGATGATAAATTAGAAGCAAGCAGGAATATAATAATATACAGTTTATTAAAAACACTTCACAAACAGGATAGGAATATTACATAGTTCACAATATACACACTTCACAAAAGAATCAAGAATTAGAGGGCACGGCCCTAAACAGTATAATATACTTGTGTTGTTTTTTGAAGGTCGGGGATGCAGTGAGTCAGTGTAAAATGAAAGGAAATGCGGAATGGAATGAGAATTTCGAAATTTAAAATGATGACGGTCAGAACGAAAGGCCAGTATGTGCAGAGTTTGTACTCTGCTACACTTCTATCAGATAACCTAAGCATTTGGACACCTAAGCACACCTCACACACTCTATACAAAAATTCCATTCTTATCGGGTACTGCCTCACGCAGAAATGCGAGCGAGACAAAGTCCGCGCGCTCTCCCACTTACTCCTTACCGGCCTAAGGCCATTTATATATATAATTTATAGTTGTGGTTTTTCTGAGTAGTCTCAGCGTAAGCTAAGTCAAGCGGGTTCCAAATGGCGCGGCGTGAATTTTTTTGGCGAGTTTGCTGTTCTCATCTCATATAGATATTAAGTTGTTATTTGCGAAAATCTATAATTGGCTTATTGTATAGTTATAACATAATCTATTATTTATTTTGCTGTTGGTTTTCCGAAGAAAATAAAATATCGGCACGATGTCGTTCAACCCCTGGTAATTGCGGCTTCCGAATACATCCCGCTTAGGGACGATACTGAAAATTATCGGCGCCCGAAGGACGTAATATACGATCCCGATGACCCGATTCCTAGCCATAAAGGCCAGTCAACTCGCCAGAACAAACGCTTCAGTACCCCGATACCGACCAGTTTTTCGCTCATTCAAGGTCGCTTAATTCTTTCAAATATAATCCTTTCAGACGACGCCTTGAGCCGAGGTTCACGCCCAACTGGGTACCCTCAGGCCTATTGTCTTAAATTTTGTAGTAGGTGAGAGCACTCAGCGCTCCCCATTTGCCTGGCCAAGTAGTTAATGTCATCTGTGGCAAAACTACAATAAGTCACGTCAAAAAAGAGCAAGGGCCCAACAAGTTGGTGCTTGGTTTTTATTTTTATGATCTGCAGTTCTCTAAAACGTATGGTAAAATATACTCAGGCAAAGCCCCATTGAGTAGTTAGTATGATAATTTATAGAGGTAATTACGTCGAACAACAGATTGAAACGCTATAGGTAATTTAATTGACTTTCTTTGCAGTAGGTAATTTAATTTGTAGGTACATTACTCTCGTGTTTGATCCGCATAATTAATGTTGCGTTAATAGTGGAATGTTAATAAAAGTTTCAATTCGAATTGTATTTGAAAAATTTTGTTATGCTATACAAGAATTAGCCAGCAGAGGGGTAGTGCGGGCGAATTGATTATGAATATTACTATAACTAGAATGTATAATCCTGAGCGCATTTGAAAAAAAGTTATCAATAACATAGGTACCTAATAATATATCACAATGAGAAAGGAAATCACAGTTACAATAAGAAATGCGAATTTACATGGAGTCTGCGAACAATGGGAGAGTCTGAGCTCACAGCTTAGAACATGAAGCTCTCAGCACTCTGTATTGCTTTCAAATTGTTCACAATAGCACTGAATGCTGAGAATATGTCTGGATATTCCGTACTATGATATTCACTTGTCTTCTACGGCCTCCGTGGTCCAGTGGTTTGAGCGTTCGGCTCACGATCCAGAGGTCCCGGGTTCTAATCCCGATGGGGAGATATCACGAAAATCACTTTGTGATCGCTAGGTTAAGACATTACTGGCTGATCACCTGATTGTCCGAAAGTAAGATGATCTGTGCTTCGGAAGGCACGTTAAGCCGTTAGTCCCGGTTACTACTTACTGATGCAAGTTAGTAGCCATTACATGAGCCATGTCAGGCGCCTTTAGCGGTTCAATAGTAACTAAGACACCAGGGTTGATGGGGTTGATAATCCACCTCACAACACACACGATAGAAGAAGATATTTAGTTGTATTAGACTGTAACGTACTAGTACTAGGCTATATAGTAATAGGTACAATACAGCCACACCGCGGTAAGCCTTTATAAGACGCTACCTGAATGAAGTTTTCCATTGTTGCTTACTCTAACGGGGATTATGGGTAAGTGTTTGCGTACGAATGTGCGCTAGAGACTGCAATACAAGTACAAACCAATTTCCGTTGCATTTGTATTTAACTCCTCTTCCATTTATCATACAAGAAATTTCTGCCAGTTAGTGGAAACTTAAGCTACAGAATGTAGATACATAAGCACTTGAGTGGTGAATGAAACCCAAGAATTTGAACCCGTCTTCCCTGTTGAAACATAAACAAGCGGCAAAGAAAGAGGGTAGACAGATATGTCTGCCCGTAGAAAATTATAGATTTACCTACTCCACTCCAATCTCATCAGTCATCCCGTGATCATGGCACTTGCAACAGTGTCGAAATATCGGGAGTCTCATATCTCCATTAAACGCGGTAAGAACCCGTTATTATGTGTTTTAATTATGATAATAACCGCGTAAACTTAAAACAAAATTTTCCTATTCTTTCTTTCTTTTTCTTTTATTTTGACTTCATAACTAATCCTTAGCAAGTAGCGTACTAGTTAAAACTTATAAAAGGTGTAGCTCGGTCGACAGAATCTCTGGACTTGGGCTTGACACTACGGTTTGGGATATCTTGGACATCCAAGCATCCTCCTATTAACAGAATGGATTTTTACAACATTTTCAACGTCCGACATATTAATTATAAAAAGCTCCCGTTTTCACAGAGAACTGAAATCCCTTCAAACAATGCAGGAAGGGGCAGCTGACTTTTTAATCACAATTCTGTCTAAATCCCGACTGTGTATTCGTTAAAAAGTTCGACAAAAGCGGCACAATGACGTCAGTTACATGGTGACATGTTTAACGCGGGACATGTCAGACCAGGCGCGGATTTAGGGGGTCAGATATAAACTTAAATCCGGCAACCGCGCGGCGCGAATTATATCGATGGTTTCGACCAATAGACGTAGCGAATGCTATCTACGTGTATAGACGTCGTACGGCTATTGGTCCTCGATATAATTATCGCGCGGCGTGGATGCTGTGCTGCGAGGACTACTCTGATAAAACACTGTGGTCTTGTTTACCTCACCACCCCCTCAATCTTACTGTAGTCTTCAATAGTATGGGCGTCAGACGTCACACACACAGATGCGCGTGTACGATAACGTCAATGTGTAGTGTATGTGTAAAACGAGGTGTTTTGTATGAAGTGTCCGGGGTGTGGGGACGGTGTGCCATTTTCATTAACCTCAATCAATCAATCAATCAATCAATAATACTTTATTGCACAACAACATATACAAAGGACATAAACATACGAATAAAACATAAACACAATAGGCGGCCTTATTGTTAAACAGCAATTTCTGTCAGGCAACCTTAGGATGAAAGAAGATTATTCATTAGAGCACGGGCTGGTGCAATAAACATACCTAACCTGTATTGGGCTGATTTCCCTTAAGTAATAAAAGTATATCGTGTATTCCGACGCTTGAATTTCATCAGTATACTCTGTGTTTATCAACAGTATACTCTTTTTAAATTAAACAATAAGTAAGTATAATTTATTACACCTGAGTTCTTTCATAACAAATTCTAAAAATAGACTTGTATAAATTACGAATAATATTTTACTTCAAATTAATTCACGTGTATATAAAATTAAATAGGTATACTTAATTAAACGCGTCTTTTGATCCCGAAGCCACACAAATACAAGCTGAAAACATTTCTCTTTGAAACACAAAATTACCTTGCCATTAAAACCAATCAGTTTTTTTCCATGAATAAATTTAATATATAATGACTGATGTAAAGTCGTTTCTGTTTTGTTTTGTGCCCTTCTGCGGCACGCTGGGTGGTGAGGATATGGTATCCCGACGTGCCGGCAGAGTAGGGAAGTGATTGGTGATAACGATGATAAATTAGAAGCAAGCAGGAATATAATAATATACAGTTTATTAAAAACACTTCACAAACAGGATAGGAATATTACATAGTTCACAATATACACACTTCACAAAAGAATCAAGAATTAGAGGGCACGGCCCTAAACAGTATAATATACTTGTGTTGTTTTTTGAAGGTCGGGGATGCAGTGAGTCAGTGTAAAATGAAAGGAAATGCGGAATGGAATGAGAATTTCGAAATTTAAAATGATGACGGTCAGAACGAAAGGCCAGTATGTGCAGAGTTTGTACTCTGCTACACTTCTATCAGATAACCTAAGCATTTGGACACCTAAGCACACCTCACACACTCTATACAAAAATTCCATTCTTATCGGGTACTGCCTCACGCAGAAATGCGAGCGAGACAAAGTCCGCGCGCTCTCCCACTTACTCCTTACCGGCCTAAGGCCATTTATATATATAATTTATAGTTGTGGTTTTTCTGAGTAGTCTCAGCGTAAGCTAAGTCAAGCGGGTTCCAAATGGCGCGGCGTGAATTTTTTTGGCGAGTTTGCTGTTCTCATCTCATATAGATATTAAGTTGTTATTTGCGAAAATCTATAATTGGCTTATTGTATAGTTATAACATAATCTATTATTTATTTTGCTGTTGGTTTTCCGAAGAAAATAAAATATCGGCACGATGTCGTTCAACCCCTGGTAATTGCGGCTTCCGAATACATCCCGCTTAGGGACGATACTGAAAATTATCGGCGCCCGAAGGACGTAATATACGATCCCGATGACCCGATTCCTAGCCATAAAGGCCAGTCAACTCGCCAGAACAAACGCTTCAGTACCCCGATACCGACCAGTTTTTCGCTCATTCAAGGTCGCTTAATTCTTTCAAATATAATCCTTTCAGACGACGCCTTGAGCCGAGGTTCACGCCCAACTGGGTACCCTCAGGCCTATTGTCTTAAATTTTGTAGTAGGTGAGAGCACTCAGCGCTCCCCATTTGCCTGGCCAAGTAGTTAATGTCATCTGTGGCAAAACTACAATAAGTCACGTCAAAAAAGAGCAAGGGCCCAACAAGTTGGTGCTTGGTTTTTATTTTTATGATCTGCAGTTCTCTAAAACGTATGGTAAAATATACTCAGGCAAAGCCCCATTGAGTAGTTAGTATGATAATTTATAGAGGTAATTACGTCGAACAACAGATTGAAACGCTATAGGTAATTTAATTGACTTTCTTTGCAGTAGGTAATTTAATTTGTAGGTACATTACTCTCGTGTTTGATCCGCATAATTAATGTTGCGTTAATAGTGGAATGTTAATAAAAGTTTCAATTCGAATTGTATTTGAAAAATTTTGTTATGCTATACAAGAATTAGCCAGCAGAGGGGTAGTGCGGGCGAATTGATTATGAATATTACTATAACTAGAATGTATAATCCTGAGCGCATTTGAAAAAAAGTTATCAATAACATAGGTACCTAATAATATATCACAATGAGAAAGGAAATCACAGTTACAATAAGAAATGCGAATTTACATGGAGTCTGCGAACAATGGGAGAGTCTGAGCTCACAGCTTAGAACATGAAGCTCTCAGCACTCTGTATTGCTTTCAAATTGTTCACAATAGCACTGAATGCTGAGAATATGTCTGGATATTCCGTACTATGATATTCACTTGTCTTCTACGGCCTCCGTGGTCCAGTGGTTTGAGCGTTCGGCTCACGATCCAGAGGTCCCGGGTTCTAATCCCGATGGGGAGATATCACGAAAATCACTTTGTGATCGCTAGGTTAAGACATTACTGGCTGATCACCTGATTGTCCGAAAGTAAGATGATCTGTGCTTCGGAAGGCACGTTAAGCCGTTAGTCCCGGTTACTACTTACTGATGCAAGTTAGTAGCCATTACATGAGCCATGTCAGGCGCCTTTAGCGGTTCAATAGTAACTAAGACACCAGGGTTGATGGGGTTGATAATCCACCTCACAACACACACGATAGAAGAAGATATTTAGTTGTATTAGACTGTAACGTACTAGTACTAGGCTATATAGTAATAGGTACAATACAGCCACACCGCGGTAAGCCTTTATAAGACGCTACCTGAATGAAGTTTTCCATTGTTGCTTACTCTAACGGGGATTATGGGTAAGTGTTTGCGTACGAATGTGCGCTAGAGACTGCAATACAAGTACAAACCAATTTCCGTTGCATTTGTATTTAACTCCTCTTCCATTTATCATACAAGAAATTTCTGCCAGTTAGTGGAAACTTAAGCTACAGAATGTAGATACATAAGCACTTGAGTGGTGAATGAAACCCAAGAATTTGAACCCGTCTTCCCTGTTGAAACATAAACAAGCGGCAAAGAAAGAGGGTAGACAGATATGTCTGCCCGTAGAAAATTATAGATTTACCTACTCCACTCCAATCTCATCAGTCATCCCGTGATCATGGCACTTGCAACAGTGTCGAAATATCGGGAGTCTCATATCTCCATTAAACGCGGTAAGAACCCGTTATTATGTGTTTTAATTATGATAATAACCGCGTAAACTTAAAACAAAATTTTCCTATTCTTTCTTTCTTTTTCTTTTATTTTGACTTCATAACTAATCCTTAGCAAGTAGCGTACTAGTTAAAACTTATAAAAGGTGTAGCTCGGTCGACAGAATCTCTGGACTTGGGCTTGACACTACGGTTTGGGATATCTTGGACATCCAAGCATCCTCCTATTAACAGAATGGATTTTTACAACATTTTCAACGTCCGACATATTAATTATAAAAAGCTCCCGTTTTCACAGAGAACTGAAATCCCTTCAAACAATGCAGGAAGGGGCAGCTGACTTTTTAATCACAATTCTGTCTAAATCCCGACTGTGTATTCGTTAAAAAGTTCGACAAAAGCGGCACAATGACGTCAGTTACATGGTGACATGTTTAACGCGGGACATGTCAGACCAGGCGCGGATTTAGGGGGTCAGATATAAACTTAAATCCGGCAACCGCGCGGCGCGAATTATATCGATGGTTTCGACCAATAGACGTAGCGAATGCTATCTACGTGTATAGACGTCGTACGGCTATTGGTCCTCGATATAATTATCGCGCGGCGTGGATGCTGTGCTGCGAGGACTACTCTGATAAAACACTGTGGTCTTGTTTACCTCACCACCCCCTCAATCTTACTGTAGTCTTCAATAGTATGGGCGTCAGACGTCACACACACAGATGCGCGTGTACGATAACGTCAATGTGTAGTGTATGTGTAAAACGAGGTGTTTTGTATGAAGTGTCCGGGGTGTGGGGACGGTGTGCCATTTTCATTAACCTCAATCAATCAATCAATCAATCAATAATACTTTATTGCACAACAACATATACAAAGGACATAAACATACGAATAAAACATAAACACAATAGGCGGCCTTATTGTTAAACAGCAATTTCTGTCAGGCAACCTTAGGATGAAAGAAGATTATTCATTAGAGCACGGGCTGGTGCAATAAACATATAATGACACCAACATAACAAAAAAAAGGAATAATAAATAATATAATTATATTTATCTAAAGAAATAACCTCCACCACTCTACATGTACACCTACTTCTAGATTTGGACCTGTGAGTGATGGACATAGAGATGTAGGGCATGACAGAAGGACATAATATAGGGGCATGATATCTGAAAGTAAAATCTATGTACAGTTCCGTTTTCGGATGTATTCAAGTTCAGTTCGCAGTTGTCCCTGGCGATCTTTTCATTTAGATTTCTGTCATACTGGTATTTTCCACACGGTACGGTAGACACAAAAGTGGCTGTTTAGTTAGACTTTGTAAAAGAAGAGAGAAAAAAGAGAGAAGAGTTTTTGGGAAAGAAGAGAGTTGAAATAGCTGTTTAGTTAGTCACGCCTGTATCCCCAAAGGGGTTGGCAGAGGTGTATAGTATTAACAGTCATTTCAACTCTCTTCTTTCCCTTCTGCTCTTATAGAACTGAATGTAAGAATATTATAATGTGCTACAAAAAAGAAGAAACTAAAAAGAAAGAGTTAGGGAAAGACTAAGAAAACGTCGTACTGTCTCCTAATATAAAGTAAAATATTGTAGATAATTATATTAAGCATATTGAAAATGCTACAGCATAGAAAAAAAATGTGTACCTAGTATTTTTGATTTCTTTGAAAACTTTAACCTATTGCTGTATCTTTCTTGCACTTATCGTTAGACAAGTATAGCACTAGTTTAAGAACTATCAAATTAAAAAAAGATTAAGTTTGTGTCTGTTAAAATCGACACTATTACTTATATTCCTTAACTTTAAACCACAAGCTTTATGTTAGAGACGGTCACACCACTACCCGTGCTCTTTTGTCTACACCCAAAGAGAAGTTGGCGTGAAGGTCCAACGTTTCTGTTCAATTTACAATGGCCACCGACCCATTGTCCCAGCCCGAAGTTTAGAAATCCTTTCATTAGAACTGTATTCCAAACGTTATCTGTAATGAAACAGCATCTCTAGACAATTCTATCTAACCACCATAGCAAAGCAATAACCACCATAGGTACAAACCTATGGTGGTTATTGCAGCTCCAACTACAATAAACAAATGAATAAGTATATGGAAATATGTAGGTATGTTACTTATCTGATAAACCTGATGTTCTTATTCTGTGGGAATATATATTATGTCGCGGAGGATGGAGGTCTTTCAAGTTGATGTTTCCTCTGAGCCCTTATCGCTATAGGCTGGTCACAAACTGGACAATAGCCCCTAGGCACTTGTCCCCCTGTCGAGTAAGCGACTAGCGATCAAGTATTTTTTCGCTCAGGAAACGAACATATGATATATATCTATATACGTGTGTTTAAGAGACATTTATACCGGGTGTCAATAACATCGTAACGATAACTTTGAAGGATGAGACCGTGATTCTGAATCAAGACCTGATTGATATCATGGAATTTTCCGTCGCAAAAGTATAGAACTGAAAATAATTTAAAAAAAACCTTAATATTTTAATGAATTTTCCAACAGGAAATTCCACTTCATATTATTTCAGAATCATGGTCTTAATTATCCCCCTCAGTATATGGCTACCTGTAAGTACTTGTATGGGCTGTAAGTGACATCGTAACGAATACTGAGGTGGATGATTCAGCTCATTATTCTAAGTTGATATAGTAATAAAGTATAGAATTTTAAAAATATGAATAAATATAAAGAAAATTTCACTTGATATTAACTCAGAATCATGGTTGGATACATCCCCTCAGTATTTGTTAAGATGTCATTAACACCCTGTATTATGACTATTGACAAGATCTAGATTTAGTAATGATTGACGTGACGTCAGGTTGCGTGCGCAGGAGTGGGGTGAAGCGGTGGACGGTAGTCACCGCTTGGCCGTTATTCAGTCTCGATCGGAACGCGGAGGGCGACAGACGTTGCCTTATCAATGCTTAGACGCATTACGAATGTCAAATAGTGAATATCGTGATAAAAGTGTGACGTGACAACTAGCTTAGCGTAGTTAAAGTGATTATGAGAATAAAGATGGCTTCTTATTGTCTAACGCCCACTCTAGATTACCTATAATGTTAGAAAGAGCTAAGCTATTCAATCCCTCTGCCCGACTTCACGCATACTTATATTAATAATTGGTCGCTGGCTGTTCACATCGCCGACGAAAACTTTCTTTTCACTGGTTTCTGGCACTCCGAACTTTTTATTCTTACTTTCAAATAATCGGGTCATCAGCCTGCATTGTCCTAATCAAACTGGACCGTCCGAGATATACAGGTACCTACAATAAGTTCCGTCAAAAATTGCGCAATTCCACCTCACAAAAGATTTTATTTTAAAAATCAAATACCACGTTTTTTCTTATTCTCTAAGTGAGTGTACCTACTTGCTCTTTTATCCAATTTGTCTAGAAAATTAAATGAAGTGAAAATGTGAATAATAAAGAACTAATTCTCTTTGTTTCAGCGCTTATCTCAAAGATGACTTCGTTGTGCTGCCGTACCTCGAGGCTGGATTTAACAGGGTGAGTCTATACCTACTTCTTTTTGTATGTAAGGTCATCGACCGACCTCATCAAACCTACTGAGCAAGCCGAAAGCCTCGTAACAGCACTCACGTACTTTGCTAATCATTATCATTAATTTAAGAGCCACACTCTTCTCGGTGTAGCACTCTCCATGCTACTCGTTAAAGAAAAATATGACAGTGGTTTCCCTCTTGCCTTCCGCCCCGCAGTACTCTGTCTGACGCGAGTGGGATGGCGCCCAGAGTAGTTTATTTCAAAGCCGAACTAGGACACCTATCCTCCGCCTCAGGATAGTACTGACAGTTACTGCTGCCCTCTGTCTTTGCTAGTACCCCACTAAAATACACGTAGATAGTTTTTTTTTTTAATTTATCTTAAATGCAGTTTTCCTTAACACAGTTGGCTCGACCGTTATAGACGGCGATACGGCTCACCACCTATCACGTTGTTCTAACAGAAAGCGGAAAGGCGTGGATACTTAGTTCATCATGCGATGGATGTGCCTCTGACTACCCCAATTGGGATACAGTCCTGAGTTTATGATGTTATGATGATGTTGTGAACATAGCGTTTTAAAAAGTTTCGTCAGTTATTCTTTAAATAGCTTCAATAAATTCTTATTTTAAAAAAATGCGTCACCTTCAACCATTTTCCTCGTAACAAAGTTTGTACGAATTTACGAAACACAAACCAAAAATTATTTGATTATTATTTAGACAATTTGATTAGATTTATCGTAATTAATTAACGATTACCTAGATCTGATAATTACTGTAATATATTGTAAACAGTAGCCGAACAATACTTTTTTTTTATATAAATACCTAATAATAATAATCCGTGATAGCCCTGTTCGAAAAACGCGTGATTTACATCTTAGTGTCCCGGGTTCGAATCTCGACTCGGCGTCTAAACCATTGAATTCGAATTCAGTTTATGAGTTTGAATTCAGGTGGTTTCCAGGATTTGTGCCGGGGTAATGGTAATGGGCTCACCCCCTATTATATGGAAACATTTTTGAAATTAATTGAAAGCAATCGAGCTTTTGTGGACGTTTGCACTATTATACTTTATGTCTATGACTAGATGTTTCAATTTACACATGTTTAATTAGAACGTAATAAAATGGAAACAAACACACATGGAATCTAGTGGTAGGTATTAAAACAACTTAAAACGGAATAAATTGTGACAAATCGCAAGGACACAGAGTGCGGTATATCGTGGTGAATTTAGTGCGACTTCAAATGGTTCGGAATGTTGAGACATCGAAAGTGCAAATACGAGTAAACGGCAAAGAAGAAGGCTAGACTGATATGTTTGCCCTGAACCATAATAAATATCTAGTATCTACCTACTCCACTTCAGTTTCTTCAGTCATCTCGTGATCATGGCACTTAGTTTGCATTAGTATCGAAATATCTAGAGTCTCATAATTCTTTATTTAACGCAATAAGAACCCGATATTGTGTTTTAGTAACAGACACGCATCTGCACGCCTGTAGGAATTTAAAATGATCCATTTTAAAATGAAATTATTCTATGATACTCGTATAAACTTACTCTATGGTAAGTGAGTGTGATCCTGTGGTTGCTCCTCAAACGAGGAGCACTGGGTTGAACCCCTTGTACCAATGAGTCATTAAGTTTTCACTAACACAGTTGGCTCGACCATTGGGTATAAATTATCACGTTGGTCTAACAGAAACCTCGGTGAGGTGTGAGTACTTAGTCCATCTTGAGATGTACCTCTGACTACCCCAATTGGAATGTAGTTGGGAGCTTATATCGTAATGTTAGATTATGCGAAACGCGCGTAAATCGTGCACTCTGAACAAGGTTTACCAACGGTTTACCTATTGAATTGCGCGCGCGGTGCGCCGCGCCTGTACGTGAATGAGGCTTAAAGCTGCTACCATTTCATCCTGTTCACCAAACCTGAAAACTCGAACTGGAACGTATTCCCTGCGCCCCAACCTAGTGAGCCCGGAGGGAGATATTGCACTTTGTTTTGTTTTTAATCTCATCAAATAGAAATCCACGAACCAACGTTTTTCAACGATAGAGGAACAAAAAAAAATTCATTGGCCAATCTTTTGTTCCAATTAGAAGCGCAAAGGCTTCGATAGACGGTTTTATATTTAGATTGCATTGTACTGCAGGAAAGTTCAGAAATTGAGGTTTATTTGGAATCTGTGCAATGAAATGCTTGGGTTGTTTTCGTGGAAATGGCAGCAGTGAATTGTGTGCGGATGTCTAATAGCATAGAACGATAGGTGTTCTATCTAGTGTGCAAAATACCGACAGCAGTTGTACGATATAGTACGTTGATAAATAACGCGAGAAATCTAATTATCACTACATAGTATAAAACAAAGTCGCTTTTTCTGACCCTATATGCATATGTACGATTAAATCTTTAAAACTACGCAACGGATTTTGATGCGGTTTTTTAATAGATAGAGTAATTCAAGAGGAAGTTTTATATGTATAATAATATCCATTAAATAATGAAGAAATACTGTTATTTTTGAGGTTTTTAGTGTGATGTCGTAAATAATTTCATTTTTCCTCAGCATTGCACCCGAACGAAGCCGGGGCGGGTCGCTAGTTTATGATAAAATACCTATAGTATCTTAACGGTCTGTGATCGGCATAATATAGTATAAATTCATGAAATGAATACTACGTTAAATAAATATTGAATCAAAGAACCTCAAATTTACAAAATTCGGAATTCCTTAATAACTATTGATTCAGTGGAACTTTGAAAAGTTTAATTCGCCTGTTCTATTTAACTGGGGTTTCCTTCAATCCAAAAATTATGAGAATACAAGTGAATGACTCTCCTTTTGGCTCGTTTGTTGCCGAGTGTATTCTAGGATTCTACCCACATTTAGCTGTTCGTTTACTGACATTTCAGCCAAACCAATAATAAGACGGCCTACCTTTAACAATTGGGCTAGTCAGAGGTACATCATCGCAAGATAAACTAAGTATCCATACCTTACCGAGCTTTTTGTTAGACCAACGTGGATTTGTGGTGAGCCGTATCGCCGACTGTAGTGGTCTAGCCAACTATGTTAGTGAAAAACGCATTCAGCAAACGAATGTAATACTTGAAGTTGGTTATTTATCGCGTAACTAATATAGTCACCTACGTCCACAGCAATAGTTCAAAAGCAATAAATTTCAAGGCGATGTCAATATTGACCGCCAATGGTGAGACTCCGGTCGGGGTGTCGCAAAAAGGGTCCCATACAAAATTAGGACTTAGAAATTTTTTAACAAAAATCGCCAAAAGTAACATTCGGGATTCGGGGGGATGTGGGAGTATTAGGGTGGGGGGAAACCACGGGTGACCTTAGATGACCTTGGGAGGTCACTGACCTTAAAGTCAAGGTCATGACCTTATTCCCTTATTCTTCACAAATATAGTGTAGGTCAGACACATCAAAGGTCAAGGTCATTGACCTTAAAGGTCAAGGTCACTTATCCAAAATCAGAAATATTACCATTATATCAACTTTATGCAGTAAACTTTCGATTTCAGTGACCTCAAAGGTCAAGGTCACCAAGATCATTGACCTTAAAGGTCAAGGTCACTTATCCAAAATCAAAAATATTCGCATTATATCAACTTTGTGTAGTAAACCTTCAAAGTCAGTGACCTTTAAAGGTCTTCACCGCCGCCTCTCGGCCCTTCGGGCCTCGATGGTCACAAGTAACCTAACCCACTCAGCTATATGGCAGGGGGCTCGCTTTGCTCGCCCCCTGCCATACAGCCTTCGTAACCTATATCTACAGTGTCGGGGTGCCGCGAATTTCCGTGCTCGCTTCGCTCGCACCCGTGACTGCTGTCATATCGAAACAAATCTTCACCGCCGCCTCTCGGCCCTTCGGGCCTCGATGGTCACAAGTAACCTAACCCACTCGGCTATATGGCAGGGGGGTCGCTTTGCTCGCCCCCTGCCATACAGCCTTCGTAACCTATATCTACAGTGTCGGGGTGCCGCGAATTTCCGTGCTCGCTTCGCTCGCACCCGTGACAAAAGGATACCTGTAAAAAAAAAAATACGCGTGGCGGACACCGAGCGTGGACGTGTTTCGCGGAGCTCCATAGAAAAAATTAAAGATATATTTTAAAATTACATAAAACGCATTTTTTAAAATATCTCGAAAACGGTGCGTCGTAGCGCAAAAATAACAAAAAATTGCCCCCTTTTAGATACCCCTAACCCACCTCTTCCGCATATATTAAAATAAAAAAAACTTACTTTTTCAAAAAAAAATGAAAAATTTTTCAAGTCCAGCTTTCATAGTAATTTCTCTCGAAAATCGGCTATGTCCGTGGCTCATACAAAAACGACCAAAATTATTCTAAGTCTCGGACCCTTTTTGCGACACTACGTAGAATCAACTTTTGAAAATTTTACAAGTCCAGCTTCCATAGTAATTTCATTCGAAAATTCGGCTAAGTCGATGGTTCATACAAAATTGAAGTGAAATTTTTCTAAGTATTGGGACCCCTTTTACGACACTCTAACCGAGACTCCACCTAGAGTATACTACCACACCCCAGACCCTCCATACAAGATTATCATTCTTACCGTATGCCGCGCTACGCATAAGGGCGTGGACCCATGTCTACGGTGCGGCGCCGTTTGCCGTGCAACGGTACGGCACCGCCGCCGGCAGATGGGGCGGCGCCGTGCCGCGCCACGGCGTCGTGTACCGACGTGCTCACTATTGTGTTGTCAGTTTTTGTTTTTTCTTCATTCGTCGTCGTCTTAACAGCAACAGGAGCAGGATACGTCTTTCGCGGTCCATAACAAGCCAAAACTAATTTTGGTATACGTGCTAAGCGTGTACGTGCCGGTACACGACGCCGTGGTGCGGCACCATGTCGCGCCCGCGCCATCCGCCGGCGGCGGTGCCGTACTGTTGCACGGCCCTAAATGCGAGTGAGACACATATATGCGACAGACTACCTAAACATTAGCACTCCCCTGGACACTGCATTGAAGAATCGGGTAGTTTTCTAGGTCAAAGATAATTTATGAAATTCTAATTACTAAATGAAGACGGATCTAAAGGTGACAAAAAACGTTTTCATTTTTCTATTTGACTTATTTATGAATTTTAATAAAAAGTGTTTTTTTTTTTTCAAATGACTTATTGTAGGTTTGCCGCAAATGGCATTAACTACTTGGCCAGACAAATGGGGAGCGCTGAGGTCTCTCAAATAATAAGTGCGACATTTTGACTTTTCATACAAATTCCATAGTCATTTCGTGTTTTGACGTTGGGTAAAAAGTAATTGATTTGACTAGTTAAAAACTAGTCTATTTTATTCTCGCCGTGTCTCGCCTACAGTGTAAATGCAAGCAAAACACAATCCGCGCATTCTATCCCTTACTAGCTGCTTACGGCTATTTAAGACTAAATTAAGACCATAAGGGGTAAGGTCGGCGCACGATAAGATTTGGCGCGGGGAGCTACCGTTCTATAAGCAGTATAAACTTTATTCTATGCGAATACGTAGAATAACTAGGTACATTTATGTCATGTATGTAGGAACGGAACGACATCAGAACGAAGTATGAGCATGTGCGAAAGAGTAAGAGGATAAAAGCGTGAAGTATGAAAGAGACAGAGGATATTAGGGTAGGGTAATTTTGAAGATGGCGATAAGACGTTAAACGGTGTAAAGGTTCATTTTGGAAAAAATAAAAGAAGATATTGAAAAGACTGTTTAATTTCGATCATCACCCCACAATAATTTTGGGGGCTCGTCCGGGATCGAATGTGCGAGTTTTTCAAGTACATTCATCGGGGTGTGATCGGAATACACGACGACGAACAGTAACAGCACGCGGTGCGCACACGAGGCCATTGTGCGTGCATATCTTTTTTTCACGACGACTACGTGGTGCAGTGGCGTCCCGTCACGCTGTGAAAGTGGCGAATAAGGTGTTTGGATCTTTACTCCGGCAACATACGACGGAGGTTACCGACGACGACGAAGAACACGACTTGGACACCGGCTCCAAACAACGTGAGGGAGGAGGTGACGTGTCCCACGACGACTACGACGACGCAACGATGACTGGCGATGCAGGTGCAGGCCCCACGACGGGAACGTCATGTACAGGTCCACGACAACACGTCGATCTCATGTTTGTTCAAGAAGCTATACCTAAGTTCACCGGCACGGACAAAATTTACCCTGTGTCTAGGTGGGCACAAGAAATTGAAGACAACTCGGAAATTTTCGGCCTGTCCCCAACGCAGCAGTTACTTGTAGCACGAAGATCTTTAATTTCTACAGCGGCGACATGGCTTCGGTCGGAAAAAACCTTTAAGACTTATGAAGAATTGAAGACGGCATTATCTAAAGAATTCCCCGACCGGGTCGACGCAAAAGAAGTACATGAAATTATGAGTAATCGTAAGAAACGGAAGGATGAAAGCTGTTATGATTATATGCTTGAGATGAAAGCTATGGCAAAACGCGGTAAGCTAAAGGATTACGTGGCAATCCAGTACATAATTGACGGTATTGTGGATAGTGAATCTAACAAGATATTATTATACGGCGTCACATCGTATCCCGAGTTAAAAGAAAAACTGAAGTTGTACGAAACCTACAAAGAAAAAACAAAGAAAAGTTCGACTTTTATGCATAACGAAGATCGGAATAAACAGAGAAATATGCATACAAAAAGTGTACGGTGCTTTAATTGTGGACAACTGGAACATACATCGAATAATTGTCCACATCGAAATAAAGGCTTGAAATGTTTTCGTTGTAACGAGTTCGGCCATATCGGAGCGAAATGCAAAAACGAAACGTCACGAAGTTTGTCAAGAACGGAGAAAGGAAATATCGCTAACGGCTGCAATAGCGGCTACAGCAAATATGGCCCATCAGCGAAGCAGATGTACGTAACAACCAATGACGAGAAGCAAGCTGACGGATTCGACCAATCACAGAGCGTAGAATTCAACATGGCGGCGGAGATGACGGCTGGAGGTCAATCGGATCAATCTGTCAAACAAAACGTAAACAACTTGAAGAACGTGATTATTAATGGAAAAAATGTTAAATGTTTAGTGGATAGTGGTAGTGATTTAAATTTAATTACGTCAGGGCTGTTCTTTAGTTTAAATATAACTAGTTTTATGAAGGAAAGTATTACACTGACTGGACTAGGAGAAAAACAAGTAAGTTCACTCGGAAAGTTTATAACCTCAATTCAGATCGACAATCAAGTTTTGGAAAGCACTTTTCACATAGTATCAGACGATGTAATACCCTGTGAACTAATTTTAGGTCACGAATTTTTGAAAAATGTTGTGGTAGTTATTGATAAAGGATCAGTCATGGTAATTCCACAGAATAATTGTTGGTTACAAAAAGTTTGTTGTGTTGTTAGTGAGGAGACCCCATGTTGTGTGTCTGACCCACAGATTAAGCGAAAGGTAGAAGAATTGGTGAGTAACTACGTTCCTGAGAGGACTAAGGTGGCTCCCATCGAGATGAAGATTGTCTTGACTGACGAGATCCCAGTTTCCCAACGGCCAAGGAGGTTATCACTAGTCGAGGAGAAAGAAGTTAAAAACCAAATAGGTGAGTGGTTGAACAGTGGTATTATAAGGCCTAGCTTTTCGGAGTATTCCAGCCCACTAGTTCTGGTGAAAAAGAAAGACGGTGGTATACGAGTATGCGTGGATTATCGTAAGATAAATTGTAAAATGGTGAAAGATGAGTTCCCTCTCCCCGTTATAGAGGATCACATAGATAAGTTGACTCAGGTTAAGGTTTTTAGTAAATTAGACTTGAAAAATGCATTTTTTCACCTGAATGTGAGCGAGGAGTCCATTAAATATACTTCTTTTGTGACACCCTCGGGGCAGTATGAATTTTTAAAAGCCCCATTTGGCTTGTCAATTTGCCCCAAATACTTCACTCGTTACATCAATATAATTTTTAGAGACTTAGTTGAGAAGGGTATTCTTTTAATTTTTATAGATGACTTATTAATTTTATCTAAAGACTATAATGAAGGACTGGAACGTTTACAAGAGGTTTTAAGGACCGCTAGTGAGTACGGTCTGGAAATCAACTGGAAGAAATGCGAGTTATTAACTACAAAGGTGGAATATCTGGGCCATGTGATTGAGAATGGAACTATAACGCCTTCCGATGATAAAATTAAAGCCGTAGCAAACTTCCCTGAACCAAAGACGCTTAAACAACTTCATTCGTTCATAGGACTTACATCTTATTTCAGGAAGTACATCGAGGACTTTGCATCAATCGCTGGACCACTGACAAAATTGTTGCGGAAGAACCAGAATTTCCAGTTCAACGAAGACGAACGAAATGCATTCCAGATTCTGAAACAAAAACTATGTGAGAAACCGGTTCTGAAGATTTATAATCCAGACTTACCTACAGAGCTGCATACGGACGCGTCAATGCATGCATACGGCGCTATCCTCATGCAACGAAGTCCCGACGACGGTGAGATGCATCCAGTGTATTACTCCAGCTGTAAGACGACTGAGAGCGAGAAGAAGTATACCAGCTACGAATTGGAAGCGTTAGCAGTCATTTCAGGTGTGAAGAAATTCCGTAAATATTTGTATGGAATACCATTCAAGATTGTGACTGATTGTGCGGCCTTTGAGATGACTCTACGGAAAAAAGAAATTAGTACAAGAGTGGCACGATGGGTATTACTTTTGCAAGACTTTGACTACACTGTAGAGCACCGATCAGGATCAAAGATGAGGCACGTAGACGCTTTAAGTAGAGTTCAGTATTTCACAGGACTCATAACGAGACAGCTGCATGAAAGAGTCAAAAGAGCTCAGGAAAACGATGAAGAACTGAAAGCTATTATGGAATTACTCCAGGAAAAAACTTATTTAGACTATTTTGTGGAAAATGGACTGCTATACAAAACCCCCCAGAAACTACTGGTAATACCAAAAGGGATGGAAACTGAAATTATACATAGAACTCACAGCATTGGACATTTTGGGAAAAGGAAAATGATAGACCTGATAACCAAAGACTATTATATAAAAGATTTACTTAAGAAAATAGAAGACTTCATTCTAACATGTATACCATGTATACTTGCTACCAAGAAGGAGGGGAAACAGGAAGGTTTCCTAAACCCCATTGATAAGAAGGGAGTGCCATTATCAACACTACATCTAGACCATGTTGGGCCGCTCACTGAAACAAAGAAGCTCTACAATCACATTCTAACTGTCATTGATGGTTTTACGAAGTTTGTATGGATTTATCCAACTAAGAGCATGACTACAAAGGAAACTTTAGACAAACTTAAACTTCATCAGCAATGTTTTGGTAATCCTTCAAGATTTATAACCGACAGAGGTACCGCTTTCACAAGCAACGACTTCAAGGAGTACTGTAAGAATGAAAATATAGAACATGTGACAATAACAACAGGTGTTCCACGAGGGAACGGCCAGGTGGAAAGAGTACACAGGATCATTATATCAGTACTTACAAAGATGTGTATTGAAGAACCAGGGAACTGGTACAAACATGTAAACAAGCTACAAAGGGCTATAAATTCCACTTACCAGAGAAGTATTGCAACAAGTCCATTTGAACTATTAATAGGAACAAGGATGAATATGAAGGAGGAAGCACACATTCTGGAACTGCTAGAGAGAGAAAGCAGTGAAGACTACATGGCAGAGAGAGAGCAATTGAGAGAGGCTGCAAAAATACAAATTTTAAAGGTGCAAGAAGAAAACTGTCGTACTTATAATAGAAAGAGAAAGCCAGCGCGGGAGTATAAGGTAGGTGATTTGGTTTCTATAAAGAAAACTCAATTTGCTGCAAATTCTAAATTGAAGCCGAAGTTTCTAGGACCCTATCGAATCGTAAGTGTTAAAGGTAGAAACCGTTATGATGTGGCAAAGGTAGACAATATGGGGGATGGTCCTAACAAAACTTGTAGCTCAGCAGATTTCATGAAACCTTGGCCTCAACCGTGACTGATCTTATTATCAAATATAATTATTTTTTATTGCAGTGTTTTACATTTGTGTATTTTATTGACTGTCGTGCGTACTCGCATGGAATGAAGTTAGTTTTTCCAACGTAAATAAGTTCTCAAGGTACTGTTAAAATTAAGAAAAGTGTTAGTTTTCATATTGGTTTCACTGTAAGTGTTTTAGGTACTTAATGCTATAATTAAGAATTTAAGTGTTAAAGATTTTTACATTTGTTTTATTCTAATTTGTCTTAAGTAGTGTCATGATTAAGAATTTAAGCGTTAGTTTTTCATATTTGTTTCATTCTAATTGTTTATGTAAGGTTAAAATGAATAATTTAGGTGTTAAGTTTTCCCATGTTCATGTTTCAACCTAAGCTGCTATATAAAGGTTTTGTTTGTATTGTTGAAAAGTTTAAAATGTTAAAAATATAAAAAAAGAATAGAATTAAGAAGTTGGTAATGTTATTGGTATCTAGGATAATTTAGAATAGATTAAAGATTTTGTTTGTATGTAATCTCAGTATATAAGAGTAGCATGACTGGGGTCAGTCATGGAGAGGATGGCCGAATGTGTAGGAACGGAACGACATCAGAACGAAGTATGAGCATGTGCGAAAGAGTAAGAGGATAAAAGCGTGAAGTATGAAAGAGACAGAGGATATTAGGGTAGGGTAATTTTGAAGATGGCGATAAGACGTTAAACGGTGTAAAGGTTCATTTTGGAAAAAATAAAAGAAGATATTGAAAAGACTGTTTAATTTCGATCATCACCCCACATGTATGTAGGGTTAAATATAAGCTCAGAAGCTTATGATTATAATATACGATCAAATTACAACAACCAGGGAACTTTGAGTAGAGCCTTCATTAAAACTTTACACGTGTTTACACACTGTAGCAGAAATTATACCTAATTATAATTAACTTATAAGAGTGATATTTTATACTATGGGATTAGGAGAACTTTAGATTGCGGAAGGATTTAATGAATGTTAGTTTGATCGGCGTATTTTCGGGCCTATTTGGAAGGCACGTGTAAGTCGACCGAATGAATCATTTAAGACTACCCTCATTAATTGTCAAATCACAATCGAAGTGATCTGGTGAACTTATTTGACTTATAGCTTTATTTTTAGCATGGTAATGGATGTTGTTTATTGGAATAGACTATGTGAAATCCTTTATTTAATTAATTTCGTTTGGAACGGAGAAAGAAAACGTTTTCTCTTTTGATTGTGGTCTCTCGACACCAAGCAGACCATACCATACCTGTACAGTCATGAGCAATATAATGTACCCACTTTAGGACTCTTTCGCACTAACATATTTGACATTTAGTGAGACTTACAGTTCAATTTGTCAAAAAAGTTAATGTGTCATGGTACCAAAGTGTATACATATTAATGCTCGTGACTGTACCATAACTCAACAGAAGTTTTACCATCATCGACCATCAGTCAAAGGGTATAAGATAGCTGTACCCATAGAGCAACACGGACATCCGCGGTCCGGGTCTATACCTCATCTAATATAGCTTGACTGATTAGAATGACAACATTGAAGTTTCTGATTTATCGACTCTACACCAAACATGGCGTGACATTAGACTAATGTTATATTTATTTATTTATTTGTACGTATTAAAAAAACAGACACAAGGAACGTACAAAGAAAACAGACAGTACAAGGAAGCTTATCTCTAAACAAAGAAATTTCTTCCAGCTGACCTAAACGATGAAAGAGATATTCAACGTATAATAATTGTATTGATAGACATCTCATATGCATACAAATTATCTATCTTTCTCCCACAGATCATGGTAGAGACAGTCGGCACGACAGCGTGGTGCGCGGAGGTGCTGCAAGCGCGCGCAGCGGGCGCGTCGGCGCGTGCGCAGGTCGGCGCCGTCGCCGCGCTCGCCGCCGCCGCCGACCGCTGCCGGGATCTCGTTGTTGTTACTGATGATCAGCAGAGGGTGCTTGTGCGTATTATTATTTTACCTACTTATTTAGAGTAATAATGATCTACTTATAGTCAATAAGTGGGGATGGGTTGTATGATTTCGCGAAAAATCCGGTAAAAAAATGATTTAAGGGAAAACCGCCCGGAAATGTGTCTCGATGTTATACGAGTTATTTAAAATAATCAACATAACGTTATTTCATGTTGTTTTTAAATAAGAAATGGTAGATAAAACTTATCAAACCACTAACAGTTGATTTATAAAACGTCGTATCATAGTAAAATCCTATCCTTGAGAAGTGCTAAGAATACCAAATTGAGGAGAAAAGTTGCGTTTGCTAATGAAATCACTATATTTTATTCACTGATGATACAAACAGAATTATTCCTGATGGTTTCATAACAACCTAAGCCCAAATCGTGGTAGCCCAGTTGGTAAAACGCTTGCCTCTCACTTTGAGGTTGCAGGTTCGAATCCAGCACATGCCTAAACCAATGATTGTCGAATTTGTTTTCGAATTCATGTTTGGATCATAAATAATTATCACGTGCTCTGCGGTGAAGGAAAACATCGTGAGGAAATCCACATTCTATCTCACATCTAACCTGTATTGGGCTGGTTTTCCCTTTGCGGGTTGGAAGGTCAGACAGGCAGTCGCTTCTGTAAAAAACCGGACCTGTCTAATCTTCAGGTTAGGTTATTATTTTATTTATTTATTTATTTATTTCAAAAATTTAGTACACACAGTGATTATGCTAACTAGCATCGTTAAACCATGGTTTGTGTCGATGCTAGGTATCTACGATGTCCGTCTTACATTATACATAGATATAAGTAGGTAACAAAAACTTGTGGGTAAGCAATAGGTAAACAAACATTTTATGCAGTTTGTGTCTCGGCTACGTATCGCAGAGCGCAAGCAAGTGATATGATAACTACATAGTTACAATTGTACCTATAAAACTTATGCCTACTGGCCGATGTGCATAGCAACACGGTAATGGTGGTGGCTGCGCTCACTGCTAAGCCGGACCCTCCCGCCTTCACCTCAGCCGCCGCGTACTCGGAACCGATATACAGGGAGGCACAGATAATGTTAACTAGATACGTACCTACTTATTTTTAAATTATGTGGATATTTAGGTAAGCGGACCCTTTGAAAAACGGGATAATGCTAGGGAAATGATGATGGTTTCATAACACCTTAAATACTCCTATCATAATATTGCATTATAGCTCTTTCAAATGAGGGACAATAAGTAATTTAAAGGGACAATCAGGAAGAACGGACATCCTTGATGGTGAACATACAATTGCATGTAACAGGATATTGGTTCATTGCATCCCATTGTCCTCTTGATTACCAACGCAATTTCCTGCTAATGAGAAAATGTATTATATTTACAGTAAGTAATTATAAGTAGTAGATATTTATAATTACTGCCTATTGATAAAGTAAAGAATCATAATGATATTTTTGACTACTGAATTTTGTGCCATAGTTTTTGTTTACATTCGTATTTTAAGATGTTGACTCGAACATTCTTGAACTTTACAAGTATCCTCAATGAGGCACTTTCGACGTTCCCCAAAACCACGATAGATGGCGTTGTTAAGTTTTTTCTTCGTTTAAACTTTTAATTTCATGGATAACAGACAAGTACATCTTTTATCTTTGTTTTTGGGTATAAATGATGACCCTGTTTATTACACCAAGGTACAATTACAACTTCCACCCATTATTATTCTGGCCAAATTAAAGAGAAGCAATATACTTAGGTAGCAACACCATTCTATATAATAATATAATGTTATGCAAATATCAAGCAACAATTAGTTTTATATAGGCTTCTGTCACTACATTACATTTTTGAATAATTGTGTACCCCAGCAATGTGAAAATAGGTAATTATCACGTTAAAAGTAAACAACGCCATCTATCGAGTGTTTGGGGAACGTCAATTAATGCGACTTTAAAGAATGGTCGCCTTAACCTTATCTCGAGTTTACTCTAGTGAAGTTGAGTGGAGGCATGACGTCATTATTTTCGTATTGTTATGTTGGCAGTATGATATGCTCGACTCCAGTGAGTAAAGTCCTCAAGTCGAGGACGTAGATGTCAACTTAAAATACCAAAATGCTGCGCTGAGGCCCAATCGAGTGGAGGAAGATTCGAGTCAACATCTTAGAAGACAGGAGTTAATCTCCCCTTCCTTTTGGGTTTTGAAGTCCAGTATACCTATAATTTTAAAATTTTATCGATTCTGACGATATAATTATGTCGTTTTGTCGATTGGTGTTAATATGTAAACCCAAATAAGTCATGTCGTACTGTCAAAATACGAACAAAATCATGTGGCATGCATGTTAGGGAAAAACAAACTTTTCGATTTTGAGAAAATTTATTGAATCGAACGATAATTTCATCACGTTGCGTACCTATGTTAGCCCTGCAGATGACAATTACTTCTGTAAAAACTCGGTGCCTGTACATTATGAAATTAGTAAATAAATCGATAACCATTAAAATAAAAAAGAAGGAAATAGGAATTTAATTAAGTAGCGGACCTTTAGGATGAACGAATAAACGCTGAAGTGATTCAGTTATTTAACAATTGTCTTTTGAGAACATACAGCATAGAGTATAGAGTAGATACCTCTATGTTTGAGACTGACAACTGTTTGCAGTTGTCTAGGAAGTTCAGTACAATGTAACACATCTGTGGCTAGTTGGAATGCGGATACTCAACGATGCGTGAATTTTGGCAACGTTACACGTTTGGCAAATTACACATCGTCACGCGAGCGAGAGATCGAGCTATGTCCTGTGGTCACACGTCTCATGTGATATGAATACCCGGTTTTTTAAGACCCATTTCTTCAGTACCGATTTCTAATATGTCTTGTAAACTTTCCTCATTAAACCTAAGTTCGGCCGTTAACCTGGCAAGTTCATCATTTTTATAACTCTGATGCGAGTGCAACAGAACTCTACGTTCTAATAAATCTTATTACATTTTCATAGGTAATTGATATCACGTGGTTTCCACGATTTGTGCCTGGTTAATGGCAATAGTCTCGTCCCCTATTGCATGGGACTTAAACTTAGCTGGCGAGGAGAGGGTGTGTATACCTCTGCCTACCCCTTCTAGGATATAAGCGTAATGCTATATTATGTTATGTGAATGATGTTGTCAGCGTTGACCGCAGTGCGAACAAACGTTAGATAACAGCCTAACCCAATTTCGCCACGCTAACTAGACTACATTTCTCTCACAGCTCACGAACAAGTCATGGTGTCGCGTGCTGGGTTGGAGGGTGGAGGAGGGACCGAGGCCGTTGGCGGAGACTGCTGGGGGCGAGGCCCTGAGACTGGCAGCCAGCGGGGCGCGAGATTGGGAGGCCCCGATTACTCTACGTCGCAGAGCTGCGCCTGATCCTCTGCTGCTGCCGTGTCGTGGCGCCGCTGTTGCTTTAGCCAGGTAGTTCTTTAAATCTTCAAATGTCTCCAATCCAATCAATATTATGTGATAGCACAACACTCTTTGGGATTCTCTACAGCCTTCTAGATTACCTGCTTTCATAATCTATCTGATTTAGGTGATGCCGATGCCACAAGACTACGGTATTTAGCTACTTTCTATATCATTTTGTATATTACGCCTGGTAGTCACACGTTGGAACTGGAAATGACCACCAAAGCTTTAAATATTTAAACACTTTAAAATTGTGCTATCATTTGCAGGAGCATATCTCATATAGTGTTCGTGTGCGAACCTGCCAACGTGATAGACACGGAGCGTGGTCGAGGGTCACTGCACTCCATCAGACGAGGCTCCTTGGACGTCCGCTCTGTAGCCTCTGATGGCCTTCGACGAACATCGCTCGCCAAACTACAGGGACTGCCTCTGGAAGCGCCTATCACCAAGGTATTGTCACTTTACAACTCAATTTTATGTCAAAATTTTTGATCCTAGAGCCTTGGTCTTCGTTATACTCTACAGATTAGGCTCTCAAGACGAACTCTGCCGACAAACCTCGCTTATTGCACTTAGATATTATCCTTTTGGTTAGGTTAGCTATTGATTTTTTTTTTTTTTTGGTATTGTATAGGTTTCCATAACATGCTAGCATCACTGATAATTATGTTCATAATACGGAATTACCAAATTGTGAGCTGTAAGTACGTCGAAATGAAATTGAATTTCGCTGAGTTCAGTTGACCATGATGACCATTAAGGGTTTCAATGACATCTTGACGTTTAGTTGTTTATCCTGGATATGGTTTATCTGGTGTTACAAAATATGAGTCGTTTAGAAAATTTCTCTATTCCAGGTGATATCCCTGCTATCAACAGCAACCGAAGGCGCACCACCATCCACCGTAGCCTGCATAGAACGAGCAGTTGACATGCTGAGGACATCTGAACTGTATTCGCCACAGATGAGGGATGAACCCAAACTGAGGGTCGAAGATCCCATCGCTACTGATCTGATTGGAGCGCTGCTGTCGGTGAGTATGATGGAGATGTTATTGCAGAAGTTACTCTCTTGAGGAGAGATATAGGACATAATAAATACTGTCAAGTGAAGTTGAAGTTAAATTTTGAAAAGGCCTTTGAATCAAGTGATCCAAAAGTGCAGCAAATCGGGAAACCTAGTTTAAAAACTGAGCAAGAATCGGTAACAAATTGTGCAACATGAAACCATCTTACTAATCTTTACTCAAAAGTCCAACCTTAGTGTTAAAAAACTTTAAAAAAGTGGCAGAATTAACAGTAAAAAGATGTTACTATCGGCAACAGAACGCAGTTAAAACGCGATATTGCATGTGACATAGTCAAGACAAACGGCTTTGCGATTTAAGTAGGTACTTATATCGCAAAAGACAACGACATCTTAGGGAGTTATTTAATAATGGGAAGGTGTGGTACTGAAAGACACTGCAAGCATTTTTAAAAGAAAGAATAATTATAAGTAGTTTAAAGTAATGGTACATATTGTATACACAACTTAAGTATCTAATTATCTAAAATTTTATAAATATACCTAATATCATCTTAATTGTTATCTTTTTATATTCAATAATATTAAAAGTGCCTATTTATAGAATGTATTTTAGTATATTGTTTTAATTTTATGTTCAATGAGATTATTTACCTTTGTAGTTATAGGTAAGTTGTGGTAGTTAGTTACTAAACAAGTGAGCCAGTAATGCTGCTATAACGACGTATGTATGTTCCTTACTAACATTGAATTTATTTTTTTATGATCCGGTACTGCGGGATAGCGGGAGCAAGCCAACTCAAACTTTGTGTTTATGGTAGGAGGTTTGGTATTACAACCTGTCTCTCTATACTTTCCAAGTCTTTGGCTGTAGCTCATCTAGATTAGACGCTGAAGTCTTCAAGCTTTAGGCGGAGTCAATGTCAAAATTAAACCTTTTGGCTTGGGGTCAAAATTTGCTTTTTGGTTACGGGGCAATACTAAAATTGGATGCTACATTAGATTGTGACCGATCAGCCTATGGAGCTTACTGTACTTCAATTTACTCTTGTTCTTTTATCTTTTGGAACCTGTTACTAACCCTAGGGGTGCCTTAGTGAAACTACTTATTCACATACTTTAAACTTTTTCTAGACCTAGAATTATGTTCTACCATCCTTTATAATTTATATATTTATTAGTAACACCTTAACTATATACTTCATATATAATTATTATATTTTCAGTTTGAGACCTAACTAGAGCATGCATAGCCGTAGAAATAACTAACAACGAACTAAAAAAAAATACTTATTGTAAAAACATAAAAAGATCAGATTTAGTCATTCACAGCTTCAGATTTAGACTAGTAGGAGAAGATTGGTTAATGCTAATTGTTAATGTATTGCTATATGATTTCAGCAAGGACCTACCAACGTACTGTCCTCACGACGAAGCAGCAACGATTCTACTGTGGTCCGATCACAGACTAACAGGTCCAACATCAAACACAAGGTAAGGTATTAAACAATCGTTAAGAAAATGTCCTCTTACAGCACTTTCAGAACCCACGGGAAGATAAATAAATAGAATAGATAATTACTCATCACGAAATCTTAAATATGTATTAGTGTTCTATAACTACTACATTGACACTGACATGACATTGGTTACGTGCGTTATCTTGACTCCCGACTCTAAAGGCCGGGCTCTCGCCGGCGTCCAAATCTTTTGACCTTTTCGACATCAATCCCACAACTCAAAATCATTCATCCATCACATAAAATATTTAAGTACCTATCAACAAATTTACAGACATCAGGCCAACTTCGGGACCTGCTGGACTCAGCTTTGAATTGGGACTTCGAGATCTTCCGCCTTGAGGAGTTGACCCGTGGTCGGCCTCTGGTCCACCTGGGCCTGGCCCTCATGGGCGGTCGGTTCGACGTGTGCTCCGCTCTGGAGTGCGATGAGCGCACCCTACTCCACTGGCTCACGGTGATAGAGACCAACTACCACGCTGTCAACACTTATCATAATTCTACTCATGCGGCTGACGTGCTTCAGGTATGGTTTTGTTCGAAGTTCGTTAGTCGTTATTATCAACATCATGCCTAGTTCCTTTTATTCAAGATTGTACAATGTGGCACCACCGGATGGATAGATTAAGAGATCCAAAATGTAAAGAGGTATCAATTATTTACGGTTTAGCTTGCTTCATTTCGTTCTCTTCGATATTTTGTAAGTAGTTTTATTTGAACTAAGATTATTCATCATTCTGAATTTTATCTCAATACTGTTAGTATGACATGTATAGGTGAAATAAATTACTAATGTGGGGTGGTTACTGTTAGTATGACAAAGGCATCTTGCAGCCACTGTTGATGCGACAAGTCCGAATGGTGTATATATGGTGATCCATATCACCACAAGGGATAACAATTGTCCATCATGTGAGAAACGACACAATCCTTCTGCTCTATCGGATTTTAAATTACCTTTATAATTCCAGGCAGTAGCATACTTCCTCGAGAAGGACCGCTTGAAAACGCTTCTAGAGCCGCTAGAAGCAGCTGCGGCCCTTATCTCCGCAGCAGCTCACGACATAGACCACCCCGGAACCTCGTCTGCCTTCCTCTGCAACGCCAGACATCCCCTCGCCATCCTCTACAATGACGTGTGCGTCTTGGAGTCTCACCACGCCGCCTTGACGTTCAAGCTCACTCTTAGTAAGTTATGATTCTTTCCTGCTTAAGACATCAATAGTCCGGTACTTAGTTCGGCTTCCACCTGCCATCCTCTACAATGGCGAGTGCATCCTGGATTCGTACCAGGTACATTGGCGCTTCTGCACTGTAATGTCGTAAAATGTAAAAAAAATAAGAACAAATAAATAAAGGCTTATTCTTGGCCAGTAACGGTATTTCACCATTATCGTCATCCTCTACATATCTTTTTCTAGAACCACTATGACTATTAATAGTCAAACTGGACACAACACAAGGAAACACAACACACACAAACATAAACAAAAACAATAACATAAATACATAAACACAAAGATAACTAACTAACAAACACCCCAAACTGACTAACTGGAAACATTCAATTTCAAAGTCCTCGAGACTTTCCTTATCAGTGAATGTCTCTCATAGGTCAGGTTTGGCGTAATAACGCCAAAAAGGTTGCGACTAAAATATTACCAGTTTACAACACAAATTGTTATGCTCTGCAGATGACGACCGGGTAAACATATTCAAGAATCTCGACCGCGACACGTACAAGCAGGTGCGGCACAATGTGATCGACATGATCCTCGCCACGGAGATGACGAAGCACTTCGAGCACCTCGCCAAATTCGTCAACGTCTTCTACGCCAAGACCAGCGGCAGCAAGGAGGATGGCATGCATACTGACGTAAGATTTTGTGGTGGTTCCTTTTCGTCATTTCTTGTTCCATAGCTTTGACCTCGATCTGACATGTAAACCAGACCAGAAGGTCTATGTTCTAGTCCAGGTGTCCTACCGGGTAAGACGAAGCCTATTCAGATTGGAGCAAATCGAACATCGATTGGATTCTGTCATACTGCGTAAGGAGCCAAGATAGCGATCCCCGATTCGTGACGTCACAAGAACTTCGGCAAGCCGATTGAACGAATGATTTCAGTACTTTTGCCATTTATTTGACAGTTCATCGGTACAGACTTAGAAATCGAAGTTCAGCGTGCGAAACCGATATCCGATTAAACTGTCACTTGATGTCGGGAACTTTTCACTCCCGCTCTTCATCTCACTCCAGCCAATGACGGTTCTGAGTCACGGAAAAGGATAGAAGCATAGGAAATTGTGATCCAGATTCGGGTGGATTGTAGATATGTTACCTATTAAAATATTGGCAACTTTGCTGAAGCCTCTGTTATCTACTGACAAGTATGCTTTTATTTCAGGAACCTTTATCTTTGGACACCACAGCATTGGCTCTGCCGGAGAACGTAATTCTTATTAAGAGGATGATGATAAAGTGCGCTGACGTGTCCAACGCTTCAAGACCACAGAAGTTTGCCTTTGAATGGGCCAGGAGGTAAGGAACTGTTCGATTTTAGTTGAATTAAAGACCCCTGTTAGCGTTAGTGCGAAAGAGACGTATCTCCCGTCTGTTTCGGACTAAGCGATGTACTATTATCTATTTCCTGTTGTCATTCTATTCAAATCATGCGGCGCCGGTGGCGGCATTTGTCGGTAATTCTACCGAGCAAGGTGAAGTAACATAGGTAAATAAACCCGCCTTATTAAGGTAGTATAAGGCTTGGTAGTTACTACGGGCTCGTGAGAATAATTTACAAAAAGTGTTCATATTCACTAGACAAGATTTTTACCCGACTGCCAAAGGAGGGGGTAATTTTTTTAAGAGCTGTATTTTAGCTCTGGAACTTCTAGGAAATCAACGTCGCCATTTCAGTCTTGTTTAATATTTAAAGGTCTTCAACTATTCTTCAGAAAATACGACATACTTACTACGTCGAATATTACCTCTACGGCGTCTATCTACAATTGCTACTATAGTAGGGTACCGAATACTGAGGGAGATGATTCAGCTTATAATTCTGAGTCAATTTCAAATGGAATTCTCCGTCGCAAAATTCATGATTTTTCAGATTCAGTTCCTTACTTTTGCGACGGAAAATTCCACATGATATTCACTCGGTCATGAGCGGAATCATCTCACTCGGTATTCGGTACAGTGTTACTAACAACTTGTATGTCGGTATTACCTAGCAACCATGACACTAAATAATCCTCTTAAGCGTTATTTGTGTCACAGGTTCCCACAGAGCCAGGTGCCACATAAGCCAGATCTAAACTAATATTAGTGTTGCGGTCAAAACATTGACCTGTTTGGATGCAACAGGCTAGGATTAGTCTAGCTTTCACCCGAAATGTCACTGTTTAGTTTACGTGCCGTTTGTTTATTGACTTTCAGTCAATACCGGTAATACCAATGTTAGGTTAGGTTAGCTTTCACAAGTTGTTTAATGTAAGTAGATTAAAGTTGATAGGTATTCGTCGTGTAGGAGAGAAATAACACACTAGTGATTCGTTAGACGGTAAATTGCAACTGGTTTATTATAGGCACATGTTTACATTCGTTCGGCGTCGGGCGCTAGATATACCTAATACCTATACTATAACTATGCATACGTAACAAAAGTTTAAGGACGCCTTGATGTTGTGTTTTATTTCCGGAGAGAGCATTTCATTTTGCACCTTTGACGTAACATTATACGTCTTGTATTCTATTGTCTCCATCCCGTTTTCAGCGTTTATTGAGGCGTTTGTTTTATACAAATTAAACGAAGATAGCATATCTCGGCCTGTATCTCCGAAGCGGTAGGCATAGCGATAAGCGCTGAATGAGAGAAATCGTCGACCACGCCAGCACGATATCGGGTTCTGAAGCAGCGTGGTGCCGTATGCTCCTTGCCTCTACTCACAACATTTTTACCAACTTACAGGATCGCAGAGGAGTACTTCCTGCAGACGGATGAGGAGAAAGCCAAAGACCTACCAGTGGTGATGCCCATGTTTGATCGCGCCACCTGCTCCATCCCGCGGTCGCAGATCGGATTCATTGACTACATCATCATTGACATGATGGAGGCTTGGGCTGGTGAGTTAATACCTCTGAAAAATTTGGATTCAGCTAAGTGGCAATTTCGAGAATTGGACAATTTAAAACTGGATATTTTTCACCGTACCTGCTATCCCAGCTGCTTTTTAAGTACGGTCATAAACTGACGTACCTAATAAAGGTTTACATTGTTATTTGCTGCAGACTTTTTAGCATGCCCTTTATTACGGTTTACGTGAGCTTTAAAACGTTAATAGTAACTGGCTCCAATCTTGTAACTTGTCGTTAGCGAGCATATTTATGTGTTTGGCGCCATTTTATATACTTATCATCATAAAAATCTAAACACTTCCAATTTTTTGTTTAAAAGACACGAGTTATGGTTCTGTTGAACAAAAACACGAACTAAAAAATGATTAAAATCCTTATTTCCATTTTAAATTGTTATTTTTGGTTCCTAATACCTAAAGTATTTAATATTTTTCTGATAATCCTGATGAAACATAAACTTGATATTGAAGACAAATAAGTACCTAACTATATGCAGTAGGTTAAGAAAAATCATTTTCTAAAGCATTTTTTTCTACCCCGCAGCATTTATCGACATGCCAGAACTGGTGAACCACGCGAGGAACAACCACGCCCGTTGGAGGGAACTTGACGATGCCGGAGTCACGACCCTAGCGGATGTGAAACGTGCGCAGCGTCAGACTAACGCCATTCAAGCGTCGCCTGCTTCCACCGCCCATACCACTGCTGAGGAGTAAACCAGAAGACCGTAAAGACAAAGGACAGTCAACTTCAGGTGTTAAGGGAACTGTGTCAAAAATTGTGGATGTGAATGAGCTTTTGAATCGCAGAATGGAGAAGATACGAAGTAGGAACGTACAGTGCTTTATGGAATAATTCAGGTATTTTTAAAAGGAACAACAGATTTGCGCGAAATAAATTGAAAGAGACGAAGATGCGAGGGTAAATATTAGAAGCAATGGGTTATAGAACTCGAGCCGATTGACCTTTGTAAGAATTTATAAATTGCTGAAGACTTTTGACCTTTTGTAAGAATCTATCCTGCAAAAGACTTTAAAGGACTCCAGAATTTCTCTCGGAAAAGAATGATCGGAATCGTTACGGGTGTTAATGTGATTGAAAGTAGGAGATCATGAGAATAGTGCCTGACCAAATATGGACTCATGAAGGTAGATCCAACTATACTGCCTAATATATAGGCTAAATGGCGGTTCAAATTGGGTAATGCAGTAGTGAAGGTATTTGAAAATGGTCCGAACACAATAAAATGGTATCGATAGGTACACATAATTGAGCTTTAGCACAAAAGCCAACCATGATAAGAGCTAATATCGTAACTATATTTACATTTTGCTTTAGTCAGTTTGAACCTAAGTAAACATTTACTATATCAGGCATTAAGCCTAGATAAGAATGCGAGAAAGACCAAGATTTCAAGGTTGCATTTGGAATGTCAACGTTAAAAGTCTGAAATGGATCAGAGGCATGGGTCATGCCTGACGGATATGTCCGAAAATACGCTTATTTTATACTTATTATATCCGTGTTAGTGTGGATATCATTAAAATTGTAATTGTTGATATCTACTTTTTTACGTAGTAGTATTTAGTAGAGAATATTGAATCCAAAAATATTTACTATATTGAATGTATCAAAATCAAAACTTGGGAATTTTCGTCGATATCTTATATTATATTCTTTGATGAAGACGTATTATAGTTGCCATTTATACACGGGTATCTTAGTTTGTTGTGTAGGTACATTTATCGTTATAATATTTACAAAGGAATCCGTGATAGAAGTGCCATAAGTAAATATTGGCAGATCATTTACTTAAACATCATGTTACATTACATTCGTCATCACCTCCATTATCCCATGACAGTTTAGTCCTCTATGACCACATTCTTCGACTTACATTAACTTTACCTTAAAATTTATCGGCCAAATTAAACTATACCTTTTTTCTGGAATTTTGGTCAAGGTATACACTTGAGCTTTCAGAGGGATCCTATTTTTATATTAAACTTTTTGTAGTGTGTACTGAATATTTCGGCCTCTGCGTCATATCAGATTTCAAATCCTTTATTCAATTCTTATTTTAACTCTTATTTTCATTTCATTCCTAAGGATGTGTTTAACATTTTATATTTAACAGTGCGTAGTAAATGTTAAGTAATTTATAAATTTTATATAATTAGGACACTTGAATATTTCATATAATTTATTGGAATAAGGTCTAACATATTTGTAATAAATAATTATATATAACGTGTATTCGTCGCATGACGCTGGTATATTAAATAACATTGTATTGTCTAGTGTAATGAGTAACTTAAAGAGAGTAAGAATACGCTTCCTTGTGCTCAATGTCAATACATTACGGTCTAAATATATATATACGTATACATATATATACCTATACATTGTGTACTTCAGTAATCGTACTTTTTACTTACCTAGGTATATATACTTATACATCCTTTATACTTGAATGAATTGGAGTGTGTTATGCTACTTCAAAATTTACGTTCATTGTGTTCAATCTCATATGTTATACGGAGTACTACCAAACTGTATTACGCCTACTAACAATTCGTATGATCCCAAATTAAGGTATAATATTAGTTAAATTGAAATTTATTTTGCTAGTTAGCTCAATTTTAAATTAATTTCTAATTAGATTAACTAATATTTGTGACGATGTTGGTTTTAGTGGTACTAAGTTACCAATTAAATAGGAATCCTAAGCTTAAAGTTTGTGAAACCAGCATCAACCTAACCTGAATGTTTTACTATTTATGTCGGCGAGGAGTCCATCTGTATTGACTTGTGCCTGGGTGAATTTTAGAGGACTGCAAGTCATTCGTGTCACCACAAAAATATGCTGTAACCTTTTGTCTTTTTGCAAATATCCACTGTGTTACCAACTGCAGAAAACAAAAAGATCCTTTTAGGATATTTTTTTTGACAAATACAAATAACTATTGATTTCCGGTGCTCCAAAATTCACCCACCTACCAACTACCAGCATTGTAGTTACCTATGAAAGGTGAATCATTGATAAAGGATTAACTACGTCAATGCAGATGAGACGAAGTATTAGTGTATGTTTGAGAGTTATAACTATAAGAAGGGGGCTGGTCCCTGTATTGTGGAGTTAATATTGTTGTGAATTTTATATGCGAAGGCGGCAGTTGTAAGTAACAATTAGTTAGTGTTTATTGTAAACCAATTCAATACTTTGCTGAGATGTTGTTCGTCAGATTATTCACATTTCAAGTATGAAAATGCTATAAAAATAGGAAGTTAGTGCCACTCAAATATAGATGGCGCTAAATCAATCTGAAGTTAGCTACAGCAGATAGTTATTGTTGCACAGTACTTGTACAAACTTCATAATATTTAAGTTTGGTAAATACCCTCAGAAATACCAAATAACACGATTTGTTATTGAACAAATAAATGTATTACAAAAAAATGTAATCAAAGAAATGTGCGTATTAAAATGACGAACTCTTATCCTGTAATTCTAAAATTACATTCAAATACTTTACGTACCTTTGAACAAGTTGTTGCTCTAGTTTTAATATCCATTTTGATCTGATTGAATATTCTATTGCTTATATTAATGTAAAGAGCATTTTCTACTAACCTAACCTAAGTAAGAAAGAATGTTTACAGAAACCTATTATGTATGATACTCCTATAGGAAATGTTTCAAGTTCCGCATAATTGTTATGACATGAGGAGTTTATTAAAACTTAAGCAATACTGGTTCAATAGCACACTTTTTGAATGAATGTCTGTGTTCGAAATAATATGGAAATTGTTAAGTGTTGTAAATAAAGGAATAATTCCAATAAACCAGCTTTTTTCTGTATGTTGTCATAAACAAATAAAAACAATATAGATTTTATAAAACTAAAGGAACGTAGAGGCCGTTTTTAGAGCCATACAGACCAAAGAAAATCCAAAATGTCCATAATAAAACATTTTATTATAAACAATAATTAAAAAACATATTTTACATTGTATAACTAATTACAATTCCAACATTGCGTTTTTATAAATGCAGTTTATATACCTCAATATATTATACTACCTTTTACTTTATGTTTTGAGACAATTCAAATGATAAATAAATACGATATCCTGTACAATTTTTAGAAGTACTTCACATAAATATACGCTTAACTTCAGTAATGTTCCTGTATAGAGTTGGAATGAAAAGAATTATAATCCTGCGTGAGTAGAGTATCTATTATAATAATTAATTTAATAAAAATACCATAGTACCAATTAGAGATTTCGGATATTCGTACTGTGTACGTGGTCAGTACAGGTTCTTTTTTCGAAAATATAATCTAATATGACGGATGTACGAATTAGCATAGTTTAGATTTTACCAAATTTAAATATCGCTGCAAATACGACAGGAAAAGCATTATTCCTTGTCAATAACATGTATGTTTTAATAATTCTCACATTTCTATTTGTAAAATCCAAACTACACTATTGGTCAGTGATGTTAGTGGTAAAATAAATATACAATTTATTCCACCCTGTTCCTATACGTCAGTACTACTTGATACAGTGAGAACAGCGAACCTAACTAACTGAACACATCGATCACTTCTTACCCGTGCAAACATCTATTTTGCACCTTATAAGTACCACTTGATGTTCGTATTTGAATTTTTACGATACATTTTAGTTAGAGACGATATATAATAAATATAGAAGAGTTTTTTAATATTGGAATTGGTCCAACAATCACATATAAGATTTATTTTATTATTTTACATGTCTGCATGTCTGTCTGCATCTACCCTTCTATATTTATTATAGCTCGACAGCACATAATAGCTGATTAATCAGAGAGATTAAAAACAAAACATTGAAACAATCTAAAAAAAACAATATGCCTCAGACATTTGCGCTTATAGAAGTAAATGCGCAATGTCAACAATAGTGAAAAAGCACATTCTTTATAAGATGAATTGCTTCAACATTCTTTTTTAGATGAATTGATTCAATGTGGGCTTTTTATCTCGTCTGATTAAAAATTGGTATTTTAGTCGGCACAGGGTACCATCAACGCTCTAAAAGACTAGTTAAGATAATATAAGTTTTAGATACTTTTCATATTATAGTCTTCTAATACCTATAGTTTGTAGTGGGTTGATAGTATCCTTAGTAGAATGCCTTCTAAGACTTCCATTAAATAATATCTATTATGTTTACTGTAAGTATCACAAAGTTCAAGCGGACTATCTATAAACAGATCAAAACATCTACGCCCCTCACACATACCATATTTTAGAATTTAGCATATTAATATTCGTTAAATAATTTACACTCATATTTAACAACTCTAGTATTTCTAAACCTCAACAAGACCTACTCAATGGTACATATGTACATAAATAGTGTTGCATCTTTAGTATAATAAGGTGGACCGTTTATATATTAAATATTAAACCAAATATAATAGCTAAATACGTGCATATCATTATTTTATGTTATACAATATAGGAAACCACGTTGTCGGCGACAACGATATTACTCTTCTACTTACCTTTTTATAAGAATACTTTCAGAATACGTCTATCGCGTCTCGACTCCTTAGTAGCTTATTAGGAAGCGAGATACAAGTAAATAATTCTGCGTTTGACATAGTACATATAGACAGCAACACTTACCCGGAAAAAGGACCCGATTCAACAAACTTTTACATCAAAGAAATACGTTCACAGACGGCGAAAATAATATATATTTTTATTGTATTTTGGAAAACAGTGCAAGAGCATCATAATTCTTACTCACTCACACCACACTCGATTAATTTCTACTTTGGTTAGAACAGTGCGCGTTGATTACCCGATCGCCGGAAAGTAAGATAAAACAAATCGACACTCGACTTGTTCCGTGTTTCAGAGGGCACGTTCAGCAATCGAAAATCGATCCCAATCGATCGATCGATTGATCGTTCGATTGGTCGATTTACTTAAGTATATAGTTACATAAGACTGGTTAGGGACCTTTGGCGACTCAATAGTAATCCTGACACCAGGATTGATGAGGTTGGTCATTGACCTCGTAACCCACACGATAGATGGCTCGCACTTGAGCGTTACGATGGTTATCTTAAAACATTACAGTATCTTTGCCGTCTGTAACGAATTTAGGTCTAATTTATTCTATTAAACTCGGGTCAAATTCCCAGACTCGTATGACTGTACTATCTTCAAAGCCCTATAACTCGTAATACTAAATACACCGATAACACCACCAGGCGGCGTTGATAAGCTGTATATATGTCACGACGTGTGTGCAGTGAAACGAGGACAGATGTAACTTTCATTAACCAAGATAACATATTTTATGTAAATACTCTGTGTGAGACTATATTATCTGTTTTAGTTTTAACATATTTTCAGACTTTTTGTTTTATGTTAAACGGAATATGACTGTTATTCATACACACGTTTTGTATTATATTTCAAGGTAACTTTTCACATTTCCGCGAACTATTTTCGTTAATTTTAAATGTATTATTTTTTTAAACGCACATCCGACATAATACATTCCAGCTTAGAACAACGAAAGGTCACTTACAGGCCACCATTAATACGTTTATGACTTAAAGAATTCGGCGTCTCAGTCCGATATACACCCTTTAATACTAAATACAAATATGCCTGAGGCATAGGAAAGAACCAACCCGCAGTGGAGCAGCGTGGTGGAGTATGCTCCATACCCCCTCCTGTTGATTAAGGGATCTGTGCCCAGCAGTGGGACGTATGTAGACTGTTTATGTTTATAACAGATATATGATAGTTTTGATATTAGCAAATAGCCAAAGCACGGCAGTGCAACAAAACTAAATGAGATACTTTCGTAGAACGTAGCCTGTTCTCCAAAAACAAAATAAACGGCGTTGTACAAGTTTAACGTGATAATTACCTACTTTTTCCATTGCTCGGGTTACAATTACATTTCTATTATTTCTATTGTATTAGCAGTCGTTAATAACCACCAATCCGCACTGGGCCCGCGTGGTGGTTTAAGGCCCTATCTCCCTATCTATCCATAGGGAAGGCCCGTGCCCCTGCAGTGGGGACGTTAATGGGCTGGTGATGATGTGCTTCTGCCATTACATTGTATTCTTGAATAATTATGCACCCGAGTATAGAAAATAGGTAATTATCACGTCGACAGCGCCATCTATATTAATTTTGGAGAACGTAGCCTAAGAAGTCCGTCATTAGATCGTCGTTACCATGGTTACCGCACAATCCCGATCGCGTAGCCCGTGACCTTGACGCGTCGCGCAGGATGGATTCGCTAATATAATAACCTTTTTTTATCGAATTTACCATCGTAAAACTGTTTACCCAAGCACAGGGTTGGTGTGTCCACTACTCTGGCGGCGGTGGTGGCTGCGGCCGGCGCTAGATGGCCAGGGGTTTGTCCCGACACTGCTCCACGACGTAGCTGGTGAACCGTTTGAGGAACTTCGGGTACTCGCGCTTGTACACCGCGCGGAGCACGCCGGCCGGCGCCCAGCCGCCTGGGTTCACTGGGAAACAATAATAATTGCTTATATATCTTGAATGCTTCAGTCACATTGAGGGAGGGGGGGGGGAGGGAGAGAGAGAGAGAGAGAGAGAGAGAGAGAGAGAGAGAATGTTTACACTGTTTAGCACATTGCAAGAAAAGACGGTGGCTATATGGGAAATGGCCTCAAGGACGCAACCCAATACGTTGGTCCGATCAGGGTGGTTAAAAAGGCCATATCAAAGCAATATTGCAATTTGACATTTACGCATGTAAAAAGTAATTCTCGTCGGAAAAGTAATGAAAAAAAAAATTTTTTTAATCACTTTCATTTCCATTCTTTAGAATGACCCATGTAAGACCATGTACTTATATCAGTAAGTAGTAAACGGAACCAACGGCTTAACGTGCCTTCCGAAGCACGGATCATGTTACTTTTCCGTATCGTGAGTCCAAGGCTCAACCACTGGACCACGGGGGCCGTCAATTATCCCGTAGGGATTAAACAGCGCCATCTATATTTTTTGGGTAACGTGGCCGGGAAAGTACCAATGAGGTACTGACATACCTGTACTGCAGTAGGCGATGCTGGTAGTAATGTTCTGGCGGGTGGGCGCCTGTCCGGCCGGGACCGTGCTGCGGCAGGCGAGGCACACCGTCACGAACAGCCGGATACACGCGCCTGTGTTTGACTGGAAATTAAAAGGAAAGTAAGTTATACTACTACTCAAACAATCATCATCATCAGCCCATTAACGTCCCCACTGCTGGGGCACGGGCCTTCCCTATGGATGGATAGGGAGATCGGGCCTTAAACCATCACGCGGGCCCAGTGCGGATTGATGGTTATTAACGACTGCCAATGCAGCCGGGACCAACGGCTTAACATGCCTTCCGAATCACGGAGGAGCTCGAGATGAAAACTTTTTTTTTGTGGTCACCCATCCTATGACCGGCCTTTGCGAAAGTTGCTTAACTTCAACAATCGCAGACCGAGCGCGTTTACCGCTGCGCCACCGAACTCCTCAACAGTACTATATGTATAAACAGACCCAATAAACATTAGAAACCATCGCATACATTGCCTAAAGTTCGTGCAAAACCTTGAGAAATCTTAGGTCTCATAAGTCAATTTATGTAGGAACTTACGTCCCTCTTTTTGGCACATGCTTCCTGCATCTCCATGACGTGCTGTTCCCTCGATAGCTCCAGACAAAAATGACGAAGGTGTGCGTTGAGTCGGTCACAAAATCGGTTACAAGAATCAGCCTTCTACCACGATGGGAAATCGTAAGCTTAGAGTACCTATATGTTGTAGAAACTCATCGGATAATCCCAGATGGTGGTCGAATGGTAGGTCACAGGGTAAGCATCATCCGAGGAGGCGCGTCCCGCTGCGACGCCGGCTAGGTGCGTTAGAACGTCTAGTGACACCTAACCAACGCCATAGACGCCGTAAGCCGGTTTCTTACAGGAGCGACAACCAAACTGGCTTTCATACACTAAGCTAGAAGATCTGTATGCTGCAGTAACTTACCGGATAATCCGAATTGGTGGTAGAATGGTTGGTGACAGCGTAAGTATCGTCCGAGGAGGCGCGGACATGCGACCAGAACAACGCGTCCCGCTGCGACGCCGGCCAGATGCGCTTGAACGTCTGGTGGAACACCATCGTGTCTGACGATATCTCCTCTACTATCGTCATGTTTTCCAAGGTCGCTGGAAAAGAGAGGGAGAAGGTTAAACGGTGATAATGAAGTGTAAAGAAAGCAAGTATACCCTATTTTTTTATTGTTATTTAACGTAGCATGACTAGACTGAAGTATCTCTCGTCTCTTTCGTGCTAAGCTATGTACTTTTAAGAGACGAAAGATATGTCTCGTATTTATTTGACCTTCATATGACCTCTAAAGGTAGTCTGTTTACCCAAATTGTCGTTGCCAAATGTCGTTTATAATAAATAAATATTAATATAATCTGTGGTCATCACTATAGGGTGAGGTGTCCTACGAGTGTGCGGTTAAGAAACTTAATAAAATAACTTCAGTAATAATGAGGTACTCTAGGCCCAACATGTTTATTAGAAGCAAAAAAATACCTTCAAAAATACCTTACATTCAGTATTTAAACCATGTTACTTACTAAATAAAGATATCTTTGTCTTTGAATTTAGCAACTCCTCATGACAAGTAATATAAGTAACAAAAATCCCATCAAAAACATAAATGTGAAATGAGTGAGAGCCAAGTTCAATATTATGATATACCTATGCCTTGGTTGTTGATTTCAACGACAAGAGAAGTGAGAACTAAACGGGTGCCAAGTTCAATGGTTAGTTTTGAAATTAATTTATAACAACATAAAATATAATTTCTTCTTATAAATTAAGATATATTGTAGCGTAAGGTCCGACTTGGTCCGACTTGCTCGCCAGTTCTAGATATTGCAGAAGACTTACTTTCCCATTCATATCGGTACCGAGGGTTGAAGAAGTAGTGGCACATCTCGCGGGCTGATACACCGCGCACCTTGTGCATAGCCTTCAGTGGGTCCATCACCATGCCGTCTACCTCCATCTCCCTATAAACAACAACATAACGTGAGCTCACGACTTCATCCCCATCGCGGTACATCCATCGGAAGATGAACTAAGTACCCACGCCTCACCGAGCTTACTGTTAGACCAACTTGATAGGTGGTGAGCCGTATCGCCGTCTATAATGGTCGAGCCGACTGTGTTAAAACTCCACTTAAGATAAATTTATAACACATTGATGGAAATCCGGAACTAAGGTTCAAACTGACGCCCTTTGAACAATATAAATATATCATGCGTGTAGCTGCATAAAATTGTTTTTTTATATTTTCATACTTTTATAACAGAAATATGCATCAACAAGCATCTTTAACCCCTTACCGCATGCGAAGCCATTTATGGCCTTTAAACTTTATGATTTTTTTTCTATATAAAGTGAACATCGAAATAAAATAAAATAAACTTTATAATAATTAGTGTTCTATTGTGAAGCAAAACGTATTTTTTTTTCTACGGTAAGTCATAAATGTCAAAAGTATTTGAAGTTATAATGCAAGGCGCCCGGCAAGTGAAATGCAACAAGTGCAGTGAAGTTTTGATCAATGAAAAATAATAGTTTATCGACGTTTCAGATCTTCAGTAAAAATTGTTATATGCTCATTGTATCTTCGACCATACCAACAGTAAGTTTTTTTGTATGTGCATTTATATTTATTTGACTTATGACCTTTTTTTGTAAAATCCATATATGGCTTGGTATGCGTTCCACTAAATTGCTGTCTTGTCATATCTGGCTTTATATGCACTCAAAGGTATACAAATGCAAAAAAGCTTTTTATCATTTCTTCAGATATGGACTGTGCACGGTTTTATGGTTCTTCAAAGCATGTAAATCCTATCCCTGGTGATGGTTTTTTGAGTGACGATGAGCTTGTTTCCGATTCTGACCGGAGTACGAACTTACTACGTCACATTCCTCAATAAAAATCAATTATGTAAACAGCGTCAGTTACATGGCACTGTTTGATTTCAAGCTTGCAGTTTCAGAACAAGACAAGGACACCCAGCCAGCCTTCTTAGTACACCGATAACGTCAAGAGCCGGAACTCCATCTAGTCGAGCTGAAACTCCAAATAGCATGCCAATAAACCTCGAAAAGCACCAACCAGGCATCAAGATCTGCCGTTGACTTCTGTACGCACTGACGGTGTCGATAATTTTCCTATTAGGGTAAAAAATCAACGTCAATTATATCAATTCTGCTCAAAGCTACGTAGATATACAAAATGTGAAAAGTGCGAAGTTTTTTTAGCTCCAATGACAAGCGCAATTGTTTTAGAGATTTCCACAAAATGTAAACGCTACGCATACGAAGCCATATATGGCCCATACAAATTTTGCTTAAACACATACGAAGCCAAATATGGCTCTTCAATTTATTTTTATAAATAATAACTATAAAAAATATTGTCTTGTATTTTTTTGCAAATAATAAATAAATAAACACATTTTCGCAAAAAAATATTTTTTTATTTACAATCTTCATAATTCATGCAATAAGGGGTTAAACCCGGGTGCTTAATACCCGTATTATTAGGTATTTCATGCCGAGAGAACAGGGTAAACAGGGAACAACTTGCTCAAAGGCTATGTTCCGGTTCCAGTTTCGGAGATAATTTAAATAGACTATTGAAATACGCTAAATTTGGTACACATACATATCTAACAATAATATAAACTCTAAAGCAACATAAAGTGGTGCGAAATTTCATTTGGTTACATAACTTACAAAGTTACTTAAACGGAACCCACAAAAATGCAGAAGGAATGGTGTTATGTAGTAATTAAGACCACACTAATGGAGCCAGGTATTACATTTCTTACATAGCGACGTGAAGAATGTTCCATGCTGATTGGCTTCGTGGACGGAATGTACCACTTGGCCGGGCAAATAGACACCGCTGAGGGCTTATCGGTTTTCAACTTACCTTCTATACATGCGCATATCCCCTTCTTCAGCAAACAACTGCCAACCGACCTCTCCGCCGACATCCTCGAACGCCGCTTGAATCTGTTCTGTGGATATCCTGTCGATCTGTAACAGAGAATAAGATCATTACGTCATCATTGCAGTGTGAGGACTCATATTTGTTGTATAAAGGAAGATATAATGGAACGAAAATATTTGGGGCCTTATTTTTAAACGCTCACCTTCAACTCGTGTGCGAAAATATATAACTGTCTCATCTTCCAAATGGCAAGTTCTACTGTGCCAAATGAAATGGGTATATATTTTTAAACGAAAGAACAGTTAACGAAAAGATTTGAGGCCTTTTGGGCTCGCCTTCAACTCACGTTCGAAAATATATACCCATTTCACGTGGCACATCACAACTTATCCTTTGCAAGATGAGACAAGTATATATTTTCTCACGTGGGTTGAAGGAAAGTCATTCAAAAATAAGGCCCCTGGTTTACTTCTGCATCATATCTTGTAAGAATAGCTTGGACCAGATTATTGAGTATGAATGTAGTATGTATCACCGACCTCCGGCCACAGCGGGTGCACGGTGAGGCGGTTGTCGATGTGCGGCGGCGGCAGCTCCACCTGGTCGCGCGTGTGCTGCGCCCGCGCCGGTGGGGCGGCCACGCGCGCGCACCTCTCTTCCTCCATCTTGTCGAAGCCACTCTCCACTGCATCGTAGAACTCGTCGTCGGGCAACGTCGAGTGCGGGCCCTCCTGTTGAAGAAAAATAAAGCTTAGGGCTTGTCGGTACTACGGTAAAATCACTTAGGACATTTTTTATCACTTGTTAAATTTGAAAAGCTTCCTTCTCTTTTTTGTTGTGCGTGAAAGGGTCTGTGACTCATGTGTGTGTGTAACTCATGTGTAACTTACAAACCTGTACACCATCATAGTATGCAAATAAAGAAAATTGAATATCAAGTGTCTGATACCCAAATCAGATTGTATAGCAACAATAAAGACAGAATCTACACCTCCTACTTCATAAAACATACTCTTACTAATTCGCTCTTTGAAATCCTAATGGTATTTATAGTTTTGGGCCATTTTCAAACGATTCGCTTTCGTCAAATATTTAGTCGAGTTCAAAGTAGGTAAATAATCAATTTCGATTCAGATTTCTAAAGCACACATTTTAAATACCAAAGGACACGAAAATACAACACTAAAAATTTTACATTAAAAAAAAATTACACAATGAAAATGGATAATCACATTTCCGTGTTTTATACAATCTAGTTGGCATTGATGGACCGGCGATATTTTGACTTCAATTAAGATTTAATTCAGTTAGAGCGATAAAACTTCGACGCCCTTAGCATCTATCAGGCAAACGGTGTAACCTTGACATAATATTGATAGAGTAGGTACGAGTATTCGAGGCAACCATACGAATAAAAGCTGTTATTGTTCTAAGTGATAACTTCTACTTTCTGAACTCTGAAGGGTCCGCTTACTTAACCTGAAGATTTGACAGGTCCTGTTTTTTACAGAAGCGACTGCCAACCTTCCCGCCCGCGAAGGGAAAACCAGCCCAATACATGTTAGGTCACATACCTCCGAAAATGCATCTCTCGGGAATGTGGGTTTCCTCACGATGTTTTCCTTTACCGCAGAGCACGTGATAATCATTTATGATCCAAACATGTCTTCGAAAACGAATTCGACAATCAATCAATCAATTTTTGGTTTAGGCCTGTGCTGGATTCGAACCAGCGACCTCAAAGTGAGAGGCAAGCGTTCTACCAAAGTTTTCTTTGTAGTTTGTACGGAAATACTGTCATGTGACGTCATCAATAAAAGCGGTCAAACGTCGTACTCATTGTTACTTAATTCATAAATAAAATTCTATGAAAACTAAAATGAAACTGATTTTTGATCGTCTTAAACTGGCTTCTATTTGTGAATTGCCCGAAATAAATTATTTCAATTTCGGAATCAGAAAAATGCGCATTTTTTTTTTCTGGTTTTGTCGGACTATCAGCAATTAGTGCGATTAGTGAAACCTCAAATGTAAACAGGTTTATATTTAGCATCAAGTAATATTCAATTGAAGGTAGAACAAAAAGCCTATTCACTGTTACATTGAAAAGGTTCCGATTGTTACAGACACAGCTCAGCGAGGAATTTCACATCTTAACTGCCTTCATAATGAATGAAGGAGGGAATAGCCTCGTATTGAATGCAAGTGGTAATGGAATATTGAAGACAAACGGGGGAAATCTTTCGAGTAGAGAAAACCGTAATACATATATAACACAGTAAATATCACTACAAGCTTGAATCACCTGATTGTACGGAAAAGTGATTCCGTGTTTAGGAAGGCACGTGAAGCCATTAGACCCGAACGATTAGCCCAAACACCTCCACCTACCCGTAGTCCAGCAATGCCCCATACCCCCGTCGATCGAGGGGAAATGTGCCCAACAACGCGATCTAATGGCTATTTATGATTTTATGTTTATAGTACATAAAAATCACGCCCGTAATCCCTATTAGGGTGGGGAGGAGCCACAAGTCGAAAGAAGACTAACTCCAGCCATTCTCAGTGTTTGCGTCTTAGAACGGTAACCTTACCTATTATATCGCCTATTCATTCATTAATCCAGCGCGTTAATAGACAAATTGTCATTATCCTCGGGAAGACAAACAAAATAAGCTCACGGCTGTATTCCAATTGGGGTAGTTAGAGCTATATCCATCACAAGATGGACTAAGTACCCACATCATACCGAGTTTTCTGATAGACCGACGTGATAGGTGGTGGCCGTAACGCCATCTATAATTGTCGAGCCAACTGTGTGTGAGTATGTATACACAGGGAACGTATAAATAATCGCATCTGAATAGATAAACATATCCCAATCATCTGTCACAATCTCCTTACCTCTCTAACATATTAAACGCAGCTGGCGTATTCCTAACACCGTGCGCGCAATAACGATTAAAGAAAACAATAAATAATTCAACACGCTACCTGTTACCTCGCGTATAAGGTAAGGACGGGTTGCGAAGAAATTTTGGTCTCTTGCGTTAACTTCGGGGCATGTATGCCTCGTGCATAGCGATAAGAATGTCTCACGACCTATATAAGCTCAAGGGCAAGGGTGCGGTAAATAAGAAATTATGTTTTGCGTGATGAGAATGTCAAGACGGCTCCTTGTCTGGACCCATTTAGAGCAAGAGCGAAGGCTGTAGGCATAACGCTGGTATTATTTTCCGTGTTCTCCTGTACAGGGTGTTAGTGATATCGTAACGAATACCGAGGGGGATGATTCAGACGATGATATCAAGTCCACTTGATTTTACACACTTGATTTTTGACAGAGCTTAATTTTGCGACGGAAAATTCTCAGTACTCACAGCTTTCACACACATATCCTTCTTCACACAATCCATCCACACTTTCTTGGGTAGGGGGACCTACCTCTATACCCCATTCATATTCATATCATTTTCCTTGTAACATGCCTTTCATTCCTCCTCATCACATGTCCATGATAACCTGTTACTCCCCAATTTCTCAGTGAACGCCGCTACTTTCTGACTTCCTCTTACATATTCATTCCTAATCCTGTCCATTCTGGTCCCACCACACATCCATCTGAACGTTTTTTATTATTGGCAACACCATAATTTAATTATTTTTTGAAGTTGCAGGTGTCTAAAGACCTTTAGTCAACCTTTACCATAATTTGAGCACTATCATGTAATCTGTTTCTAAATAAATATAATATTTGCATGGTTTTTTTCTACTTCAGTTCAATTCAGTTGACATAATGATTATGACTTCCTGTTAGACAAAATTTTACAAATTATATAAAAGTCTGACTAATAAATATATTTACAGTAACTAAACCATTCGGCACTTACTTCAAATTTCGTTAGGTGGAGGGAACGAAAAATCATCATAGATAATTATCACGTGTTTAACCGGACCTGTTAAATCTTCAGGTTAGCTCAGCGGACCCTGTGAGAACGGGATACCGCTAAGGAGACGATGATGAATCGGTCTTTACTCATCCAGTAGCTAAAACACTCGACTCTTTCTTTAGACCAGTTACGTCACCTATAAAAGTTGACAAACACGTCACTCCGTAAGTAGGTTACCTGTTTGCACTATTGACCTAAATGTAACCCTCTGGGAAAACAATGGACCGACCTCGATATGCTGTCACCTCCGGACACTTCACCGCGGAACTGTCTTATGTTGTGGTAATCGATTTGTTGCTAGCATTTGATACATTATTCATCAAAAGAAAAGTAATGGATGCCACATGACTGTCTGCGTAAAGACGGTCTGTACACCTACCGCTACATAGGCTACCCTATCAATCAGAAAGCGTAATTTATTTATTATTTATTTAAATCAGGCAACTAGACCCATACAATATATACTTTAGACAAATAAGTAATAAGAAATGAAATAACAAAAATATAATAATAATACCATAACTTAAATTATAAGGCACTTCTTGTGTTGCTTCGGTGAAAAAACGTGCTTAATTGTACTGATTCCTTGTATGTATCGAAAATTTCCATCCCATAGATACACAATATATACGTATACACATATTTACATAAACTAAAATCCATACATAATCAGATGACAACTTGGAGTCACTCTATATACAAATTCCCACCATTGATGATTGGTGTTTGACTGATAGAAATGAATGGAAGAGGTATAAATGTTGTGCCGACCCCACTTAGTGGGATAGGGCAGGAGAATGATCCCAGTTCCAACGACGTAAGCGAATTGCCTGGATTTAGAAATGTCTCGAAACTCATCACACATATCCCCCTTAAGGTATACTCGTACACACCAAAACTGACTGCCGGGCTGAGTACTGGCTCTTCCTACCCTGATGAGTTTCTTTCGACAAACGTGATTTTCTTAGCAGGTAGAGTAGACCTATGCCAAACTCTCGCCTAGCATATGCCTGAGCTAATCGTGTTAAATAACTTAATTTACATACTTGAAATCTGTGTTGAAATATTGACACGTTGAACACGTAGGTATATACAGAACGCTATTGCAATGGACTGTTTACTTCAGCTTATCAGTTCCTATACAAACTACAACTTAATAGAAAAAAGAAACATAAAAGTCTCAAGTAGCTATTTCATTTTTAAATTGGGTTAATGAAATAATGATATTTACAATAACAATAATTAAATAACTTCGGCAATAACAATAATTAAATAACTTATGGTTATTATAATAACTGTTGAATTTCAAATTAGCAAAATTAAATGTCAGCTGCCTAGTTGCAGATAGACTATATTGGTTTAACATACTAATAAATATTTGATAAAAAAAGTATGGGTATTTGAATTTGAAAGTCTTTCGTATTAGCGAATGAAAAATGTCTACTTCAAAGGAGACAATTATATTCATTATAATTATGATGTTACGTTACACGAAATTATCGTGCTTGGAACAATTATTTTCTCACAAATTACAACTTTAAACCTGTTATTACTATGAACATTTTTATAGTTTTGAACAGGTCGATTATTTATGCATATTCCGTGCTGTCATTTACACAATATCTATATAACAATTATATAGTATACTTATTACATATATAGAAATGTGTAGATGTGTTATATAACAAATATAATATATAACACAGATATTGCCCACTATGTTTTCGCTTTCCGCTAGAGACCGCGAAAACTGTTTTCGGCAATCTGCTGTCGTCCATTCGCAAGACGTTACCGCACCATCTCAGAGTTGGTGCTTTATGATGAGCGCTTCTATCCCAGATAGACCAGCGCGACGCAAAACTTCTGTGATTGGAATTTGGTCCTGCCATTTGATGTGCAAAATAGACCTTGGACACGTAAGATGGAAGGTTACAAAGACGTACTTAAACGCAATCTCCTGGCATGTGACGACCCGGGATAGATATTTAGGAGTCGCCGTCGCCGGATACGGTTTGGACGACATGATTTGAATATATAACAAACAAGAAACAAATCTACACACGAATGCTTTCAAAGGTCATACTTGTTATGGTGAGGTATTTTCTGAGAAGTCACTGTGGTCCTGTGGTTCATTGACTTGCTTCTCAATCGGGGAGCGCCGGTTCGAACCCCGGTACCGGACTTAAACCAATGAGTTATTAATTTATCTCAAGTGCAGTTTTCACTAACACAGTTGGTTCGACCAGTATAGACGGCGATACGGCTCACCACCTATCATGGCCTAACAGAAAGCTCGGTGAGGTGTGGGTGGGTTCATTTTGCGATGGATGTACCTATGACTACCCCATTGGGATATAGTCGTGAGCTTATGTTATATTATGACAAGATAATATTTAGTCTAGTTGCGACGTTTACGTAGTTCTAAGACTGTTATTTACTTGCTAATGTATATATGCATATAAAATAACAATTGTAAAGTTCAATAAAGATAAAATATCATAAACGTGTCGTCTTTACATTCAGGTTTAAGTGGTAAATCGTGCTTTATATCGTGAGTTTATGTCAAGATACAAATTAACACGAAAAGCGAAATAATATTTGCCGTAAAAAATAATGCTAAAATATGGATATTTTCTTTAAGCAAATTGAGATTTTAAGCGATTTACGCACGGTAAAATTAATCATTTCTAGTTGTATAGAATTGCGTGAATACTTTAATTACAGAGACCACTCCAGTGGCTGTTCAAACGAACACATGAAGTAACACACTACTTAAGTAGTGCAATAGATAAAAGTATAATATAAGTTATTTTTTAAATGAACTTTAATGTGTCCTAACATCAGTTAAAACAATGAAAACCCCAAGGCTGTTTTGCATAACGTAAATGTTGCGAGTTTATTAGTTTCAGTGACGATAGATAAGAGTATAGATAACGTTTTTCATTAACATGAAACACTAAACGTATGCTTTGTAAAGTATTTAATTTAAAAATGTTATCCTGCTCCACTGCTAAGCAAAGACCCTCAACAGCTCCCTATCCAGGCGATGTTTTGCCACTTCAAACGACAGATTAATGTTAAATAATGTATAATAAACGATGTTTAACCACAGCAATTTCTGTAATACGTTACTTTCGCTTCATCTTTTTACACATACAATGTAATCACAAGTGTTATCCCTAATGGGGTGAGCCACAAGTAATCAGAAGACAATCTCAATTGACAATAAGTCTGAATTACTACGCATCGCATCAATTTTTTACTAAGCCTACACCCACTTACTACGCAACAACAGACGTGCCTGTCTTACTAAAGGCCACAAGGCTTATTATAAGCCCATCAAAATAAAAATACGCACATCAAACCCAAATAGCGCGTGGCCTGTGACCTTATCTGGTGGTCGTATTGTAATTTCCTGTCCGACATTTCGGGTCGTCTGTTGGGTTCACGTAGAAGGGTAATAGACTGACACACCCCATTGTGGCGTGGTGCCATCATGACGTCAACGGCGCTCCCCGTGGCAACCAAACTGGTAACTGTATACCATGGTGTGATTGTTCCAAGGCGACTGACGTCGTTGGTATTTAGTTAGATGTTTTGGTCAGAGGAATAGACGCCCATGTTTTCAACTCGCAGGATTCGACTCACGATACTAAACAGAAAAATCTGAATGCCAAACGAAACGACAAGAAGAATTGCACATCTGCACAATACATCATTGGATAAATACAAATCTTAAACCAAATCAAATACATTTTATCGCACAGAATTTAAATGCACTGTTTCTATAACTATTTTGTTTTTGTAACATTTTAAATACTTAAGAAATTACAGTAAGGATTAGTCTGTGAACTCTTTAGATTTGTGTACTGGTTCCTTTGAATGTTAGAAGTTCATCGGAAAGAATCATTGCTGATCCTAAAATAAAAACGAATTTAACCGTAATCCATTCCGATGTACGAGTTTCTCTACCGCGCGTTCTATAAATGTCTTACTATAAATATGTATGGGTGTGAACACAGTTCAATCCATTTATTTTAGGGCAAATTGCGTTTATGTTTAGTCACGGCCCTCCGGTCAGGAGGGAGCCATAGCTCATTATGTATAGTTTTATATTAACACATCATGCAAGGCTATCCCATGACGCGTCCCATTAACGTGTCTATTTTCGGATTATTTAGGCAGTTCTACATTAGCTTGATTTATAACTGTCTGGCTGTTATGAATTTCAAAGAAAAGACAATATCGTAAGTCGAAACACGCAAAGTTACTGTATATTTATATAGTATTCTGTTAAATTACTCGTTATACGCAATATTGTCGAGTCATAATCATCATAACAGAGTAGAGTGCAATGCAATGCTTAATATAATTGAAGTTACGTATGTTATCCTTTCACATTATTTAGCTGCACGTCATGTGAACATTATGTAAGGTAATTTAAAAGTACTAGTTGCGAAATGCTCGCCAATAAAACAGTAGGTAATGAAATTATAAATCAAATCATAATTCAATTAAAACGAAACATTTCAGTGTTGCATAAGAGGAAATTCAGGTATTCCGATGCTTGTTTGTTACAGGAATTGTACAGTCAAGGTCGCAAGTTTACATCGCTTAATGAGAATCGGAGCAGCGACAATAGAAGCTTTGTTTTAACATGTACCGCGTAACGCGGGAATTAGCACGGTAAAGATTGACGTCACTAAACAGTGCCCCTTGAAAATGTAGGTTTACGTAAGTCCTTGAAATTAATTTAAATCACTGTGGTACACCGGCATGCATCTCAAACGGGCTGCGCCGGTTCTATCCCCGATACCAGACTTGCACGTGACGGTTGATCCATTATAGATGGCGATACGACTCACCACCTATCACGTTGGTCTAACAGAAAGCTCGGTGAGATGTGAGTACTTAGTTCATCTTGCGATGGATGTACCCCAATTAAAATTAATAAAAAACATCATGAAAATCTGCTTTACGAGACGACAAGTATTCATATTTAATTTTTAATACACCGTAAATTAAATTTCTAAGCACAAACTATGAACTTCAAACAATTTGAATGTCAAGCAAATTATCGATATATACAACTGTTTATGAATGTTCGGGCGCCAATTAACTCATCACCAAAATTCTATGAAGTTTTGATGGACACTCAAATTACTTCGCCTTCGTCCTTGCGTGTGTGGCTCTATACGACAGGGTCTCGAAAGTACGTCAATCAATCTCCGTAAAGTAATTATATTTTGGGCTATCCCTTATCTGTATTCAAATAAATAATACATCATCATCAGCCCGTCACTCATCAAAATGTTCAAGCATATTACCAAGACATTTTACTCTTGTACTAAGCGAACCTACCGTGATCAAATTAGGAAAGTTAATAAAGGCCACGCGAAGAGTACTCTAAACCGGCGAGCATATAATGAAGAGTTTGATCACAGTGGAGGGAACTAGAGTAGTGCCATTATCGTAGCAACTAGAATCCAGTGGTATTCTATACTTATCCCGATGGTAAATAGACATGATCCTATAATAGTTATAATATAATTTAAAAAACGCTTTATTTCACATAAACCAAAAAAATCCCAAGGTGAAAAGCACAATCCGGTTGATTGAGGGGAGGCTTGTGCCCAGAAGTGGGAACTATATAGGCTGTTTGTTCACCGTTTTAATGTGGAAGGATTTGTCTAGCCGTCACAGGTTGATGATCACAAAACTAGGTGTCAAACTGACAACATAGGCAAGCTAATAAAGCAAAACAATACACACGCTAAACACTAGATGCTATCCACCCTGAGAAGTGTAAAACAATCACGAATGAAAGGTACGCACCAAGGCTACATAACTAGATAGCAATTCACAAACACATCGCAAGACAATGCCGCAAAAAGCTCTGGGATTAAACGGGCGGGGTACCGAAAGGTTGGATGGTGACGTCACGATAGCGTCATCAGGGGCGGTTGCTATGGCCCGTGTCTCCCTGGTACTGCTGACGCAATCCGCCCTTACCCCAGATACAACGGTGCAATTTCGTTTAATTGCATGTAGGTTGCCTTGTCCTTAGGAAGACCTTTGGATCAATTCTAGACCGTATCGTTGTATGAGGTCTTCAGTCAGTAAAGGCCAATCTGTCCTGAGGCGTTAATTAATTGCTTGTGCCTCATGTAGACGCACTATAAACGAACACAAGACAGGCTTTAATTAGTGGTGGTTTAATAAACTACCACTATCCATGGAAATAAATAACCAATTAGCCACGATGTAAGAGGTGGATACTCCTGACACAGGTAAATTAATTTGCCTACTAGGAGATCCCAATTTATTGTAATTATGTTTATTTGGTTTAAGCAATAAATATTTTTCATTTTCAATTAGTTTCTTTCTTATGGCTTTATCCACCTAAACATAAATTACGAGCGTTGGTTTACATGTATCACCCGTGCAAATTAATTAGACATCTCGCATCGAGAATTGCATACAAAATCCGTGATAGCTCAGTTTGGAGAACGCATGACTTACATCGTAGTGTCTGACTCTGGCTCTCCACAACTGAATCCAGCTTTATGAGTTTCAATTCCTGTTAGGATCACAGATAATTGATATCACGTGGTTTCCAGGATTTGTGCCCGGTTAATGGCAATAAGGTCGGCCCCTATTACTTGGGACTATAAACATAACTGGCGTGGAGTGGATGTATATCATTGTACTACCTCTGCCTGCCCCTTCGGGGATATAGGCGTGATGCTATATCATGTACTATACTTATACTTAATTCTCAGAAGTAACACCGGAATAACCCGATTATAATATTGGCACTAGAATAGCTATCAGAAAGTGAAAGAGTATAATAACAGGAAGCAGACAAATCGCGCAGGTTGGACGAGGAAGGGAGAGTGGGTGGAGCTAAAGGCATCATTAAGCAAATGCTACACGCTTCGGTAATGTGGACGTCGAATCAAGTAATTACTATAGATAGCACCTTAGCGCCATATCTCTTCCGGAATCTATTCTCGTGAGAACAGAGCGTCATTAAAAAAACATGGTGACTACAACTACGCGCCTATATCCTAAACATCACATTCGGAATTCAAAGTAGTATTTTTTTGTTACATACTTTTTAGAACAGACATACATACACAGCGGTCGAACACATAAGCCTCCTTTATTACTTCGCCGCAGTCATGTAAAAAAACAACTGCACGAGGAACAGGTGTCATGAAAGTCTAAAACCTCATTTAAGTCACAAATCGACGGGGAAGAAGCAAATACTCCTATCTTACACAGACCTAACTTTACACGAGGAGGAAAAAACGGAATAACTTTTTTGTTAATAATTATAGCGCGACGTCATGTTCTGAAGATAGTTTTGTTATTTCAAGAGACATTTTTTTAAACTAATATTAATTTTGTATATGTAGAGGAATTAAAGTTAATGTAAGTTAGAGCCTATTGGTTTCTGTGTTGGGTCGAAAGTTTTGACGTTAGACGGTTTTTCCACTTGCAATTAATCCTTCAAATTCCTATTGTTTGACTTATTTCTCTTTGTAAACTATTCACTGTAGCTTCAAAAACTTATTAATAATTAAAAAAAACAATAACTATAAAACTAACGTAAATTATACATGATTTTGTAAGATAGGATGTATTGCTTTGAATGAATTTCAAATTATGTTCAAGTTAGGAGATATTATAAAGCAATGCCGCAACATTTAACTAGTAAATAATTAACTGTAAACTATTATAAAGCATGCAATATAATAACAAATAATCGTATTTTTTTAAAAAATACTGAAACGACAGCTTTTTTAAAGAAAGTGCTACGCTTAGCATTTTTAATGAAATTAAACTTTGATCTTAAACAAGGTTTAACAAATTATTTATTGATCATGATAAAGTAGGCACCTTCGTTTTTTAATTGGCATTTAAAAAAAAATATCAATATAGTACGAATTATATATTTATTAAGTCAATAATCAACTGAGATCAACAAGTAGGTACTTATTAAAATCATTATCAATAGCCCGGTCAATAAAGGGGTTGTAGAGTATGTAGGAGGAATCCTATGACTTTTCTTCAGGAATGTGTTCCGGAACACATTCCTGAATGTGTCCTTATTTATGGAGTTAACATAGTAAAAAATCCCACGTTTACATGGTGTCATTTCCGTAACTTAATGTTTACCAAACCATACAAAAATATAAAATATCGATATTTTTGTATGGTATTGGTCGTTCGATTTACTTCTCACTTTTTATTCTAAATTCCTCTCCAAAATTAAAACTGTGGGAATTTTTATGACAAAAAGATAATTATAAATAACCCAGTTACCCAATATCAAATAATTAACTTGTCAAACAATTTTTATTAATAACTGTCTTTAAAAAAATGTTTTGTGTTGCGGAATGGGTGTAGGTCAGAGATACCAATTTTGAGTTTTTCGCTGATATCTCAAAAACGATGCGTCCTAGAGAAAATAACTTTTATATTAATTTAAAGAACATTAAATTGTCTACAAATTTGTTAATATAATATTTTTTTGATATTTCGCCCGTTTTCGAGCTACACGCTTAGGAAAAAAATAATTTAATATTGAAAAGTGTCAGTGATCGAATCACCCCAAAAAGTAGATCTTGGGTCCATCATGTCTTATTTTTGAAACAAAGACACATTTCGTGCCATGCCCATTGCCCATCATCATCCATCGACCTCCATCATCTTCCATTAAACAAAAAGACTCATGCTTGATTCTGAAGATAGGAGCTATTATCGATTAAAACATGAGATAGGAGTTATTTATTTCTGTAGAAAGGAGATATTTTTATAAAAAATATTGCAACATACAAAATCTTTATTTTAAGAGCTATTTCTATTCATCGAAAATCACCCTAAAAGTAGGCAATATACAACGGAGATCTTGCCAGCCAACGTAAAATTAAATTTCGCAACGAACTACATCAAAAAGTCGATTTGCCTAAAAATGTAAGATAGGAGTATTTGCTTCTTCCCCGTCGAAATACTGAAAAGACTTTTGCCAAGAAATTAACTAAATTAACTAACTACGTTAAAATTATTGAAATAATCATTTATTTTTAAATAATTTTTTATTTTTATATTTATTTGTGGTCACGTAAACCAATTTTAGTCTGTGCCTGCTTATAATGACAATAGTTTATAATATATAGGTTTAAGTTTATAAACAATCTTTTTGTAACATTTCCAGTTTTTTTTATAATGTGTGTTTTTTTTGTAATATATATATTTTTATATACTTTAAGTCTAGCATTGTATCGTTAGTTTTGTTACTGTTCTCATCAAGTACTACAATTTGTTTTATTTGTGGTATCCTGTGATTGGCGAACAAACATTGTACTTACTGTAATTATTCTTAGTTAATTAATAAGCTGTTAGATATCCTCAATAAATAAATAAAGAAGACGGTCTAATTAAAAAATCCATCATGTAGAAAAGAAAACGATTTGGTAATGAATAACAACGTAAATGTTCTAGAATGTACAGCTATAAAGCTGTGAACGAACCAGGTGATTGTAATGAGGGACATTCCAGGCTACGTTCACCAAAAACAATATAGATGGCGTTGTACAACTTGATAATTACCTGTTTTCTCATTACTCGGGTACAATACAATACAATACAAAAACTCTTTATTGCACTTAAATCACATAAAAATAATAAAAATTGTATTATAATTAAATTTTGTAGTACAACAGGCGGCCTTATTGCTAAGGTAGCAATCTCTTCCAGGCAACCTTTAGGTATAGGATATGAATTTAATGAAAAGTGTAGCGAGATAGACAGTGCAAAATAAGAAGAAAAAAAAATGACTATATTAAAAACAATACATAGAAAGCAATAAATAATGATTATAATAATTATATAAATACATACATACATTACTATGGAAGAAAGGAAACCATGACAGTACTACCTACCTTATAAAGAAGAAGATGTAAGAAGAATGGAGTAGAAAAGAAAAGCGTTATCGTTATCGTACATTATTATAATACATAATTGTTTCTGAGGAACGTATAATTATTTCAAAGTTTTCTTTATTTTCTAAACTGACATGCAAGACCTAAATGTCTAGACTTCTAATCGTGTAATTTATCGAACATGCAGTTCATTTTCCACAATTCCTTCACAATTTTAATATAAAACGTAGCTTACTTTACTTTTTACTTATGAGTTTGTATAGTATTATAAACTTTTTTAACAATAAGGGCTTAGGGCACGTAAGGCTACTATTTACTTAAGTATGTAGTCGTTACATGAGCCATGTCAGGGACCTTTGGCGGCTCAACAATAACCCTGATACCAGGGTTGGTGAGGTCAGTCATTGACCTCACAACTCACAACCCACTCAAGAGAAGATTGCAATAATTTAAAGGAACTCATTTTTCTAAACTATCCGTAGCGCGGTAAACAGTAGAATTTATCATTGACTGTAACTCTTCCTTCTTCTCTGTCACGTCATATCATAACTGAATATAAAAGGAATGAAACAGTATTTTTAGGTAAGCGTGTTTTACCATATTCTTGAATGTCACTTGCCATCGGCTAAAGTTGTCAAGTCAAAAATGCTACATTTTTTAATTTGCGTGTCTACGCAGTTAAAAAGCAAACTAAATTCGATACAAAATATTCGATAAAAAAACAATTTCAAGGTGATTTTCCATATGAAATTTGTCATTGGAACGTACTGAAAAACACAGATGCTTAAGCTGAGCGTATGTTCGCCGGAATGAATAGCAGATAGCCGACTTCAACAAAGGTTTCTGTATGAATATAACATGACAACCATTTACATGCCACTTCCATGATAATGCTTGTAAATACGTCCTTTACCAATGTTGTGACGGCATCTGTTTGCATAGGAAATATTATAGAACACACATACATACATACGCCTATACTCCGATGGACAAAGACACATAATATGGATGTCCTAAGATGGATGTGATGAACTTTATGGTGACAAGGGATTGACAGTCTATCGCCCATGACAATTGTGCACCATGTTAGAAAGGACACAATCCCTCTGTCGAATTTTACGACACGCCCGGGAAGATAAGCAGCTAAGCGTGTTCTGTTTTTTAATCATTCCTAGAACTTAATTTTAACCTATATAATATCATGAATCAATGAACGCATAGTTACTGTTTATTGTCTATCCTACGCCTATCTACTCATACAAACTGACAGGCATTCGATATCGCTCTAAACGCACCAATTTCTAAAAATAACGCGGCGTGTATTGAACTATTAAATTGTATTTCGTTAGAGGCGCTCAGCTAACAATGTTAATATGAGCGCTGATTGATAATTCAATGAAAGCATTCCGCAAACGATCTCATATTGGTGCAGGCCAAACTCTTATCTTATTTTAGTTTACATTTTAGACTGTCGCAGATTTGACTGTAGCACAATTCGACTAGTATCGAACATATCGCATAACTTAGTGGTCGGATCTTATTCTAAAATGTACATTTTTAAGTAAGAATGCGGTCTTTCTACTTTTTATTTGTGCAGGCCAAACTCTTATCTTATATTACGTAGTATTAACGAGTAGTTTTACACATAATTATGTATGCCATGCTGGACACTATCACAGCCCTGACACTCTATACAAAAATCACTAAAAGCGGAATAATATTATTTCCATACACTTTTATTCCCGCTTATTTGTATGAAAGTAATGGCGTACTTTCTGCACCCTTTTCAAAAAAGGAAGATGGCACTTTTCTTACTAATTATAAAGGTGACCTGTTGATAAGGAAATGGGTACCTAATACATTTCTGTGCCCACAATTAGTCGATGTCTACGACACTCGGAACTATAAACTACATCCAACATTCGAAGTTGTTCTTTTCGTCCCTGACCACACATTGATCAGACAAAAACTATTTAATAATGCAACTGAGTTTAAAATTCTTTTTTTTTTTAAATTAAATATTCATTGAATTATTCACCATTCCAGACTATTTCATTTCCATTCGCACGATAGCTGTAGAATAATGTCTCTAATTACTGTAATTTTAGGATATAGCTTACTTGGTTTACTTGGTAAATAATGGATATGAGCTATATCAGTGCTGCCGAAATTTCTAGATCAGGGAACACTTCAGAAAACAAATTACATACTCGCAAAGAATGTTCTAGTCAATAACGTATTATACATTAATGGTGCTACTCCTCACTTGTATTAAATGAAGATTGATTTGTTCATTTCTCGGCTGGATTGAGAGTAAAGAAAAAGCGCAGGGATACAAAGCATTCAGATGCTTACCATCCCGGTATGTCGTGAACGTCAGTTATAATTTCTACAACTTGATGGACTTTATAGATAAAAAGGTGTGGCTGGATGTTTCATTCTGAATGGGATTACAGGGTTGTCCGACTTGTCGTGTGTCGTATATAAATATGTTTACTATAGCTAAAGTAGTGCCACGATATGATAATAAATACCGGAATCCGCACTATCAATATAGTTATAATTAATACGAAAATTGATTGTTGCTACTCAAGGTATAAAATGTTTGGTATGGGTGGTATTAATAAACTAATCTCAGCTTCGAGACTGCCCTCAAAATCATGTCAACGTTCTCATATAACAGAGACTTGAGCATGATCTTGAGGGCAGTCTCAGCTGAGATTCGTTTATTAATACCACCCTAAGAATGTGAAGTGCTTCCAACAAAGCTTATAGTCAAGGAATTAGGCCAAACCCTAACCAATGCGACATAGAACATTTAGGAATTCTGATACAACATACTTACTATATTACCGATTGCTACCATTGGTTCAACCATGATTAAACTAATGCAATCGTAATTACATGTTGAATCTAACACTTCAACGAAATCAATATGGATAAGACCTACATTCTGACAATTACATTACTACAATATTATAAATACACGATACATCAACTTCCACTTAGGTAGATAAAGAATTCCTCAAAAACCATCTCATGTCTGTGACACAAACATCTCAGAGTGAACTGAAATCACATCGATGACGGAATATTCGTCACGGAAGCGTCATCATTACGCCTACAAAATGTATGAGTCATCACTTACAACGTAGAGCTTCTAAAAGTTCTAAGACCGATGCCAAGATAACGACAGTTTGTCACTAAAATTATAATCTACAATTTCATTGAAAAAATATGTTACATTTTAGACTGTCGCAGATTTGACTGTAGCACAATTCGACAAGTATCGAACATATTGCATAACTTAGTGGTCGGATCTTATTCTAAAATGTACATTTTTAAGTAAGAATGCGGTCTTTCTACTTTTTATTTGATTTTATAATATAATATATCGTTTAGTGCAGGTACTACTTAGTTCCATAGCATTACAAATTACACATTACATTTCAATAAATTAAATAAAAATAAAATCACTAGTCAATAAATAAACTTTACTTGTAAGTAGGTGTATAACTCTATTCAATTATTCAATAAGAGTTCATGAATTGTAAAACTCTACTAAATACTACGATATGTTTTCTTTTTTTGGTCGTGACTTGGGATTTGCCGCTCGGCGCTTGGCTGAGCGCTGAGTTCTCTAACCCGGACTACAATACACATCACAAATACGGATCAATAAAAAAAAAATCTCCGTTGAGAAAACAAGCGATTCTGAAGTAATAAAATAACTGCCTACCGATTCTAATTACACCATGTAAGTAAATATCGCTCCAGACGGTGAAAATGACTCACTCATTACGTGAATATAGTGCTTTAGAGGTTAATGCTGAGATTACAGAAGTTCGTCACAGAATTACATCACTATTGCTTTCAAGTTAATGCTTGTAAACAAAGCGTGAGTAACGGAAGTCGTACGATGCCCGGACCACTTTGAACTGTATTGATTAGTGAATCATATTTGTATATATGTTTAGTGGTTACCTATATGGATAGTGGAATCGTTTTATAGTCCTCGCGTACTATAGATACCTATTATACATCAATAGTAAACCTAGACGCGTTCACCGTAGAAAAATAGATATCTATCAATACATAGATACACAAAAAAAAACAAAACATACAACAACAACTTACACATTTGTAAATTTGACATTATTTGTACAAAATATTGTACAAATATTTAGCCAACTGGTAATCGAACAAACTGGCACTGAAACCCTAAAATATATTCACAAATAGCCCAAACCCATTAAAAACAAGTTAAAAAGCAGATACTATCAATTCTATGATCCTTATCAATACAACGTAAGTATTATTAGTAAACGCATACGACCTCGTTCATAGGGCAAACTTGATTAAAGGGCATAATGTACAATACGTATATACAATACGGCTAAAGGTATAATGTACCCTCAATCCAAACAATAGCAATAAATAATGGAAGCACTTTCAACTGTTCGATAAAATTATTGTATATTACGCTTATGACGCAAGGAATTATCATACAAGATACATTTTGTGCTTGGACAAAATACCTACAAACGAATTTAATTTGCTATTTTTTTACAGAAATGGAATCAGTAAATGATACTCGTAGACTAAATTTTTTATAAATTGATAAAAAAAATCACGCGGATTTATTTTTGCACTTAGTTAAATTGGATGCAAAGTAAATATTATTTATTTATTCAAAAACAACATTATAAATTGATGCTTATAATCCCGGTTGCACGCTCAAAGTTTCCAAACTTCTATTGGTAATAGAATTTCGTATGAATTTCTATTCATGTAGAGGCTCATCGTGTCATACATAAGGATGCTTCATTATTTATAATTTGGACGTATCAATATCAATGTTACGAAAAGTCTTGACATATCGTCACGCATTTCAATTATTAAAGGTATTTTGTAATACAAGTTCTTGGATGTAGGCATGGCCAGAATATAGATTATCAAGTATAAACAGCAGCAGTAAAGGACCTTTAAAAAATAACAATGAACACAAAGATTCCTAACTTTAATGACACAGTTGGTCTTTCATTACTTGTGGCTCTGATTTCCCAATCAAAGATTACGGGCATGAGTTTATTTCTGTAGGTATGAGTGAAAAAAAACCCTTCAAAGAAACCCGTATTTCCTTACAAAAAACTATAAAATGACTAACACCAAAATCAGACTGAAGTAGTTGCTATCAAGACAGCATCGGAATTAATAAACAAGTCCATCGAACTCGCTATCTACACCGGTCGACCTAGGCACTGTGCCAGATGGGAACAAGCCCTTAACCCGCCAGATTAGCTTGACCCTCCACACGTTCACTTTCGCCATACCACACCTTAATTTCACAGATCCCTTTAAAGTGGAGTTCTTATGCCTTGAAAAAGCATATTACATTACACTTACTGACCACAAGCTACGCGTTTACGTAAGGACAATGCGTAGCGAATGATAGTCATGCCTTTATACCACTAAGGTAATACAAAACTCGTCAAAGTTTTTGCTAGACGCATGACCAATTTCGATTGAGCCTTATTGCTTTGCTAAGAAAGCGTAAAGTAGGCCCTTTGCGCGGCACTAACTTTCTAGTCATTGGTCGTACAGTCTTATTTCTAAATGTTGCAAAGGGCTTGTATTGAGAGGAAATTGTTCCTATACAAAACGCAGACCAACATAACCGCATATCCCAGGGAATTGCATTTGACAGGTCAAAGTATAATATACGTTTTAGGATATTAGTATAATGAATGCCTTTCCGATGCATAATGACTTAAATCTTAAAAAATAATCTAAATGTAAAGTTCCCTAAACGCGTAATGACTTAAATGCATGACCTAAATGCTTAAAAATTAAATTAAATTATTATAAAGAAACCTTTCTTTCGATTGGTTAGGACATTGCAGGCTTGAATCTGTCCGAAAAAGGAAGGTGGTTCTGCGTGGTTCAGAAGGTTTTTTAAACCGTTGGTACTTGTCCAAACACCCCACAGTGGTGCAGCGTGGTGGAGTATGCTCCATATCTCCTCCGGATAATTGAGAAGAGAGCAGTGCCCAGCAGTAGGACGTATAATTTATGTTTTATGGTATTTTAAAGGAACATAAATTGTATGATGTTATTGACTAAATTTCGTACAGATAACAAAACAAGTAAAGTAGGTCTACGCCCGCATTCATTTGCATTTACAAAAGCTTGTTCTAAATGATAAGAGAGTTAACGACACCTAGGTACATAATATCTGCCATCCTAAATTCATAGACGGTGATATAACGCATCGTCCAAGTTTTGACCTAGATCGTCGACCGCGATCATTACCACTTACAAGCACAACGTAACGTATCTTCACGTTACTATCATTATGTTATGTAAACCTCTCAACTAGTGTTGCCGCTCGATAGTGCCCTATCGATAGTTTTCGATCGAACTATCGATAGTTTACCAAAAAACGATAGTATCGATAATTAATCGATAGTATCGATACTATCGATAGTATCGATAGCTCTTTTTTGGCGATACTATTGATAAGCAACGATAGTATCGATACTATCGATAGTATCGATAGTTAAAAGATGAAAAACTATCGATAGTATCGATACTATCGATAGTATCGATAGTTGAAAAACAAAAAACTATCAATACTATCGATACTATCGATAGTATCGCTCTTCGATATTACGCAAGCTATCGATACTATCGATAGTATCGATACTATCGATAGTTTTGTATGATCGATAGTGACCTTAATTTCGATAGTATTGTAAAAAAAATCCTATCCACTCCACTTAACAGTGTTTTTTTTAAGTTTAGAGAATTGCCTACTTCAAAACCAAATATCCACTGCAAAAACACCCACGAAATATAAAATATATTAAATACGAGCTTTAAATGGTGTGAATTGTTCCACACAATGCTACATTCAATACTATCGAAATTAAGGTCACTATCGATCGTACAAAACTATCGATAGTATCGATACTATCGATAGTATCGATAGCTTGCGCAATATCGAAGAACGATACTATCGATAGTATCGATAGTATTGATAGTTTTTTGTTTTTCAACTATCGATACTATCGATAGTATCGATACTATCGTTGCTTATCAATAGTATTGCCAAAAAAGAGCTATCGATACTATCGATACTATCGATAGTATCGATACTATCGATAGGCCTATCGATTGGGTACATGATTTTGGCTGTTTACTATCGATAGTAAAACTATCGATTTTTCGGCAACACTACTCTCAACACGTCAACTTATTGTCAGTGAGAAACAAAAACTATAGACCGCTGGCAACGCTTGCTCAAGTTCAATTTGAGATTAACGGGAATTTTGGGTTACAGCTATGAGAATAAAAGATGTGGAATAATTGCGTTACATTTGCTTGTTTTTTTAGCATACGGATTTTTTTATTGAAGGAAGCATATGTAAAGGCAATTTTTGGCACTCCAAGCTCACACTCATCAGCCACAAAACCTACGAGAAAATAATATAAAATAATTAAAATTAAAATAGAACGAACGCGATCCGGTAAGTATATAAGCCAGAAATATAATTGAAATATCGTCGCCCTAGTGAAAAACGCGTAAGGCCCTTTTTGAGAACTCAAATTCTCACATGATCTTCTTCAACAAAACCTCGATTTCATTCCGGGTTTATCCAACACGATTTTTTACCTGGGGGGCTACCGGCTAAGACGAAGCCGATTCAGATTGGAGCAAATCGAACATCGATTTGATTCTGTCGTACCGCGTAAGCAGCCAAGATGGCGATCCCCGATTCGTGACGTCACATGAAGTTCGGCAAGCCGATTGAACGAATGATTTCAGTACTTTTGACACTAAATCGCTACCGCGTAAAAAATCGAAGTTCGGCGCCTGAAGCCGATTCCCATTGGAAGTGTCAGTTGAAGCCGGGCACTTTTCAGTAACCGTGATCAATTTTAATTTCTTATTTTCACTGTTTTTCAACAATATTAGGACCTATTTACGGTGGGCGACAAATTTTAGGAACGTCTTAATCAATATAAAATTGATATCGGCGTGGATTTTCGTGTTTAAAAACCTAAATACAGTGTCATGGAGATAGTCGTTTTATGGGCTGCTGCGGAAGAAAATGTCTTCAGAATCTTGAGCAAATCGATTGCAGGATACTTCGAGAGAAAAGCCAGTATATACTTCTCACAGGTACATCTATTTATAACATTATTTCTGACAAGTGGCTCAATGTTTACAGAGGAAAAGTTGCTGAACTTACTAGAAGCGATTTTTGTTCATTTCATACTTATCTATTTTGTTTTGTTTCAGAGAGTAGCTACATTAATAATTTTAGATTATCAAAAGATGCATTTCGGACTTTGTATCATGACTTAGGACCATATCTGGAGGTCCAATGCTCTACAACTGTGCAATCGACTTTAAGGTAGGTGGTTACTATATTATGTTATATTTTACCTTATATTTTGATAATTAAAGTTATACTACAACATTACATGAATCCAATATAATATCTGTATGTTATATATTACAGTGACAAATGCCCTCAATCAGCCTGCAATCGTGAGATAATATATCAAGTTTCCTCGGACAAAAACTGAGCATGTAGAAGTCTCCAGAGGTTTTAATGACAAATTTGGATTTCTTGGAGTACTTGGATGCATCCACGGCACACACATTGCCATTATCCAACCTCACAAGTGGGAAGAGGCCTTCTTCAATAGCAAGTATTACCATTCATTGCATGTTATGTTGGTAAGAATCATACCTTTAACTAGCTACATTTGTTTTGATTCTTATGATTGAGTCGCTAAAAATATTTTAATTTTCAGGTTTGTGATGGAGATATGTGCATTACATTTGTGATGCATCCAATGGGAGTGTTAGTGCTAGACTGCTCCTCCAGAAGGAACATCTCCTTAATTTAAATATGTTTAAGTTCATTAAGTGGACTTGTGTGGTCCTTAAAATGTAAATTACAAAGTCAGTGTGGTGTAATCAAAAGTGGCAGATTTGTTATTCAATAATACAACAAACCTTTCTTTATTGGCATCAAATAAACTATTTTCATTACGCAGATTTATTTATTTTGTGTTATTACATAATTTGTTTCATTGCACCCCTCTCATTAACCAACCTATCTCTCAAGTAGATACATTTTTCTAATCTTGTGTCCATTATGCTTAATAAAGTAGTTTATCCATCTATCTTTAACTTGTAATAAATAAATCCATTTATTTTGTATAAATACAAGCTTGCGGGGCCTTATTGGACTAGACTATTTGTAATGTGTAATAGTATAGTCAAAAAAGCCCTGCGGGGGGGTCAAAGAAATGTAATCAATTAGAACATACTACAATTATAATATTGTTCCCAATTCTTACTATAATATGGAAATATAAGTTAATTGCATCCAACATCTTCATCAATACACCTACACAAATCTTTTTATTAGATAGTAGTTGGCAAGGAGTGGGTGTATAAATATACTATACACCTCTGCCTACCCCTTCGGGAATAGAAGCGTGATGCTATATTATTTTTGTTTCAAAATAGTTCTTGGTAAAATGATATCTAGTTGCTTTGTCTTTAATGTACTTTAATGTTACCCCTAGACAAACTCACTTAAATAACATGACCAAACTTAAGTATTTAAATTAAATACAACTTCACTTAAATAACATAAATGGAGTACTTATACTTTAGCTTAAATATTTACATACAAGTTTATTGAATACATATGTTTTTACTTAAGTATTTTAACTTAGTTTCTCTAGTGTCTTCGTTCTTGAGAATCGTCATGCTGCTATTCTTTAACCTGTAATAAATAAATCCATTAATTCATATAAAATACATGCGAAATATAAACAGTCACAATATGACAAAGTTTTTATGACGTCTATTGTGTACATTAGTAATAGTCTTTATAGACTAGTTATAATCCTTTAGTTATTACTTTATTTATTTGGGTGATCCCGGCAAGGCAGAAATTTTGTAAAGTGGTCCTTCATGAATTAAAAGTTTAGGAACACTAGCCGACTCTAATGGAATGAAATACAATGTAAAGAAAATATTTTGGAATGTAATAAAGTAGCACATACAAAGGTATAAGGATATTTATTTTTGGCCTTTATTCTTGCTATAGTATGGAGTAAAATATGCTGATCAAGGAGGTAAATTTGGGTATATAACATACATACAATCTTTACGCTACATAGGGATGTAGCGTCCCCGTAGGGATGTAGTGTCCTAACTGCCTACCCCGCCAGGGGACAGACCACCAAGTGTCGTGATCCTTATAAACTTCTCCTACTTGCTCCAATTCCATACAATTTTTAATAAGTTTGAGTAAATTACCTTATATTGGTCTTCACTTACTACTACTAACTTCCTCCAGCAGCAGCCGAAGCAACTCTGCATATCCGCGGCCTTGCTATTAGCTTCAGCAGCTGTAGCCAGCCAGCTTGTCGACTGCTGAAACAAGTCGCTCTTCCATGTCTAGCCTCCGACTCTCTAGATCTAGTAGGTAGTAAATCGGTGATCTAGAAAAACAAAAAGATACATTTACAAGTTTCCAACAAACTATTTAAGTTGTTGAACAATGAATAGGTTCATTATGTGACTATTCTTTCTTGACTTGTTTCTTACTACTTCTAGATTAATAATTTACTTACATTTCTTTCGTTATTGTTGTTATTGTATAAATTCTGAGAAGATAAAACTGTTGCATTCGGCGCGAATTCAAGTCAGCTGATATAACATAACGTCATTTTTCTTTTTTTTTTTGCGTTTCATTACTTCAGTTGCAAAAGAAAAATCCGTCGTTGCATTTTCCTTTTGTTTTAAACATTTGTAAGACTTTACAAAGTGATTAACTAAAAATATTATCAATTAATAAAAATAACATACAAAATTAGTCCGTATTTTTTAATTTCATAATGATATAAAATATTAAATGTTTACCAAATGTCTCAACGGAACGCAAGACCAAAAGTCATTCGTTCAATCATGCACCCCTCTAATATGTCTATTATTATCTATGGATTGATTTTCATCCAGATTGCAATGAACATCGGAAATTACCCGGTACCAAACGCCGAACTTCGATTTATCTGAATCGTTTTCAAGTCGCCGAAGTTCGGCGAATTAGCCGGTAGGCCCCCTGGATTAAAACAAGCGAGGCTATTGCGACATTTTCCGAACAAAAATCACATCCGAATGTGATTTTTCAAAAAGGCGCTAACTAAGTTTTCACCATAACGCGACGATATAGTGTATTCACGTTAATTCATCAATGTTACAAGCAAAAACGTATCAATTACACAAAAAAAACATATTCCGCCACTTTCTCACGACTCAATCGCATTACTGGAACCAGAATGTCGGCAAATAAACGCGCGTTCATATTTATTGGTACCAGAAACGACTTTCTTTTCCCGGTATACATTGACTGCGGTTCCTCGCAAACGTCAGCATTCTATGTTTAAATTGCAGCACTGACATGACGGTGGTTTTCCGGATTGGATTAATTATGGGCTCGAATCCCGGTGGAGTAAAACCACAAAAATCATTTTGTGATCCCTAGTTTGGTTAAGACATTGCAGGGTAATCAAATCACCCTAAGTTCGTACTCGTTGGGGCTCGAGGGCACGTTGAGCACTCGGTCCCGGCTACTATTTACTTAAGTAAGTATGTAGTTGTTACATGAGCCATTTCAGCACCCCTAACACCAGGGTTGATGAGGTTGGTTATTGACCTCACAACTCATATGAGAGAAAAATATTATGTTCATCATTCCCGACGACTAAACTGTGTGAAATATACATGAATTTGACAGCTGTTAAAACAATACGTTCTCCTGATACGCCTCTTTCCCACTAGGCTGTGTGTGTCTGTTTATGTATAAACAAACTTAAAATCACGCCTATTCCTCACCGGGGTAAGCAGAGGTTATGGAATTCCATTTGCTTCGATCCCGACCCACTTCTCTAGCTTCCTCCACATTCATCAATCGACTGTAAATACTACACTATTTTAGACTATAAATAAAATATTTCTAATAAGGGCAATTGCATACTGCATTACGATTGCGATGTTGTTCGCCAAATAGTACTGAGGCATAACGAAGAATTGCCCTTTCATCCTCAACAAACCGGGATATGGCATCAACGTATTTTTGTAACATTTATCGCTGGAATTTTAATAGCTTTCTAAGCGAGCTTCCTTACGCCACGGTGCAGTGGATTTTAATGCATATCGAAACAAATGACGATTTGAATATAGGGTAGATGACAACCTAGATATATTTTTTACGAAACTAGAGTGCATAGGCAATTACTAGGTAAGTTCATTAGGTCATATCTTCAATTATCTTTACCTTACCGCCAAAACGTGTCTAAAAATAAATTATGACGTCGTCAAAAAAATGTTTTTTTTTCTGTTTATGTGGTCTAATACTGCCATCTTTACCCCAAATTCACACGTCCATGAGATATTGAATTACGTCGCCGAGAGGAATATCCCTTAAGTAGATTCGGTGTTTCTCGATAATGGAAGTACGATTGGAAACGCTTCCCGTGTTTGTGGGTCAAGTTGATGGGTAAGCTACAGAACCGGCGCGAGCGCATACCTGCGCGTACTAGCTACTTCCTACTCATGCTACTATACTACCTGTAAAGTGGTGAGTATTTTTGGAGTATAGGTTATACTAGGTTGAACAGTGAAGAATTATAAATTTGAATGTAATTTGAAATTTAAACTGCTTTAAATTTTTTTCTGCTTCAACATTCCATGGTGACAGGGGGAATAGAAGAAAAATATCAAGACGCTTCCTTTATGGCTACTGATATATCCGCAGAGAAGCGGAAAACGGAGGGAACACGATATTTTGCTTTTCCAACATTTCGTTAAGCTTAATTACTTATAACTAAGGTAATTAGTTATTGCTTCCGGCATAGCGGCTCTTATATAGACAACTAAAAAGCGGCAATGAAAGCTCGTTAGAAAGCCGCCTTAAAGATATTTATGATATGTTTAAAACTGTACACGTTATTAACGACTTGCATCTTAAGCGACGATATACTCCTTCAACACAGTATCCGGGAATATTAAATACTTCTATACTTAGAAGTCCAGCATAGCAGCATAGTAGCTTTACTTCTATAACATACCTACTCGTACATACACAGCCTATATACATACATCATACTGCTGGGCACAGGCCTCCCCTTAAAAATATTATATAAAAAAATAGCCAAATTTTGGTTGTATTCAGCCTAAAGTAAATGTATAGGCTAAACTAACAAAAAAATCTTATAGGATAAGTTTTCTTAGTTCGTATGAAAAATGTTCCGCTTAAGACTAAAATACTAAAACTTTTATTACGATTTCGAATCTATCTTTAGAACTCGTTAACGATATTGTCCTTTGTGTTCTATTTTAGGAAGTGACATTAAACGATCAATCAGTTAAAATGAACCGTGAATCCAAATAGTAGGGCCGAATTCAGATGGATTATATTCGTAGGTATGTACTGTAGCCTATACGGATGGTTAAGTGTACTAGCATTACTACGAGGAAATCTTTGAACAATGTTAAGATGTTTTTAGGTATGATATTATTACAAATTGCTACATGAGCAATAAGGCCGCCTGTTGTGCCTTTCTGTATCTATTGTCCTTATTTCTGTATCTTATGTCAATTGTGCTCAATAAAGTATTTTATCTATCTATCTATAATACAATCCACCTTAAAATTATTTAATTTAAATATTTTTGTGTATTTCTTTACATAAGATAAAACATTAAACAGCCTATATACGTCCCACTGCTGGGCACAGGCCAGCATACCAGGCCAGGCTAGGTTTGTATTTTTAAATAGTTTACTGATCACAGAAAAGCCATTAATCAAGAACAGAATAAATACTGACTTCGCAACAATAATTAGTTAATAATAATTGTGAAAACAAACTTTTTCTTCATGTGTGTCACACAGATGCAACATTATGTAGATTGGATGCATGCAACCGAGTGCAAACCGGTATCTCATTTAATATTATTTATTATGTTGTATTTCACACCTAGAATCTATTTTAGTAGTCTCAAAACAAATACTAAACCACTAAAATAAAAATAATTCAAACTGCCTATAATAATAAACTTTTAGATATATACGTTTTCACCGTCTTAATAGATAAAGATAAAATTATAACGAAGTAAACAACAGCTGAACAAACATTACCTGACGCGTTTTCTTGAAAATTTTGAACTTCATTTTACTTTTGAAATAAATAACTAAACAGTTTTAAACAGTTCGCATACACATCACTTTAATCGGAACTAATTTCGAGCAAGGCCACAAATAATCACCAAAATAGCGGGAACCGTGGCGTACTGGCGGAGTTCGCGGGAAACAGATAAAAAAATAAACAAAAACGCGGCAAAGTTTACGGTGCGACTTGCGCGCGCCGCGATCGCGACCAGTTTGAAATAAGAATGTGTAGTGTTGTGTAGCTTGCGTTCGCAGTGTGGCCAACTCAAACCGAAAGCAGAGTCAAGGAATAAATTAAACGACACATACTTTTCTTTTCTCATGCGCATCTGTAGGGTACCTAATAAACGGTCATTTGCATGGTTAGGAATGCCTGGCTATATTAATTGACATCTGTAAACTTGTTATTGAATTGTAGTCCTTGTAGTGGTTGAATATCGAATACAAGATCGAATGTCGTGCACTTTCAATTATTTCTTAGTTTGTGCAATGTACTATTCAGTTAATTAGTAAAATTAATCAGAAAGCTGAAATTGTAACAAATTCCGAGTTTCTAACGGCAACACTAACAAATACGATCAAGGAGAAATGACGCACGAATACTCACTCAAACAGACATTTATTTCGGTATAAATGCAGGCCATTGTTAGTCTACATAAAATCACGCCTGTAGTCCCTGATGGGGTGGGCAATGCAAAAAATTACCTAGAGGACAATATGCATCCACTTTTAATATGAAGTCCCAAGATGGATTTGATGAACCTTATACCTAGTGGGTGACAGTGTGTTCAGTTCATCGTCCATTATAATAGTCCAATATAATCAAAACTATCTCGCACTATAATACTTTGATTACAATTAAAGGTTACATTTCACCACTTGGTTCTTCTCTCGCGTGGATTGTTATTGAGCCGCCAAAGGCCCTTGACACTGCTCACGTAACGACTACTTGGTGCCAAACAGACAAATAGCTCATCTGCTGGTTAAGGGTTAGGGCGTTTTCGCACTACTCCAATTCTAATCCGATACGAGTTTGTGCAATGACTGATAAGAAGTGGCAGTAGAACTATTTGATGGTCGCTTTAGCATAAACTCCGTTGCCGACGACGGATGACGGACAGTAGAAAATTACTATGAGAATATCGGAAAAACCTATCTCATAGTAATTTTCTACTGCCCGTCATTCTCGGCTCGGATATGAATATGATAAGAATCGGATGTAGTGCGAATGCCTTAAGATTCAGACAGCAGTATTACTGTCTGCCAGACATAATCTTAACGGCTTCTCAGGCAGTTAAACATGCCCTAAATATACCATATCCCCTAATATTCCTTCATGATTCATCAGTCGATGATATCATTTATCCAATTTAAACGCAACAAAACAGAAGCAAGTAAGATTTGTATCAATCTAATCGAATTGTACTGATTCCCCCAATAATTCCATTTGAGTGAGGTACGCGATGATGGAATTACTCCTGACCAGAATAACTGAGCAATAAAAACTCAAATCTGTATGTCAATGACAATCGCGATATAGATTTATTGAGTTTCCTATACCGCCGACGGCCTCTGATTCAGTGGTTGAGCGTTAGGCTCCCTATCCGGAGGCACCCGGTTCGAATCCCGTTGGGGACATACATATCACAAAAATCACTTTGTGGACCCTAGTTTGATTAAGACAGTAATATGATCCGTCTTTCGGATGGCACTACTTACGGATCTCGGTTACTACATACTGATGTAAATAAGTAGTCGTTACATGAGCCATTTCAGGGGGCTTTGGCAACTCAATAATAACCCTGATACGAGGGTTGATGACATGATAGAAGACCGCCGTGTAGTTCATTACTTGAAGAACGATGCATTACAATTTCCATGATTTCTTGCTCTTTTTATTTATTTTTTTATTTCTAGTTAATTGGTAAATAGTAGTAAATGATAGTATTTGTGTTTATTTATTCAAAATTAGTTTGGCCATAATATCAGTCACCTGACACATGCTCTATAATGGTAAAAAAGGTATAAAAATATATTGTTCTTCGTTTGTTTCGCTAAACCTCGAGATCCGCTGGGTGATTTAGCTAATTTTGGTTTATAATGTTTATCATAGTCCAGGGAAGGTTCACAGGGTAAAAAAATTTGAAAAATGTAATGTCGTTTTTAAATTTTTGTGTTGTTAAGAACTTCGAAATTCAACTTTCCGTGATTATCTATTGGATTACGTTACAAGCTGACTTCAATAGGTAAAATAAAAAATATGACTTATTTTTATAAGTCACTGCATGAAATGTATTATGCACGAGTAACTTTTGATAAAACTTATTGAATTATGCACGAACAGCTTTACTGTCGTAAACTTTCAATACACAATGTGTTTTTTATCAGCGTGTCCCAAATATGCAGTAAAAGTTTTTTTTATTGGAATTCTTCTACGTAAAATGTTGATAACGTGTTCTCGTAACAATACATCTGTGACATCATCCGTATGTAATGGGTATGCGATACGTACTTACATATAACTCACGCACGTACATACATACTAGGGTGGGCAGAGCCTTTTCTTCCCTAAAAAGTAGCATCGAGAGGAATGCTACACCGACAAAAGCGTGGATCTTAAATTAGTGATAAGGAAAATAAGCGCCCGAATTTCTTATGGTATTGATCAATTTCGATTTATTGATGATCATTTGGTGTTCAAAAGTCAATCGCTAAATACACGCTATACACATGCTATAAGAACATAAGGATAATTTCATCTCAAAAAGGGCACGTGTCGCCATCGGATAAAAATCGCAGTTGTGCCGTTTGGCACAAATAACTTCCAATTAACGCCACCTACGTGTCGCGATGAGAACTGATATTTTGTCAGTCTATAATAGCTTCAAATTGTACATTATGACTTACCTCATGGTCGGGTCCTGGTTTAGAAGCAATCCTTGCCTCTACCAACTGGTTTTTTAGTGTCCTGTGACAAACGAAAATTCCGTTTACATTTGTAGTTTATGCCATATAATGGCAACACAAGTATTTCTAACGTTACGGGACACGAGAAAAGTTTGTGCACTATATTGCATCAATTTTAGTGGTCAAGGGTTTAGTGGTCAAGGGGGGCCTTTCTTTTATAAGACTATGCTTGGTGTCTTGACCTCTTGGTGTATAAATTTGTAAGCACACTAATGATTTGATGAACAAAATTCGGAAGTGTCGATTTTTTTTTTAGAAAGGCCTTAATACACTACCCTTCCTGATCAGGCAGTGTAACAGCACGTCGGGTGGGCGGGCCACGATTTTACAGTACATTTTATACTACGATGCAGCTTGTAGTGAAACCTATAGGTAATAAGGCCTATATAAATTGTCTGATATGTTCCTTACATATACAGCTCCTCAGCCTGCCTGACTTGCTTCTCGCGCCGGCGCAGCAGCTCGGCGCAGTGTTGCAGGGTAGACAGGGTGGCGCCGCATGTAGCTTTGAAGGAGGCACTTGTCGCGCGGACCTCTCCTGTGTGGAGGCGCAGGTCGTTCCCTGGAGGGAAAAGAAATATTAATGTTGTTGAATACTGTAAAAATACCTTGCTGCCAAGTTGACGACACACGTAAGTTTCAACTGGATATTTGCAAAACGACAAAAGGTTCTAGGATATTTTTGCGGTCACGATATTGATATTGAGTGTTCGAAGTACCCGGGTAAGTCGTAACAACTTACTAAACTACTGACTTACTTATATCTTCGCCAAATATTCTTATTTATATATATTCTATTTATTTCTTATAATTTATTTAATATATTATCATATTAGTTCTTCGACATATTATACTTAATAAAGATATGGATTTCAATTGTTATGTATTAAAGTTATGAGCATTAATATTATTTAGGTATAGTCAATTTCGGTATTTTCAACTGAGTAGTATCTTAGGTGAAAAATAAATTATTCTATTCTGATTATCTCAGGTCTAAAACAGTCGAAAAACATTCTATTTTTTGTATTTGCCTTATTTATGTTTTTAATCAAGAAAAACGTTCCGACATTTGATCACGTTTTTCTATGACGTCATAGTGTGTTTTCATGCACATTCTATAGTAATTTCGTGTTTTGACGTTTAGTATTTAAAAGTAACTTGATTTAACTAGTTGGAAACTAGCCTATTATGGATTCGAATATAAGCCCCACCTATGATTATATTGATACTAGGATGTATAGCTAACTGACCATCAGCGATGGTGACCGCGTCGATGGCCTCAGTGACCTCGTCGCTTATATGAGGATAGGCAGCGACGCACATGTCGAAGTACTGCTGCAGTTGGGCTGCTTGCTTGCCGAGCAGTTCGCCGTACGTGTCCAGCTCGGCTATCTTCTCGGCTAACCGGCGGCTTGTTCGGCCTGGGAAGGATACTATTGTTATTATTGTTAGTACAAACATGGGCCAACATTTGGCCAACACTGACAAATAGTATAAAAAACTTTACCATCTAAAACACTTCTTTTTTATTTTTTTAATCAATCTTAGCTATAGGTAAATGGAATAGGAAATGGCGCAGTTTTTTTAAGACAACATAAATAATAAAATTTAAGTCAACAGGCCTGAGGGTGTCCGTTAAGCGCGGACGGTTGCTCTCTGAGAGGATTACATTTGAAAGAATTAATCGACTCTAGTGAGCCGATAGCGATAAGCGCTGACTGAGAGAAACCGTCGACCACGCGTGCGGGGTCGATATCGGGGTCCTAGTGTGTTTGTTGTCGGGAAGTCATTGGCCTTTGTGGCTAGGGCCATTGTATACACATCATGACATGTGTAAAAATATAGCTGTTTTTGAAACACGCTTCACACGTGACGTCAAATATACTGAGGCATCTAGATCACTTCAGCAAAATAACTTTGAGAACCACTGAATTAATTGAAAATAATGATAAAGCCACATTGAGCTCGGTGGCGCAGCGGTAAACGCGCTCGGTCTGCGATTGTTGAAGTTAAGCAACTTTCGCAAAGGCCGATCATAGGATGGGTGACCACAAAAAAAAAGTTTTCATTTCGCGAGCTCCTCCGTGCTTCGGAAGGCACGTTAAGCCGTTGGTCCCGGCTGCATTAGCAATCGTTAATAACCATCAATCCGCACTGGGTCCGAAGGCCCGTTCTCCCTATCCATCCATAGGGAAGGCCCGTGCCCCAGCAGTGGGGATGTTAATGGGCTGATGATGATGATGAATGATAAAGCCACATAGGTACCATGTGAGCCGGTAGATTGCAGTGATGTGACAGACCCATGCCGCCGCAACCCGCCTCCATTCGAGCTGCTGTCTGAGCTGGTTCCATACCCTGACTCCACCTGTTAGACAACGCAAACATATTTGTTACCATAACCAGTTTTGAGACTGCAACTTCGTCCGCATAGATTGCTTAAGTCCGTCAATCTTCTTCTTCTTATCGTGTGGGTTGTGAGGCGGAATACCAACTTCATCAACCCTGGTGTCAGGGTTATTACTGAGCCGCCAAAGGCCCCTGACATGGCTCATGTAACGACTACATACTTACATCAGTAAGTAGTAACCGGGACCAACGGCTTAACGTGCCTTCCGAAGCATGGATCATCTTACTTTCGGGCAGTCAGGTGATCAGCATGTAATGCCCTAACCAAACTAGGGATCACAAAGTGATTTTTGTGTGATATGTCCCCACAGGGATTCTAACCCGTGGCCCCAGATCGTGAGCCTAACGCTCAACCACTGGACAACAGAGGCCGTTAATGGAAAATATATAAATATATTAACGGTAATTTACACAAATTATAGCCTATTGGTTATACTGATGTATAGACCATACATATTGTTGTAAAGTTTCAATAAAATCTAAAAAAAAATTTTTGCGATAATGAGTAAAAACATCTATTAGTAGGATTGGAAAAAGCTGATTTCTCTAAGCGTAAACATGTACCCCGTATTTCGCGAAATATACCGCGTAGTATGAAGATGTCTCTCAATTAAAATAGGGTATTTGACTGGGTCGATTTTCGAATTTTATTTCTGAATTAAGTACCAATGAATACGACATTTGACCGCTTTTATTGATGACGTCACAGGACAGTATTTCCATACAAACTCCAACGAAAACTTTCGTTTTGACGTTTCGTAAAAAGTATGTCATGTGACTAGGTTGTTAAGCCTATTGGAAGGATTTATCTAGAATTTTTCACTACATTCGTAACTAGAACATGTCAACATGTGACATATATTATATCTTTTGCCAGGTAAACAGATTATATTGGATTACTTTATATTAATGATATTAACAATTGAAGCTTACTATCAAGTTGTATTTAAGCCACTGAACCGAGTGGTGATAACATGATAACATACAAATTGTATGACAAAGGAAATTCTTGCTATGACTCACTTTTGAAAATGCCAAGTTGATGCAAGCAATGCCAAATTATGCCAAGATTATCAAGAAATAAGTATATACACTTGTAACTCTTAATGCAAGAAAATGTATTTGATTTTTCGATACATATCAATTAATCTTTTTTTCAATTAATCTTTTCCTTAAATGGCTATATCCTATAGGAAACGATTTTTTTTTATATAGGCTTTGTAGGTATCTTTAGCCTTCACGACACGGCAACCGTATCGCGCGCGTCAGGGAGGGATTCGAGAGGGATTCAACCAATTGACATACAAAGTTTATCTATGTAGATATCATTAGCTGTGTCTATTGGTGGAAGCCCTCAATGTAATTGTCATGCAGACCTCACTGATGTTTTCCTTCCTACATTCATATTATATCATACATCAAAGAAATCTTTAGAAACTTTGGATTTATTCCAAAAGACAACATTTTATTTAAGAGTTTATTAGAATAATGGAAAATGAAAAGCTTTGCATCCATTAAACTTTAATGGTATGTCTACATCTAGCAATGAAGAAACATTATAGGTTAATATTACCTAAATACTAAGATGATTTCAATATGTTTTGCCCCAAGGCAAAACTATGTAAATAAAGGAAAAATCAAAGTCCACAATGTGAATCATCAAAAAGAACTAATGAATCAAGTCATTAACATGCTGTTTTCAATCCAATGCTAACTGTGTTACACAAGTCTCATAACATAACATCTTCATGTATGTAAACTTCCTTACTCAATGAAGTTTTCATTCTTTGAGGAATATTAGCATGCTATGTATGCAGGTAGACAGGCATGACTTAGTAATCAACTGAGTGATTACTTCATGTGTGAATGTAAGTATGCTATTAGCATGCATATGCAGATGACACTATATTAGTACAATTACATGATAATCCTTCTTCACGTTTATGTCTATATAAACATGATTTATGCATTTCTTAATGCATGTTGCATGTGATTATGATACATTATCAGTTACATAAAATATAGTTAAAACAAATCAATTACTGATATCTAATATTGGTATCAAGTATCTGTGTTGAGTAATAGCTCAGCTAATGACCCCTAAATTCTATTTGTAATTGCCTTACTAATGTTATAAAAACCTGTTAGTTAAGTATACAAACCTTGAATGACTCCAAGACATCAATCCATTGCTGTTTCTCCTCAGGATTTGATGCCCTCAGGTACCACACACAGTCATTGACCGACACATCAAATCGGCAATCGTCAAATTCATGAGGCTGAAATTTTTATAAAGTTTAATTAAACACCTTGTAATATATACCTATCAACACTGTTTAAAATGCATTTTATACAATAGCCTTTAAGTGGTTAGTACAAGTATGGTAATATTAAACCGGAGAACACGCGATAATAAATCGCAAACAATTGTATTCCAAGACAATGTAATAAACATCTTTATTCAGACTCAAACTCTGAAACAATTATATTTGAAGGCCGCAGCACGCCAATAAAAATTAATCGCTTGAATATTGCATTACATTAGGAGGAATACCGACCGATGCAAGGGCAAACTAATTTTTTATCGGACTTTGTCGTGGACATAACAAAAACAAGTTTGGATCCTCACCTTGACTTTGGCTTTCTTCAAGCATAAGGCACCACGGCAACCAAGATTACTCTCTAGTTCACTCTTGTAGTATGATAAAGTAGAATCCTTCAAAACAATAAACCTGTCCTGCCATCCGTGAATGTAATTTGTCCATTTGCTCAAGTATCCACGGAGTTCGGGATTTCCGCCCTCGTCCAAGTCAGAATTATCGCTTACAGTTATATTTTCCTCCGTCATGTTTATTTGCTCACATATATCTCACTTATCAACATGAAAATTATTTACAAAAATGGAAAAAAGACAAAAATAATTTATACGTGATTTTACAACAACAAAATATTGAGAAAAACTCGTTGACATTCGGTCGTTCGTTACAAGAAATCATAGACAATTAAATTATTTTTCTTCATCATGTCATGTGCAGTGATTTGAACTGACCCGCCTGAGACACACTTAACTCACTGGAACGCGCCTAACGAGCAGTAAAAATTTTAAACGTCTCCTATTGGACGTTTCGTCGCATCCGGAAGCCGTGGCCGCCATGCTTCCATCGCCGAAATTATCGAATATCGACTTTTGTTCATACTGCAATCCCATTGGCTAAAATTAACTAACCGCCAATTTTACTAGCTCTAGACCAATAGGAATTCGCCATTCGATAAATAACGCGCAATTTCCGTTCAAGATGGCTGACAAAACTATGCCTATTTCTGTTCCATCAGAAAAACCTATAAAACTCGTCAAATGGAAAATAAAACAAGGTGCATTTGTGTCCCAAGGACAAATATTATTTTTGTACAGTGATTCGTCAGGCAACAGTGATGAAATAAAGAAATATAAAGCGGTACGCGCTGGTACCATATCGTGCATCAAGGTGAAGGAAGGAGACGTCGTAGAACCTGGGTAAGTGACGTCACACGTTATTTACGCATTATTATTGTATATTTGATGTTTTCAGTGCTTTATATCGCTGCCAACATCTATAAAACTGCATTTAAAATCAAGCGATCAATATTTTGACCTATAGATACACAGATTAGTTATAGAAGTGTGCGTTTGTTCATTTGCGCGGCAAAACGCAAACTGCTCGGGATCATCCCGCCTAAAAATAAAATAGGTATTTTCTAATTTCTGTTTCAAATTGGCTTTTCTTGCTCTAGTTATTTCTGTTAGTGGAAGTCAGATTATTTTCTCAACTGTCTAAAGTATTTTTTGTTTCATTATCAGTACACACATCGCCGAGTTGGAAGAATGCCGGCACCCGACCGTGATGAAGGATATGTGTGCGGAGTGCGGCACCGACCTCCGCACCGATGAGCCTGCTAAACTAGACGTGGCTGTCGTCCCGATGGTGCACTCAGTCCCAGAACTCAAGGTACATTATTATAACTAAATTACTATTGTTTTGAAACATAACCTAACAATTCTTCAATGACCTAGTATATAGACTTAGATGGGAAGGAACCCAATAACTAACATAGGTACACACAGTACGCACAGGAACAAGTAAGGTACAAAGGTACAATTTCATAACATATTAACATACCTAATATATTAAGAAAACATAATAAGGCACAACTTCAAAAAACTTGACCACTCATCCTGCCAAGGCAAAACAAAAAGACACATTCTACTTGTCCTTTAAAATATGCCTAATGTGGCTTACTGTGATTTGCTTTTAGGCATTTGATCTGACTGTTGAGTACAAGGCGGCTCAACCAACCAAAGGAGTATAGGATGTACAGGATTTACTATAATCTAACTGGACGCTAAGCTAACAGTCACCATTTTAAAATTATTATTTCAGGTCTCTGAGGAATTAGCCCAGAAATTGGGTAGAGAGGATGCAGAACGCCTCCTGAAAGACCGCAAGCTGGTTCTGCTTGTGGACTTGGATCAAACTCTAGTACACACCACCAATGACAATATACCACCAAACTTAAAGGTACCTATTAGAGAAAATTTATAATGCATAAATTGCTTTAGATATGTATTTTTATATCTAAAAAGATATAGGTATTAATATAAAAATTATTTAGGCAAAAAAAACATTGCTGAAATCATAATAAAATGTGTTTTTATTTACTGTCTCATATATGGTTTACTGATATGTTTGTTTTTTTTACCAGGATGTACTCCATTTCTTCCTCCGTAGCCCCGGGTGTCCGGGCCGTTGGTGCCACACGCGCTTTCGTCCGCACACACTAGAGTTTCTTGCCTCGGCATCGAAATTCTATGAACTGCATGTCTGTACTTTTGGCGCGAGGCAGTACGCTCATGCTATTGCTGAACTATTGGACCCAGAAAAGAAATATTTCTCTCATCGAATACTGTCTAGAGATGAGTGCTTTGATCCAAGAACTAAATCTGCTAACTTAAAGTGAGTTTGTTTACCATTTTTTGTTCTATAATGTAGCTAATACAAGAACAATGTTCTAACAACATGTATATTTATCGTTGATAAAAGATATTACAACTTGTATACATTTTGACAAATGGCCATAATTGTATTTAATTTATTGAAAGAAAGAATCTTTTATTAGAAAGGGACACCACAGTAACAGATAAAACACAAAACATGGACTAACACGTAATTTACATCAAAACACGTAATAAAAACAACTTACACAATTATTGCCAATTCTTTTTTTTTTTTCAATCTCTTTTTGTCAGCTAAGACTCCTTTCCCTTGATACAAGTTTACTGATGTTCCAGGGCCTTGTTTCCGTGTGGTGACAACATGGTGTGCATAATAGACGATCGTGAGGACGTGTGGCGGCACGCGGCGAACCTCATCCATGTGCGGCCATACTCGTTCTTCCAGTCAACCGGCGACATCAACGCGCCACCACCTTTACGTGAGTATATTTACAATAGCTGTCCGCCCACGACTTTCTCCGCGTCATGATTAGAATCATGACTAAAAATTATACTTTTAACCCCTTGCGTGCTGAATTTTGCAAAATCCCGTCTTAGTGAGCACCTAAAAGGAACCCCATGCAAAATGTGAAACTAGCATTTTTATAATGTTTAATGTTACCTTGTAAGGTCTGGACTTTTGAACAAAGACTTGCGCCCGGTCACCAGCTAACACGCTGACGATTACTAAGCGGGTTGTGCTGTTTGAAAGACCTTAATGCGCATAATTTGAGCGTCACTAAAAATAACCCGACAGAGAAATACCCCAATACAGCTTGAATATTGCTCTTTCATCTATTAACACAATAGAAAAACAAAGACCAGAAGAGGTCTAACTGAAAGCTTGCTGAGGTGTGGGTACTTAGTTCATCTTGCGATGGATAGACCTCTGACTACCCCAATTGGGACATATCCCTTATGTTATCAATTGAAAAGCAATCCTAAATAATATGCTTTTTCAGTTATGGATTACGATACCAGTTACACATTAAAGAAATGTGTGTAACATCACTAATAATCCAAATAGAAACAGTCCTTCTGAAGACTTTCTTTTGTTAAGTTTTGAAAGAAAGACAGATATGGGGACTACAATACGAAACTAATACTTGTTAAAATCTTACTTATTCACTTGCAATGGATTATGTATCCTAATTTCTATATTTCGTTTTTCAGCCGAAGAAAAACCAAAGCTGCCCAGTGGTAAGAATGGCGCTCAAGTACCAGTGATTCATCAGATGCCCACTTTGGACCCAGTGGACCCAGAACCAGAACAAAAAGACGAGAAGAAAGACAAAGAAAGCGAGGCAAAGAGTGCGGATGAGAAAGTAGCAAGTAAAGACAAAGAGAACAAGAAAAGTGATGAAACAAAGAAGGAGGGTGTTGAAAAAGGTAAAAAATAGTTTATTTTTATACATGATTATTGTATGTTTATTTATTTATCTATTGGGTACATTTGCAATGTCACAGAAATCCATTGCTACAGTTAAGGCAATGATTGAGGTTTACCACAAATGGTTTTAACTATTTGACTGGAAAAGAATAAGTTAGATTATTTAAAAATCATATATGTAGATGGCATTTGCTACATCTATTTGAGTAACTATTACTATGGGGATGAAATATTTATATTCGATACAAAGTAAATCATTGTAGACTATTGCCACTCAATGTTGAGTCTTTTCTCTATTGTCATATAATAAAATACGTCATCTACTCTGAGCATCCATCTAGGTATATTAGTCTTCTACCTAGTTAGTCTACTGTAATATGCAGGCTCCGCATAGCAACCGCGCTGCGCGCGGCTCGAATTGTATCGAGGCTTTCGACCAATACACGCAGTGAATACTATCTAGGTGGATAGATGTGGTTATTGGTCAAAGCTCGCGATATGATTCGCGCCGCATGACTCGCGGTAGCCGTGCCGCGAGGACAACCCTTTATAATCTTGCATAACTCAAGCACAAGTGAATTACTTTATATTTTATTCAAACACATCTTTTTTTTTCAGTTGATGTTGCAGAGGGTGATGGATGTACAGACCCACTGGAGCCAAAATGGATAGAAACTGCTGATGGACAAATAGAAGTTGAGGATCCGGATGATTACTTAATCTACTTAGAAGATATACTTAAAAGGATACACAAGTAAGTTGGAAGTTATAAATTCTAACATAAGAGACAGGTGGATAGGTAGAGGCACCAGTAAACACCTTATTACAAAACAAACACCAAATAATACCAGGTTTACAATATAGTCAGTGCCACAAAAGAAGTCTACAGAATTTAATGAAACTAATTGACAAGTCATAATAATTATTTGCGACACTAAGCGCCAGGGGAACTTTTGTCATGGCGCGGACTATATTATTACTATTTTAGTCTTATTTTGTAATAAAATGGATGTGTTGTAGTTCGAAGACAGGAACCTAAGAATTATATTACTTACCCACTTCATTTTAGCAAAGATCCTTGTAGTATAAACAAAATTATAAATTGAACAACTGTATAATATTTTCCAGACATTTCTATGATGTCTACGATAAGGCAGAAGGAAAGCAGATCCCAGACCTGAAGGCGGTGATACCAGAAGTCAAGAGTAAGGTTCTTACGGGCTGCAGTTTGGTGTTCAGTGGGCTAGTACCTACTCATCAGAGGCTAGAGACATCAAGGGCGTACCTGGTCGCGAGGAGTCTGGGCGCGGAAGTCACGCAAGACTTCACTGAAGATACTACGCATCTTGTCGCCGTACGGTCAGGTAAGAATTAAGAGTTTAAAGTATTAGAAGCAACTGAAGGCCACAATCCCAATTAGGCTTTGTCACATTAGTAGAGCCACAAGAAAAGAAGTCCAATATTCTTTGTTACATACATTGAACATTTTAAAACATACACAAGCCATACAATTGGCAGCCTTATTGCTCAACAAAAAAAAAACAAGACATAAGACATCATACTGGACTCTCATAGTCCTGAATGAGTGTCATGAACCCTATGCTCTTTGCCAAATAATCTTAGAGTCAAAAAACCTTATTGTTGAACTATTGTGTTTGAAAATGTAGTCCATCAGTTGGTAAGCTAAATTGAACTTTTGTAATATGAACATTTATTTTCATAGGTACCGCAAAAGTGAATGCGACTCGCCGAATGGGCGATGGCAAGAATAAAATGCAAGTAGTGACGCCCGAGTGGCTATGGACGTGTGCAGAGCGATGGGAGCGAGTAGACGAGAGGCTATACCCCTTGCAACGGGGTGGACAGGTAACGTAGCATTGTAAGATAATGTTAGATTAGAATATCGTCACGATAATTATGTTTTCTTGCGATGGATGTATCTCTGACTACTCCATTGGCCTTTTCTCATCTTACCGGAGAATATGTTAATGATTGTTAAAACCATTTCAATAGTAATCTAAATAATCACTAGGTCATTGAGCTAGCGGAGTAAGGGTCAAATCAAACCATTCTGTCAGCACGCTATGTAGCTATAACTTGTCGATTCTGCCGCGTGCGGTCGCTCTCTCTCGCTATAGTAAATTACGGTTCTAAGTAACAGAAAAGGATAGAAGTATAGGAAAGTGCGATGAGGTGCTGACAGATGCGGTTTCACCGTAAGTAATGATAATGGTGCTTGGTCCACAGAGCAGCTCGCGGCGGCCGCCGGCGCACTGCAGCAGCCCGCCGCCCGCGCCGCCCGCCGCCGCCACGCGCAAGCGCACGCCCTCCGGACGGTTCATGGACACGCTCAACCCACTACTATCTTTCTCCAGCGATGATATCGCTGATATGGATAGAGAGGTACTTTCTATTGATTATGACGAACATACGACTCACTTGTAACATCAGATAAAGTTGTTATGCGTTCTGCGTTTGTGTGCCCTTGCGGCACGAATCCGTGCGCGGCGCGAATTACACCTAGGGCTTCCACCTATAACCAAAGAACGCCTATCTACCATATAAGCACTCGATATAATTCGAACCGATGACCACTCTGTTTATCTCCTAGGGACAAGATTACAACACAAATTGCAGCCCCTCACAGTATTTGCTCGTATAATGTGGATTTCTTTTCTCGTATGTTCTCGTCTCCGAAAACACTCAGAACATTAGTATGTTATGCACAAAATGTTTAAGCTAAATCTTGAGGATTAGGCTTGATATGACCATTTACCTTTTAACACTCGATATTATCTGAAATAGCTAAAGATTATCAAATATATGTTAAAGGTGGAAGATATTTTCAATGAATCGGATGAGAGTTCATCAGACGAAGAAACAAAGGCGCTGGGTGACGATCTCGATGACGAAGAGAACCCACCGGAGGACAGGCTAATATCTGTGGAAACCGAAGACAGTTCACAGGACAGGTTACAAGAGACAATAGAAGCTGACGAAGACAGTGACACTAACTTAGGTAATTTATTTATTATTTTTCAATATAATATGTATAGTATAGGGTAGGCTGTGACCTTGTTGGTCATTGTTTCTAAGTTGTGAATCCTGATCTCATTGATTGAGAGTTATTAATGCCATAATCCAGGGATTCTCAGTGGCCCCTATAGAATTGAGACGGGCGTCGCCGTGAGGCTCTAATCTTAGGTATTTGTGGGTACTTATATTATCAATACATATATGAGCCTCATATTGTGTATGTTTTAATTGTTTTGCCTACCTACCTAGTATCATCGTGCCCTATTTCAACCAGCATTTCGTAACAATAATTTGTGTATTTATTAATTTGTGTATATTTTTTAATAAATAACTTTTCTCAGATGACGAAGGTCCCCGGCGCAAGCGACCGCGGCCCTCCACGCCTCCATCAGACGACGACGAACCGCCGGACGATGATGACAGCTCCTGGCGACTGATGGGAGCCGCGCTCGAGCGGGAGTTCCTCGCGCAGGACTGATGTTGGTGTCCCCCGACATCACCTCGGATCAATACATTAGTGCTCTGTGGTTCAGTTCGGGTTTCATTTACGAACGTTTTCCCGTCACTCTCGGGTAGCTTGTGGATGCGAAGGTCGAAATATACCTGACATAGGCATGCCCTTACACTGCTGAGGATCAATAAATTAGTGCTTTTCAGGTTCAGTGCTTGTTTTATTCAAAGAATCCCATAGACAACCAACTAACTTCCATGTTATGTTACTACAGTAACATTATACATCAACACTTCTATATAACAGGCCTTAGCTTTTGCTAAGCTTGCGGAGCTTTTTATCTGTGAATTTAATATTTCAGGAATTCAATTCTTGAGTAATGGCTTCTGTGTGATCACAATTCTGCCAGTAGTCACATAATGAAAAAAATACGCGATAGGACAGGATAAAAGACTAGAATAATTAGTTCTGTATTATATTCAATATACATTATTGTATGTATATTTTTTGGAAAATGCTTGGCAGACTTTATGTCAATATTTCAGGAATGTAATAACTATAAGAACTAGGTAACATAATATACATATACCAGGCCTTATATCTTAAATGGAATTTCTAAAATAAAATATCAATTTTTTTAACTGATTTATTACAACTAATTAAAACTATCTAATTAAATAACTACATGTTCTAAATGGCATATGGGTCATTTTCATCGAAGACATGGAATTTGGTATAAGTAGGTTTTGAGGTGAAATCTTTCTTCCCTTCTTGCCATCCTCTTGCCGGTGCCTTATTATAGTCAAATGCAGAAGGTAATTTGCCATACAGTTCAGCCTCCTTTTCAATATCTTCTCTATATCGTTCTTTGGCAACTTTCTTACCTGTAACAGGGTCTGTTACATCTCCAAATGGATATACCACTTCCTTGATTTCATGGGTAATAAGTTTGGTTAACTTATGTGGTAACGACTGAATCAGAACAATATCTCCAGTTTTGCATTTCTTGTCGGGATCATGGCAATAATAAAACTCGTCTTTTCGGAAGTACTGAAAAACAAAATATACATAATTGCAGGAATTTAATTACAAATAAAAATATAAGAAGTTGTAAATAAAGAAACTGACCATCAATAGATTTTCATCCAATTCTAACCTCTTCACTCGTATTTTAGCTGCATTTTGTTTCACAGTTGGCACGCATTGGCCGAGTAGTAAAAATTTTCTAGCAGCATCAGCTACATTTCGAGCCATTATGTATTTATAAATTTACAGAAATTACACAAAATTCTATTTTCTAACCAAAATACCACAAAATCAAAATTATTAGATTAGGTAAAACAATTATGAACAGTGTTGCAATATAAGAAAGAGATAGTGATATACCACAAAGTTTATATAGCTATTTCATCTTTCTATTTAATGGTGTAGAAAAAAACACCTGACGTAATTTTTTTTTTTTTGTTTTTCCCGAAGGGTAAGGCAAAGGGAACTATGCCCATACAGCCATGTCTTACGTATTTTTTTTCTTGATGATTAATGAAATGATGAAAGGTGATGATGATGAAACCTAAGCCCCCACCCTCGGAGTAGACTCCTACTCCGAACCCCAAACGAATTAACTCAAGAGTCCGCATAAACTTTCGAGTTATGAAGCGGCTTCTTGCCACGAAGCGAAAATAGGCAGATACACTTTGTTTATTGAATACTCCGAGGCTTTTTGGCGGGAGGCGGGAACGGGACAGTTGCTTTCTTCATTGAATAATCTAAATAATTAATACGAAGTGGTGTTTTGTGGTTAATGATCGCATTAAGTTAGTCGGAAGACATTCGCGAGTGTTATTATATTGGAGTATTCAATAAACAAAGTGTATCTGCCTATTTTCGCTTCGTGTCAGGAAGCCGCTTCATAACTCAAAAGTTTATGCGGACTTTTGAGTTAATTCGTTTGGGGTTCGGAGTAGGAGTCTACTCCGAGGGTGGGGGCTTAGGTTTCATCATCATCACCTTTCATCATTTCATTAATCATCAAGAAAAAAAATACGTCAGACATGGCTGTATGGGCATAGTTCCCTTTGCCTTACCCTTCGGGGAAAACAAAAACAAAAAAAAAAAAAATGAATACTCCGATATAATAACACCCGTATTCTCAGATGTCACTCAAGATTTCCTCCACTCGACTCAACCTCGGTTGAGGATTTTTGGTATTCATAGTTGACATTTACGTCCTCGACTTATGGTTCTTCCTCACTGGAGGTGAGTAAAAATTGAGGAATGAACTGTCAAATGTAAGGTACCTCGTGACCAACCTTAAGGACTACTCAACGCTTGAAATCCGTGCGAACGCTTGTTGTGACGATACTTTTTATATTACAAACTTCGATTTTTGTTATTAAAATGAGTGATAGTGACTTATATAGTGACTTTGAAGAGTTTATGGATTATGTTTATGATAATCCTTACGATTATCCGGCGCGGAAATATATCAGAGACGCTCAAAACCCTTTGGAATGTTACGACGAAGAACAATTTCAAAAACGCTTTCGATTTAGGAAAGATACCGTTGTTCATATGATATTGCCACTGATTGGATTGCAATCAAATGTAACCAACAAAGGGTTACCTTTACCACCCATATTGCAACTACTCATAGCGTTAAGATTTTATGCTACAGGAAACTTCCAGGTAAGTTAGCCATTCAAGCATTTATATAATTACTTATCTACAGTTATAAAAAATATTTACCAAACTATTTCTGTTTCAACAGATTGTTTGCGGAGACCTGCATAAGATCAGTCAGCCAGTTGTATCTAAAATCGTGGCTAAGCTATCGAAAATATTAGCAATGAAAGTAGTTGAGTTTATCAAGTTCCCTGGAGCACACGAGAGAGCCAACGTGAAGAGAGCATTTTACCAACGTGCTCAATTCCCAGGGGTAATCGGGTGCATTGACTGCACTCACGTACCAATTAAAAATCCGAGTCGGGAAAATGGAGAACTTTTCAGAAATAGAAAAGGTGAGTTCTCTATAAATGTACAACTAATATGCGGGCCACAAATGTTGATTTACGACATTGTGGCGAGGTGGCCAGGATCTGCCCATGATTCCCGCATATTCAGCAACAGCCGTTGTAGTATGCGCTTTGAAGAAGGGGATTTAGTAGGTGCTGGCATACTTTTAGGGGACAGTGGATATGCACAGTCATCTTACACGTATACTCCCGTGCTAAATCCACAAACACCAGATCAGGAGTGCTACAACAGATCCCATATCAGTACTAGAAATATTATAGAAAGGCTGAATGGTGTCCTGAAAAGAAGATTTGCTTGTTTAAGCAGGAAGCTTCAGAACAAAATAAAAAATGTCCCTAACATCATCGTGGCATGTGCTGTATTGCACAATATCAGTGTTAACACTAACCAAGAAATGCCAGAACCCTTGAGGTCAAGGATAGACCCACCAACACCTGTTCCAGACAATGAACGAGGTAGTATTATAAGAGCTAGTTTTATCGCAAGACATTTTAGTTAAGTATAATTTTGTTATGTTAGTTATGTTTCCTCAGCAAAAAGAACGCCTTTTGTACCACTTGCTTCTTGTATTTAAATAATAAAGAGTTACTGTATTGTATTATGTACTAGTTTAGTTTCTATCTAGATGTTAGATATGTATTAAATACCTATAATATTATGTTATAATTCATATAGAAAAAGTTCTTAGAAATATTCTTTAAGATTCCATTATTTGTATCATAGTTAAAATTAGTTATTGCTCCAAATACAAGGGATATGCTCAATAAAAAAAATGTAATAAAAACTATCAATTTATTTCTTTCTTTCCCTAGAAAGATGCAGCTCTGCTAGCTCTCGCTTAGCCCGGCTGCATAGCAGCAACTCCTGCGCACTTTCCTTTTCAAGGCGAGCTTTATGATATGTCTCCTCAGCTGCCTTTACGAGCCACTCCCGCTCTGCTATCCTCAATTTATGTAGCTCCTCCTCCCTGTCCACTATCACCTGATATCTATCCTTTCGCAAGGTGAACTCCTGATTAATTACATGAGCCCGAATGTTCTTTGAAGCTGAAACGTAACAAGAAGATATGTTAAAACGCACGAAAGTTCACAGGCTTAATAAACACAGTTACTTATAATAGAAATATTTTTTAACCGATTCTTTTTACTATGAAGTGAATACGTTTAACTGGCTAATATAAAAAAAGGTCACCACAAGTGCTGACAGATGGCCATCACATTCACAGATGTGAATGTAAACAAAAGATAAGAAAGCTGTAAAAACTTTTGTGGACGGAGTTGGGTCGCGCAAGATCAGCATGGGGTTTCTAGGAATTTGTTACCCAAAATACATTAGAAATTATTTTAGTTACTTATAAAGCAGATTTTGTTCAACAATATTGCTATAATAAGAATACCTTGAGTTTGAGAAGGTGCTCCATAATCATGTTCTCTCAATCCAGTTGATGGTCGACGAGGTAGCTCTACTTGTGCCACAGGAACAGACTCTACAAATAAAAAATTCCAAATATGTTACTTAAATAAGGTTACATAAGTGTTCATTAAACACACCTCTTTCTTAAAATCTTTAAAATCTTCACACTGGTTTAGATTACTTGTAATAATAATCAAGCCTATAGTTTTGTTTAAATGTACTAGATAATCAACTTAAGAAAATATCTAAGAAAATACCTTGAATTAGAGAAGGTGGGTCATAATCGGAGAGACGAGACCCGGCTGATGGACGATATTGATTATCCATTATTTCAATATCAACTTCCACAGGAATAGCTTCTGCAAAAAAGGCAAAACATAATGTATTCTGCAAAAAAAAAATATGTTGTTTATTGTGTTAGAAATGGCAAAAAATATAGCTTAACTATTATACTTTGTATTTGGGATGGTCCTTCGCCAGGTGAGGTATTAGCGGGTGCTGCAGGGGCTGCAGGTGCAGGGAGATCGGGTACTGGGGCTAACATGTTGTGGTCCAACACCATATCTGGAATGAAAATGTTATCAATTGCTATAATTTTTACTTGCAAGAGCCACTCGGTGAAATTCTATTAACTTTCAACTGAACATAGAAAAGAAATATCAATAAAAACTATTTAGTAAGTGGAATAAGGTATGTATGTATATCCTGATAACTCACCACTATCACTATCAAACACGCCTTGTAGCTCTATATTTGTGGCATCCAAAAGAGCAGCATCAATAGCCTCCTGGGAGCCTTGAGAGGTACTAGCTGCATACAACCCACCTCCGGTCCTCATGCGTTCCCTTCCAAATTCAAATGAAAAAAAGAGAAGCTTAAAAATAACATTACTTACAGCATTGCACTGTGTTTTGTAACAATAGTAAATAATTAAATATTTACTTTTAAGAAAGTATATGATATTTTACCTTTTTTCTTGTGCTAGAAATTGTTTTCTTCTGGTTTTTAAATTGTCCCAACATTTTTTTAATTGTGCCTCTGTTCGCTAAAAGAAATCAAAGGTTTGTTTGTAAGTTTAATCAAAATCAGGAATGATATTAATATTATGTGCTACATTTAGGTACTTACTTTACTATTGGTCTCAATGGAGTTAAATTCTTGTGTAAGGCGTACCCAAGCCATTTTTTTTACATTTGCATTTCCAGCCCCAATAGTTGCAACAGAATTTAATTTATATTTCAAAACTAATTCCTGCAGACACACTTTTTCGTGTTCAGTAAAAGTTTGTCTTGTTGATCCGCTCGACATTTTGACTTGATAAACACTTTTACAAATCTAATAAACACTTTCACACTCCACAAAGTAGTTTGGGACGGATGATAACTTGCTCAGTGCAAAGTAGTCTGAAATTTGTGTTTGAAATAAACAAAGCCGGTACCGCGAAATCAACTGTCAAAGTCGATTTGACAATTTGTTTGACGTTTAAATGTTCCCATAAACTACAAACGTGACCACAGCCAACAGAATTCTATCATGCTGCCAACAAAATAATACGAAAACAATGACGTCATACCTCCACTCTTCCTCGCTGGAGGAAACCTCCGTTAAGGTTGAGGTGTCAACTAAGAATACCGATTTCAAGGAGATTTTGAGAATCCCTTAAGGTGGCCTTGGCTGAGGACCGAGTGAAGGCAGTTTTGAGTAAACATCTTAGAATACGGGTGTAATACTCGCGAATGTCTTCCGACTAACTTAATGCGATCATTAACCACAAAACACCACTTCGTATTAATTATTTAGATTATTCAATGAAGAAATCAACTGTCCTGTTCCCGTTTCCCGCCAAAAAGCCCCTGCCGCGTTCCAGCTAAAGCTTTTTTTTATTATTATTATAGCTTTGACTAGAAACTTTTTGAGTTTTTAATTATTTTTTTTCTTAGCAGCTAGATAGTAAATAAATAGTAGTAATCATTTTTTTAGGCATTTATATAGGCCACTGGAAGTGGCTCTGGCTGCAACATGTCTTATTTCTGGCTCGGTCCACCCCATTAGGAACAACTATTATATTAGGACAACTTATTAGAAATCATAGGTGTCTGTAATCTGTATTTATACGGTATTTATGTACTAAATATATTTTTATGGTTTCTCTGCAAAGTAGACCATTCACATCACATAATAGATATGAGATTTGGATTCTAAAAGGAGTTTGGGCTTTAAATTAAAACCTTAAAGAAACTTAAGTATTTCATACTTGTTTAAAACTTAAGTAACAAGAACTTAAAATATTTAATAATTAAGTCCTAACTTTAATAAATGACAATTAAATGAACTTTTATCAAAACAATATCGTATCGCTATTGATTATAACAATATTTACCCATCCCTTTAAGTAATTGATTGTACTTACAACAGCTAAATTTAAGAGCAAAAATAACCATATCGGATATGTATCACAATTTTAAACCATGTCCAATGAAAGTATGGATAAACAATCAGATTTCACGTTGGAACTAATTTTGTAATTGGTTTTACAAGTGTCACTAGTGCAGCCAGAGAAGATACCGCTCCTAGAGTACCGACAGCACTGGGACTCAATTTCGTAAAACCTAATGCTGTTAACGGAATGAACAGGTCACAAGAATTTTTTAATGTGTCTATGAAAACATCCTTATGACAGTTCATAAGCATGTACATATGCTTCATACCCTGACATAAGTCAAAACTTCTCACAGAACTATTTAATAGCTCTGATGGTTTGAGAAATGTTGATTTATTTAACTCTAACAAATGATATATTTCATAGAAATCTCTTGCTAAATTAGCGACAATTGACAAAAGCCAAAATCTGTTTGCAGTACGGTTCCAGTTCTCGGTGTCGGTCTTCAAGAAACCACTCTTTGTAAGCCACACTACATGGTCCGCATACAAGTACAGAGAATGTGCCAGTTTGCTTGTAGTCAAGCAAAATCTTAAGACTGGATCCTCAATGTGCATTGTATCTAATGCTGTGTAACAAATGTCTACACATCTCCCCAATCGTAATACTGGAACAAACATATTTTTATTAAATTGATAAAAAATATCAACTCTTCTTCTTAACTTATGCTAGTTATAACATGTCTACTAAAAAAGGTTTTAGTAATAAAACTTGCTTACTTTTCCGGAAAGAACTTAATGTAAGTTCAAGATTTTTGATACGGTCCACTGAGTATTTGTTTGCATTTCTTGTCTCCAACTGATGCCAAATCAGACGGCTTGTGTATTGTACTAGTCTGCAATAAAAAGGGAAATTATAGGAAATTTTTACTATTGAAAAAGTATAAGGAAGTTTATACGTAAATGGTCAAGGCAACTCAAGAATACAGGCAGTTGTTTGCAACAATACTGGCATAAATATTATTACCTGGCTAATTTATCTCTTCCATTTGACTGATTGTTGACTTTAATGATAATATCCATGTTTCTTGAACTTTGAACGTTGCTCTTCAGATAAAGTTCTGCGTTTCTTCACAATAAAAACAAACGGTTAATAACAAATAAAGACTAATATTGCTTATGACCCGCTAAAGCTAAATAACCTCCGGGCAAAAAAATAAATATAAAAACAGTAAAATTATTCACTTTTTGATTGTAAATTAATTAATGTAAATAAGTACATAAAACAACAGTTGCTGTAGGTACTCTGTGCTGTGCTCGCTGCCGAATCAGAGTACTCAAATGCCAAATTGACATTGAGTAACAAGGAAAAACTATATTGATCATTTCATTAGTGGAAAAAAGAGAGATATTAAAATGCTTGCCTGCAATAAATGGAACGTAAGTAAAATTGTAACTTGTCGATAGGCCAAAACCAACAAAAAAAAACAACCATTATTATGTTGTTTATGTTGGCAACGTTGGTTTCTTTATGTTGGTGAATCATAATGTAGCCATATGTAGCAGGATCTTACTTATTTCGACAGAATCGGATCGTTAGATCGGATCTTATCGTATTTGACGGTTTACCTTTTATTTATTTTTAAACGTTATTTGGCAAAACTAACATTGGCACACACCATTCAAATCATTTCATTTTTTTCTTGAAATCATTAACACCGCATTGACTTGACTTATACCCCGCTGATGCCTCCTGAACATTGTCGTAGATAAGTAGGATTTTCTACTAAAATTGGTCACACTGGTTAGCCCCACCAATCCATCATGGATGTATCCGGTCTGGGTCTAGTGTCAATGAAATATTGGCTGTCGTTGTCGTGTCGACCATCTTGAAATTGTCTTCTGAAGTGCGTCATTCGAGTGCGTTGTGTTGTAGTAAATTTTGTGAACGTGCAAGTTTGTGGTGTTTTTTGCTACTGTGGCGTTAATTTAGTATCTAAACAACGTGACTTAATTTGCTAAATTATTTGTGGTAAGACTTTAAACAATTTATCGGACGCTCAGTGATTTCATCGTATTCTGGAACAAACGACATTTTGAAGTGACGTGTAATGTTGTGCATTTCAGATAGTGGTTCGTCGTACTGAGCTTTCATGATTGGATTACCGCGTAGCGATAGAGATAGAGATCGAATAACGGTGAAAATTCGTAACATGAAGAGAAGTTCGTCGAGGGATAGTATGCCGCGATCGAAGCGGACGCGCAGTAGCATAGGCAGGTACGATGACAGCTCGGACGAACGCGTCACCCCGGACCGGGTGCGGCGCCGGGTACGCTCGCCGAGCCCCCGCGGCCGCTACGTGTCGCCGCACCGCGACGATTATGTCCGCTCTCGCGAATCCAGAGAGGAATCTGTCCGATCGTACTATAAGGTACTCTGTGTCAGCGCATTACATCCTAAAGCGTCTGATGAAATTGTAAAGGACACCATGTACAGGGAATTCAAGAAATTTGGAGACTTCAGCATTAAAATTTCCCACGAGTTGGACGAGCGAGTGGCGTATGTGTGCTTCCGCAGCGTAGAAGATGCTAGAGAGGCCAAGCATGCCAAACCAAGGATAATTTTGTATGATAAAGTTGCAATTGTTGATCCGGTTTATGAGCCTGTAAGATCTGAGTACAGGAGCAGACCAAGGAGCATTACTCCACCTGATTATGATCGTCCATATTCCTATACTTGGTCTCCAGCGCCTGAGAGACGTAGGCCACCACCCGATGACAGAGCATATGGAATTCCCCCTACTGTCCCACCCCACCATAGAGATTTTCGCCCTCCAATGCATGAATATCCTATGGCTGGGCCTCATGGACCACCAATGCACCACCGGCCTCCCATGCATCACCCTCCACATCCTCATTATATGCCACGTCCATATATGCCTCGACCACATCATCCACCTTTTGAGAAAATGGAAAATAAAAAAGATAAGTTTCCCAACTACTTGCATCATGTCCAGCCCGAAGATGATCCACTAGCTACCAGAACCCTATTTGCTGGAAATTTAGAAATAAACATTTCAGATGAGGAACTGCGCCGTATCTTTGGTCGGTATGGCATAGTTGAGGATATAGATATTAAACGCCCACCGCCAGGCACAGGAAATGCTTTTGCATTTGTAAGATATCAAACACTTGACATGGCTCACAGGGCTAAAGTAGAACTTTCTGGGCAATATATTGGTAAATTTCAATGTAAGATTGGATATGGTAAAGCCACACCTACTACTCGTGTTTGGGTGGGTGGACTAGGTCCTTGGACATCTGTCGCTCAGCTAGAGAGAGAGTTTGATAGATTTGGGGCTATAAAGAAAATTGAATATGCTAAGGGTGAAGCTCATGCTTACATTTTGTATGACTCTATAGATGCTGCTCAAGCTGCAGTTAAAGAAATGAGAGGTTTTCCACTCGGTGGGCCTGACCGACGCCTTCGTATCGATTTCGCTGACGTCGGTAATGGCGGCCCTTATAGGCCGAAGCCTTATGTGCCACCTGTAGGTGAAGACGGTCGCCCAGTAGAGGGCTATGAAGGATATGAGGGAACATGGGAAGAGGGGTATGGATACGGTTCATATAGAGGTAGAGGTGGACATCGAGGGCGTGGGCGAGGCATGTATCGGGGCGTATATCACGGTACTGGAGACTACAGAGACGATGAGTGGCGACGTGCTCCCTTAGATGGTGAATACGACGGGCGCGTTCGTCGCTCTGGATCACGGGAACCTGGTGTAGATCGTTCCAGATCACGATCACTACGTCGACGGTCCCCCGATAGCGACTCTGACGGCTCTCCTAGACGTAGCGGTGGCATGCTCGCCTCCGCAAGAACACTTCCTGAAGTAGTTCGCAAAGCCACCACAATCTGGAATGGTGCCCTTATTCTCAAGAACTCGCTGTTCCCAACCAAGTTTCATTTGACGGATGGCGATTCTGAAATCATTGATAGCCTTATGAAAGATGAGGATGGCAAAAATCAATTACGAATCACGCAGAGATTGCGTTTGGATCAGCCGAAACTAGACGATGTACAGAAACGAATTGCAACATCTAGTTCGCACGCAATATTCTTAGGTGTTGCGGGCTCAACAGCGTCTATCACAAATGAGGACACCAGCATTCAAACAAGGCCAATGCGAAATTTAGTTTCGTACTTAAAACAAAAAGAGGCCGCAGGAGTCATATCACTTTTGAACAAAGAGACGGAAGCTACTGGAGTCCTATACTCATTCCCACCATGTGATTTTTCAACTGAACTTCTGAAAAGAACTTGCCACAATTTAACAGAGGAGAGTTTGAAAGAAGACCACTTGGTTATTGTAGTTGTGCGTGGCGGGTCCGCCTAAAAGTTGCATGAAATATTCACAAGGATTATAGTTTTATATTTATTGAGTTTATCATTAGCATAAGTTTTTTCAGAGTTTCCTAATGTTTTAGACCTCATTTTTTTATTGTATACTTGTGATGTGTAGTGCTGTTGTGAGGTGTATGTAAACATTATTGATTATGTGAAGGTTTTGAACATCTAAGTTTGTGCAAGTGCTGTGTTAGTGCACAAATTATAGTGCCCAGCAATAATAACAATTAACTTTGTAGTTGTTAGTTTTGCTAGTTCATTGCAATAATACTTTAAAATTGCGAAAGTGTATTATTGATAAAGAAACTTCATTTGTATTGAAATAGTGTATAACTTATTCAGTGTATGGTTAGGTGATGTGTAGTGTAAGTGTGTGACCATTTAAATAGATTATTTCATCTCATGTTGTAGTTTTTTTACACCTTGTGAAGTTAGTGAATATAGAAGTGCTATTATGATTCCAACAGTGTCTAGTTTGTGATTTGAAAGTAGTGTGGTTTTAAACAGTTCAATTAAACAGGTCAAAAGTACCAAATTGACTTATCTTGGGGTTAGTGAAGTGTTGAATCTGCACTCCTAGTGAGTTGTGTTTGTGTTAATTCTTACCCTGATTAACAAGGGAGTGGTGTAGTGATTAGGAAAAATTTGTTTGTTGTGAAAAGTGATTTTTTTATCAGAGTTAATATTATGTGCATACTGCACTCTAAATCATAATATATATATATATAATTCTTAACTAGCTAGAGGAAGCAAGCAACTGGTTTGATAACGTGCTATTTTAAAAAGCTAATCACCTACTCAATACTTGCCACAGACAAATGGCTTATAGGTATATAATTATCTTCAATTCTTTAGTCACGAGTATAGTTAGTTATACCTAGTTAAACATGGCTTTACATTTAGTGTACTGAAATATAAGTGGCAAATTTTTAGTTTCGAGAGGATGTTGGTAAGTATAAGCAAATGGTAAGTATTTTTACTAGATAGAAGCAAGGACAAAGAGCAGAATTTTTCCTAAAGGTACCTGTCATTACGAAAGCGACACGATTGTTGTCTATGAATACTACCTAATATTTCAGGGGCGACGATACTGACGATGGATCCACCTTTGGGACCGCAGCAGTACCTATATCTGCGATGCGTCCCAGACCAGACACAATAGTTAAACAATGAGGTTTGGATTGTAAGAGGAGTTTGGGCCGTAAGGTCATACCCTGCGCTGCTTCCCCCACATTTCTCCACTAACATCGACAAACATCATACACTTATCCACGTCAAGCATTAAAACTGACACTACTTATGTATGTCTATCCTTTGGGCGCCGATAAGTAGGTACCTAGGTACTGAAAGTATACACATTCCTTTCGAAGCCGTTTGAGCAACTTTTGGCTCTTACAGAAATTACCAACGTAATTTTATGTTGGTACGTATGTTAAAATAAGCATTGTATGTAACGATAATATATCTGGCATTTTTATCCCCAGGATTGAAAGTTACAACTTGCTAAAGGTGATCACGATCACGATAATTATTTTCGATGCGCAAAACAAATTAGCTAAATGGATCGTCAACTAATTTGCTTCTGCTAATCTTTCAAACTTCCAATACAATTAAAATTTGTATGTTTTAATCATAGGTACGTCATCGCGTGAATCAACAGTATACAGTGAGGAACTTTCCAGGCTACGTTCACCAAAAGGAATATAGGTAGATGACGTTCGTTGTACAGCTTTAACGTGATAATTACGTATTTTCTCTATACTCAGGTACATAATAATTCCAAAATACAGTGTAATGGCAGAAGCATTGGTACCCATATACAAATAATTGATGCTTGATATTTGGATCACATTATGTATAGAATTATGTTGCTACCTATTTCAATTTAACATTGATAATAATAGGTGGAAGATGTATTTGTGCCTGGCTGTAATAAAAAGGGTCGTCATTTGTACCCAAACACTGATAAAAGATGCATACGTATTTCTGTTATCTATGAAATTAGAAGGTTAAACAAAGAAAATCTGTACAGCGCCTTTTATATTGTTTTTGAGGAACTTAGCCTGGAAAGTCCTCCAGTGTGGAATTGTGTAGTGCTACAGATGTGATGAATTCAGTGATGTTTGCAACTCCAAAATCTGTGATAACGTTTATCTAATAAAAGGTAAATTAAATCAATTTAAAGTTTTATTTTGTCTTCACCCTTATTACCTTTTGGATCTGTATAAAATTATAGATCTCGAACTCTGATGGCATTAATAAAGTACTTACCGGTTTCTGTAAAAAAAAAAACTAAAGTCTAACGAATATAAGGTATATAAAGCCTGTTTGCTCTGGATACCTACAAAGAAGAACACTTTCTAATAAATCCGATTGAAATACCTAAATCTAAGGCTAAAATGTTCTATTTTCTCTTTGTTTAAGGCTACAAAAGACGTACAACTAAATAACATGCTTAGTATTTATCATGGTCCTACTGGCATCACAGAACACTACTAGATAGGTACCTACTCTCAGCGAGAAACTGCCATGCTCATAAATCGACTGTCCATACCATACAGCATACCTACAATTCGTTTTCGCACTACATTTATTAATGCGGGCCTTAAAATGTAGAAACGTGAATATGTTACAAAGTTTCATTATAATAATCAAAATACGTCATTGATAATAATGTAAGGCGTCGATAAAAAGAGTGGGAATGATTGACAGAAAATTATTAAGTACAAGATATTGGATGGATGTAGTGCGCAAGTTATCTTCCTCTAAAATAAATAGTTTGTGGCGTCTTCGGCTCCGTCATTTGATAGTCTGTTTAAATAAGAATCTGAGTAGGTATAATTCCCGGCAAACTTCTTGAGCATCGAGTGTCGTAGTGGGGGAAAGTTCGCGCACGTACACTTCCGTGCAAAAAAAAATAAACTTTTGATTATTTTAACTTCATTAAAAAAAAAACAATTATTATATTATTTAATTATGTAAATAAAACTAAACTTATATTATTACAGTTTATTAAAACTTATATTATTTACTCACCGCCCCCGCGCGCCCCGTACCGCACCACCAAAGAGATCTAAAATTCGGTTGTGCGCAGTCAAGGTCGATGCTCAAGAAGTTTGCCGGGACCTATACCTACCTATCTAATTAGTCATAAACGCCATAAGAAACGTCTGTCAGGATTATTCCTGACAGGATGGTGAATGGTGGAAATTGTAATTTTTAAGTGCAATATAGAAAGAAAAATACTATCTACGCTTGCAAAATGGAAGAGAAACGAGACAGTCAACATGTTAAAGAAAGTTTGGAAAATTGGAGTAAGTACCAACTTTGGCTATAAAATCGGATTTGAAACTAGCAGGATAATACCATTCCCTCCTGGAATGGGAAAGGGTGAATTTCCATATAGTACCAGAAGGCCAATATCATTCGGAGCACCGCAAATTACTTTGAACTTATGGATGTTCACTTACTTGTGATTTCCGGTTCCGGTGCTCTCTAATTTACCATAAAAACTACACCGGGCTGGTCTAACAGTCAGAATAAGGGGGCTTAACGTGCCCTCCGAAGCACGGATCATCTTACTTTTAATCAATCTGGTGATCAGCCTGTAATGTTCTAACCAAGCTAGGGATTACAAAGTGGTAATTGTGATATGTTCCCACTTTATATTTCCCCTTCTTATTGAACCTTATACTACTTATTAAAACATTGAACGAGAGTACCTGTTGCTTGCCTGCACATAGAATAAGGTTCAATGTTGCTGTTTTATTCTGGGGGAAGGCCTGATGACCTATATTACAAGTTTTAACTTAGTTTAGGCATCAGCCCTTTCACAAAATCTGTCAGTTTAAACTAGTAAATTGTCATGTACAATGTTTTTATGTGGGGAAATAAATATTTTTCTTTCTTTCTTTCTTACCTACGGCTAGTTCCCTTTACGCCCGTAGTGGCCTTTTATGTATAAGTAACTTATTACTCCATAGATAATCTCACTCTTACCGTGCGCCTCGTAAGCTGTTATTCCCAGTCGCCAGCGAGACCATGCTCCCCTTAACCATTAGTGGCTGACGGAAATTTAAAATTATCTAAAGTAAAACCCAGAGGGGGTGAAGTAAATCTAGCTACGAATTGGTGCTGGGTGAAGAATCTTCTATTGTGCGGGATATGAGGTGGATTACCAACCTCAACCTGGTGTCAGAGTGATTTCTGAGCCGCCAAAAGCCCCTCTTATTCTTGACTCTTTTATTCTTGACTCTCTTATTCTTGACTCTCTTATTCTTGACTCTCTTATTCTTGACTCTCTTATTCTTGACTCTCTTATTCTTGACTCTCTTATTCTTGACTCTCTTATTCTTGACTCTCTTATTCTTGACTCTCTTATTCTTGACTCTCTTATTCTTGACTCTCTTATTCTTGACTCTCTTATTCTTGACTCTCTTATTCTTGACTCTCTTATTCTTGACTCTCTTATTCTTGACTCTCTTATTCTTGACTCTCTTATTCTTGACTCTCTTATTCTTGACTCTCTTATTCTTGACTCTCTTATTCTTGACTCTCTTATTTTTGACTCTCTTATTCTTGACTCTCTTATTCTTGACTCTCTTATTCTTTATTCTTATACTATAAACTAGTAATAATGGGTGCAGATCGGGGACCTCGCAAGAGTGACGAGAGCTATGATGAGTACCTGATGGCCATGAAGCGCGCCCATCATCACGCGTCCATAGTGCCTACAGAGATGATGTCACCGCGCGAGCGGTACAGGCATAAGCAGCGGCAACTCGAGGGGAAGTCTACGTATGAGTATTTTTCATTAAAAAATTATTGGTGGATGGTGTGAAGACCTTGACGCTTACCGGAGGGACTTTTAAGAAAGATGTTTAGTTGACTATTTCTTTGCTTAGTACATTAGTAGTCACTAACTTAAGAGCCACGCTCTTTTTCAGGGAAAAATAGAGCAGTGATTTCACTCTGGCCTTCTGCTCCACAGTACTGTCTGACGCGAGTGGGATGGCCCTCAGAGTAGTCTATTTCAAAGCCGTACTAGGACTCCTGTCCTTCTCCTCTGAATAGTACTGACAGTTACTGCTACCCCTGTCAGGTTATAGTCCCTGTGACTCGCCTCTTCCGATGGCTCCCATCTTCGTCTCTGCAACCGTTGAGGTCTTCACCCGTATCCCTGGGCAAGAGTTGTACGTTATACCCCGTAGGTTTGGGTCTATTCGAACTCAGTCACCATCTCACTCCGGCCTACTGATGTAAGACCCACCCCCGCGGCAAGGATGCGCCGAACAGGAATTGCCCCAGTGGAGGGCAGAGAAGATGACTCTGTCCCCCCTGGAGCTGGATTAATGATCTTGTATGAAACCAAAAGCTAAACGCTCAATTGTAAGTACTTGGAAAAGGCTAAAAAGTGACTTCTACATTCAAGCTGTCATAACTGCCAAACCGGCTCAGCTATCGGTGAGATTTTTTCACTTTATTACACCTAAACAGTCATAGAATATTTATAAGAAACAACCAGGCGTTTACCTACCTACTTGTCCATCTCGGTTGGTATCTAATGACCCCGCCGGCGTGGTCGACGACTTCCCTCAATCAGCGCCTATCGCTATCGACCCACTAGGGTCGGTAGGGTCTTTCAAATATTTTTCCTCTCAGACGAAGCCCTGAGCCGAGGTTCGCGCCCAACTGGGCAACCTCAGGCCTGTTGTCTTAAACGTTGTACCGGGTGAGAGCTTTCAGCACTCCCCATTTGTCCGGCCAAGTAGTTAATGCCATCTGCGGCAAATCTACAATAAGTCACGTCAAAACAAAAAAAGGTTGGTATCTAATCCACATCTCGGTGTAATGAGAAACTATGCCGAAGAAGCCATCGAGACAAACCTGTTTCAGGTTAAGCGATGTTAGTAAACCAATGCAATTTCCTTCTCTATGGTCTTGTAGCACAGACATGGACTGCCGCGACCTGCACGAGGAGGTGCACATCAGCACCATAGCCTCCATGGTGCCCGACGAGATCATCTACAAACACTCCGACTACTCCATGCGGAGCTACGAAACAGCACTCATGTTCATCGATGTTTCTGGTAAACATTTGTTTAGGTTGTATGGAGCTGCAGTAGTTCAGGCGGATGAGACGTTCAATAAACATTATCAGTGTTACTACAAAACAAAGACTAAAAAATAAACTACGTTTAAAATATAATCCGTACACGAAAGAAGTCCCCGAAGGCCGCGGCGCTACTGTCGCAGATTCTGCATAGAATTATATGACTTGTCAAGTTAGATTCATTAAAATCCGCCGACTTCTTTCGTGGCGCGAAATACTTAATATTTCAATCCTAGTTTATTTTTAGTTTGTGTTTTATAGTATATTTTTGTAAAAAATTGACGATTCAAAGTGTAACTATGTTACTTAATGAATAAAGATATTTTTGAGTTTGTTTGTACTTATATTGCTTATGTAACTTACGCAATTACCTCGATCATTATAGACGGCGATGCGGCTCATCTCCAATACCGTCTTCACTATAAGGGGTGCTTCGGAAGGCACGTTAAGCCGTTGGTCCCGGCTGCATTAGCAGTCGTTAATAACCACCAATCCGCACTGGGCCCGCGTGGTGGTTTAAGGCCCGATCTCCTTATCCATCCATTGGGAAGGCCCGTGCCCCAGCAGTGGGGACGTTAATGGGCTGGTGATGATGACGCCGTATTAATAAACGAAACTCGGCTCTCAAGAGCGCTTTCAAAATGTTACTTAACATCGTGTTTATTAATAACTCATTGTTGCAAGTCCGGTGTTTGAACCGCTGAAACACAGTGACTGCCACTCATTTCTAGTTATAAAACTACCATTTTGAAGTGCCATTTTGTCCGGTCAAGTAGTTATGCCGTTTGCGAAAAATCTACAATAGGTACGTCACGACAAAAAAACAAACTGCCATTGCTTTTACTTTCCAATCCCAGGTTTCACGGACCTATGCGAGATGTACACAAAGGCTGGCCGTGGCGGACCATCGAAACTGACCCAAGTCCTGAACTCCTACATTGGTGCCATGGTTCAGGAAATTCTGACGCACAACGGCGACGTCCTCAAGTTTGCCGGAGACGCTTTCCTCTCCATGTGGAAGAAAACGTCAAGGTTGACCATGCAAGATGTGGTCCACACTGCAATTGACTGCGGACTCATCATACAGAAGAATTACGGCACGCATGTGACTGATCTTGGTGTCACTTTGAAGGGTACGTTTGGTTTCTAAGGTCCGGAATGTAAAGTTACCGCTTGGCATCGCGTATCGTAGAAGTCAGCTATGGGAGTTTACATCGGATGTAGATAGCCTTATGTAGATGTAGGTAGGTGTACAGTAAAACATTTAGGCATAAATAGGTACCTACTACACTTTAGCTACCTACTTGACATTGTTTTCTGGGGACTTGTCAAGACCACATTCATCAATCGTGTTTCATAACACGCACGCAATTTAAATCAAAAATATCACTCCAGTCACACCGGACACTTCATACAAAAAACCTCGTTTTATACAGACACGTCTGACGCCCTTGTTATGGAAGACTAAAGTAAGACCGACCGTAAAGTAATACCAGTAATACGTAGCTCAGCTGCTGGTGGGGAGCGGAGAGTTGCCGTTCTATACGTAGATAGTATTATTCTTTATTGTATGCTCCAGTGAAAGTGGCGATATCGGCGGGGGTGTCTCATTTCGCGATCATCGGCGACGAGAATATGGCGTCGTACGTCATCATCGGGCAGCCGGTGTGGGACGCGAAGGCTGCCGAGTACATGAGCACTGCGGGCGACGTGCTGACCTCAGCCAGCGCTTGGATGTTCGTCAACGAGGCCGAATACTGCACGCAGCCCTGTGGCGATGGCAGGCATACCAAGGTAGATGGGTGGCAAAGCAAAGGACCTAGGTACTTAAACTGAAAGAAAAGTTGACTAACTAGCTGACCTATTTAAAACATTTTTACATATATGTAGTAGGTATGTTACAGTATTGTGACGAATAGGTATATCTCAATACTCAATACAATACAATACAAATACACTTTATTGCACCAAAATAAAAAGAAATAATTACAAAAAGTCTCTCAATAATTTTGGTAAGTAAGTACCCGTGTTTTTATTTGGTACCCGTGGTTTTATTGGGTACCCGTGTCTTTATTTGGTACCCGTGTGTTTATTTGGTACCCGTGACTTTATTTGGTACCCGTGTGTTTATTTGGTACTCGTTAATTTATTTGGTACCAGTGGGTTTATTTGGTACCTGTGGCTTTATTTGGTACCCGTGGCTTTGGTATCTACCTATTGAAAAGAACAATATTTTGTAGGTGTTGGGAGTTGGCGTTACCTGGAAAAGAGTAGAGAAAATTGACTTCGCACCTACACTTGGTTAGTAGTTGAGGTCGTACATATTTACATGCAAACATACTTACTAACCTACACTATGTTTTTGTATAAGTACCACTGATAACAAGTAAGTACTTTTACCTATTTAAATTGATATATAAAATACATCTGCATATACAGGGGTGTTAGTGACACCGTAACTAATACTGAGTGGGATAATACAGACCATGATTCTGGGTTGATATCAAGTGGAATTTTCCTTCAAGCCTGGGGGGGGGGGGGGGGGGTCTACGTCCGCCAGTGGACGATTTCCGGCTAATGTTGATGATGGATCCTTAAACAGATGAACCTCGCGAGCCGAGACGAGCTGCGAGGGTGTCGCGGGTACTCAGTATCGTAAACGATGACATTGATGGCAAGGAACTGGTGGACAACAATGAAATGGGCTACAGGGAATTCTCTCGTAAGTGTGTGTCGTAATTTGCGTATTATGTACCTACATAATACGCAAATTCACAACCGTAAATAAAGGCAGTGCTGTAGTAGTCTACTATACTTTCTGACGTGTTTGTATTTTTTGCTAAAGTTATTATTATTATTATTGCGTATGGCAGACAAAAATAAAATACCCTGGGTGGATCATATATCCAGCTTAAGCTCCCCTAACCAAGTCTCTGCCGCATCGGTCACACAATGCAGCTCGGCTATGCCACCTGGGAACCGGTGTAGAGGGCACTCGTTCACTATGTGAGATATGGTTTGATCCGTGTGACCACATTCACAGTATGGCGACTCCTTTAAGCCCCATTTATGTAGATGATGGTTGGACTTTCCATGGTTGGTCCTACACCGGTTCAGTCGGGTCCAGATTTTTCGTTTGGAGTCAAAGCCAGGGCTAAAGTGATTTGTGTCTTATTGTGTCCTACACTTTTTCTACCACCTACTTAATTTTTTAACCACATATGTTCATTTGTGACAAGACTCCATTTGTGGTGGAGGCTCTATGATTCATTGGCGCATCGCTTGCCGCGGAAGCCAGAAGAAAAAAAGCGGCGCTGCAACCACTCGTCTAGCCAAATGTCCAGCCTAAGATGATAAATTACTCCTTCCTGTACAGTGCGTCCAGCAGTGATATCCGCGTTGAAAAGCTCGTGGTGGCCTAGCCTCCGTCGGTTCATGGTGACTCCGGTGCTTAGAGCGGTGGACAACGATGAACCCATGGATTTCCTTACCGAGGTCCGGCATGTCGTCGTGGTGTTCCTCAACATCATCACCAAGACTGTCACTGAGGACGTATTGATTGATATTGTGGATTCTGCTTACAGAAAAGTATGCAGGTAAGTAGTGTTTTAAGTAATTTAGTTTTAATATGTAGGTGCCTACCCTAATAAGTAAGAATTTAAAAATAAAAAAATACCTATTATTGATTTGATAATTTTGAGCAAGGAGACTTCATATATCTTTAGTCGTATTAGCACTGGCCACAATTCTCGAAAAGAACATTTAAAATGCCATTTGTATTTCTTTCTCTATTTTTTCGTCGATAGATATTGGCTGCTTATGAATATTTTTTCTAAATAACGCCAGGATTGCTCATCTTGGCTCTTAAATCTAACGCATAAAATCTTTTTTCACAAATTAAATTATTCTTACTGGTACTTATTTATTAAGTATTTATTGGCCAGATAGGTGCTTTACTTAAATATAAATAGGACTTTTTTATTCATATTGGACGATATAAATATTAAGTACTTAGTACCTACTACATTTATAAGACGGCGTTTTTAATTTAGGTTACCCTATATTTCTTTCTAAAATAATTTAGTTATGTTTAATTGCTTTTACTTAACATAACATTGAATTTTCATTTTTTTTTTTATTTGTATGCATTTATCATCCAGCGTAGTATCACAGTCATCAGGACTTGTCAACAAGGTGTCAATGTTCGACAAAGACATGATGTTTCTTGTTGTCTTTGGCCTGCGAGGGTTGAAGCATGAAGACGAGGCACAGAAGGCTTTGCTCTGCGCTTTCCAACTGCAGGAGACTTTGCAGGACCCTAATGTTACCACCGTCTCTATTGGCGTCACATCTGGTGCGTTTTACATACATTTAGCTATTTAAGTCTCGTCATACTGCTGGCGTGACGAGACGCAGTGGTATCGTTGTAGTTAATGGACTGTAATGTAGGATAGGAGAGATGTCACACTGCGGGCACTTGTCGTCATCGCGCCGCGCCAGTGTCACACCAAACATGTGGCAAAAGGATTCCTGCAAATCCTCTAGATATCTTGCTAGACAAATGAAATTCAGATGGGTTATAGATAGGTATAGACTGATGAAGGAAAGCCTTGTACCTCGCCTATCAGTCGGGATCTGCGCTGCGCTCGCGCTGAAGTGGGGAAGCTCCCTCCACATCGTCTATGTTTCGTTCGTAATAATTAAATTCTATCTGTCTTTGTCTGTAGTTCGCGTTATTTTAAACTTGTAGTAGATATCCCTTTCGCTCCCCCTGCTTGTCTGTCACCATGTGCCGGCGCTGGCGGTAACACTATCCACATATACGAAATATTTAGGCTGTATTCAATATACTGCTTATCGACCCGTGGTTTTGTAAATAATAATTCGTTGTTGCTATGTTAACAGGTAGAACCTACTGTGGTGTGGTGGGTCATGTACTGCGACGGGAATACACGGTTATCGGCTCGCCAGTTAATAAAGTAGGTGTCTATCCTACTTATCCCGGCGTCGGACCTAGTTGTAGCCGGCATTATGAAAGCTGGACCTAGTTTTACCCGAAAACAACCGGCTAGTACTAGGTTTAACCTAGAGTAAGTGGCTACACCTAGTTCTAACCGGCTATAACTAGGTGTAGCCGCAATTCGGGTATTAGCCGTAACATATACATCTCCGTCTACCTGGCAGGCGGTCGAACTTATTCGCTCTATTGGTTATGAACTTGGGAAACCCTTTTCTAGAACTTATCTTTGCTTCAATCCTATTGTTACTATGTACTTTGAAACCGTTTCTTCCAGGCAGCACGTCTTATGATGAGTTACGTAAACAAAGTTACCTGTGACAAGGAGACGTTCGTGAGGAGTAAGCTGGACCTGGATTTCTTCCGGCTGATGGAGCCCAAGTTTCTGAAAGGCATTGCTAAGCCTGGGCCTATCTATGAGTTCAATAAATCTGGGTTGGTATTCTACAGTTAGCCGTTTGATTATTATACTGAAGTCAGGAAAAGAGGGGTTATAAATAAGTCCAACCGCACTCACACCCTCAATCCGATCCACTCAGAATTGTCCACATGTTATCTTAGCTCCAGCCAACCTGGTTCCTCAGTGATAATAATTTAGATTGTTCTGAACCTTTTGCTAAGGACATCCCTAAATTGGCGAACGTACGAAGATGGTGATAATGTATGTGTGTTAATGTGAGAAGCAAGAATAAAAATCACCACAGAACCTCGTTTCCTTTCCCTTGATTTATCAAAGATCGGCAAGTTTGTTAATCAGCTGATCGTTTCCAAAGGTGGCCAGATCGCATGACGATGCTCCGCCACCCGATCCTGGGGCGTAACGAGGAGATGCGCAAGTACAAGGACGTTCTAAACAACGCGGTGGACCATCAGAAGGAGTCCTTCACTAAGTACAGGGATATGAGATATGGAGTTATCATTCTTGTGGGTATTTTTTTAACCGTTTCTATGAAACCCTTCCATCCTCTATTCAAATTCAAATTCAAAAATATCTTTATTCAATAGAGAATTCAGTACAGAATCTGGCTTCTGTCAACGACGATAATTCTACCAGTATAAAGGTTGAAAAATGCACATCAGGTTTATCGTCCTAGCAAAATATCGTGGACCAGGTCGTTGAATGACTGAGTGGATAGTTTTATCCACTTTATCTAGTGGGTACATAGATTACTTAGTAACGATTACAAAAGCCAATCCCTACTAAATAGGTGTTCCGTGTGTTCATCTTCTATAAGATCACTTCGGCAGGCGCTTTGAGTATTTACAACCGCTTACATTATTCCATATAATATCCCGGGAGATACCAGATCGACGTTCGATAAGTTTTACAAATACTATCTTATCATTTAAATTTAAACAGGGTCCACGCTTAGTAGGCAAGAAGCGGTTGATGGACGAATACCTTAACATGACTCCATCGTACATGCGTCCGGAGAAAATTACTCTTACATCAGCTAATTTGGTAAGCTTAGAATTAGTCTAGTAACTCCGCTTAACGCAGTCGGATCGTATAATCCGCCGTACTGCAATACGACTAGCCGTTCTCAAAAACAGAGCTTTTTATAATGCAGCGGGTCAATAAGTAGTCGGATTGGAAAATCGGGCAGAATGTGTTCATCAACACAGCTAGCCGTAATTTTTTTTTTTTTTAAATAATATAGACTAGCGTTTGACCACAATCTCCTGATGGTAAATAATGGTGTGGTCTAGGATGGATCACGCTTGCCTAGCAAATACCTATTCACCCTAGCCTTGAAGACTAAGAGATTATAACGAGTAGGAAAACAGACGACAGCAGACAGTTCGCATCAAAAAGGAAAAGGCAAAACGTTTAGTGCGGATTGGTGGTATCTCCACAACATAAGAATGAAATGCCCGCCGATACTTAGTTGTCCGTAGATGGGATGGAGTGGGTGGAATTAACTCGTGAAGTTCTCGCGCACACTTACCGAAGTGTATCTATCCTATAAAAGACCGACAGACAAGCTACCATTCGTCTGTGGTCTAGACTTTGGAGTCGAGTAAATATGTATAATACTTTTGATTTACCATCTAAGTATGTTCTATATTTTTCTAGTATCCATACGCATTCACTCGATTACTGCTTCGTCAACTCTTCGTCGGAGAAGGAGATGGCAAAGACAAGAGAAACGCTTTTGAAAATAAAATTCGATATAGGTGATTCTTTTATTACATTTTCTACAAAGTGGTTAGGTTAGTGATGGTTTTGGCGTATCACGTCTGTCACTATAAGGTCCATCATGTCCACATTAGGACTTCGTATCAAAAGAAGGTGCAAGATAAGTTGATGTGAGTATGCGTGCACAGTTAGTGCACTGACATAAATGAGTTTACAGGCTTATTAGGTCACTATTTGTGCTTCTGGTTAGGTCAGTGATAGTGTATAGTTAGTGACATCGTAACGAAAACTTTGAGAAATATTTCAGAGCATGATTTTGAGTTAATATCAAGTGGAATTTCGCATCGCAAAACTATAGACTTGAAACTAATTTAAAAAAAATATCATGAATTTTGCGACGGAAAATTCAGCTTGATATCAACTCAGAATCATGGTCTGAATCACCACCACCCATCAAAGTTTTTGTTACAATGTCTCTAACACCCTGTATATTTATTGCTGTTCTATATCCTTATAGCCTGGGTTTGATAGAGTTGACCCCGGTACAAATATACGCCGTCAACACAATCTTCAATTTGCGCTTTCCTCTGCCGGAGACGTTTACCTACACTGGAGACTTGCTGGCTGAACCTTACGTCAAGGATATGCTTTATCAGATATTTACCGATGTAAGTGACGTAATCTAGAGTAAAGGAGGTGGAGATGTTTTTTTTATGTTGGTAGCATTATATGTATATTTTTCCTATTTATTATTACTTACTTTACTTTTCATTTTATTGTATTGCACCACCCCGCGTATTATGAATTGTGCTCTCAAAAGAAAATCATGCATTATCGAACCATCGAGCTGTTCACCGACCTTAGACAGTTAGCCTTAGCCTAACCTAGCTTAGCTAGTTACAAGTAGCTAAAAGTTGTCTTTTGAATGAGTACTTCAACGATCACGAGCGTGAGTTTATAATACAGGGTGTTAGTGGCACCATACAGAATGATGATTCAGCTCATAATTCTGAGTTAATATCAAGTGGAATTATCCGTCGTAAAAGTATGGAACTGAAAATACTTAATTAAAAAAATACTATAATTTTCATGGGTCTGAATTATCCTTCTCAATTTTCAGCACGGTGTCACTAACACCTTGTATGTATTTAAGTACCTACATTGAAGAACTTCAAAATAATTTTACTGTTTTCTTCATAACAGCGGTTCGATGAGCTGCGCGTTGTTGGTATCAGGGACGGACAGTTCATCGATGACCAATCTTGGAGAGTTCTCCTGATCCTGATGGAGACCAAGAGTCTATTCGTCATCATGACTATCAACGACTACGACAAAGTCTCAAGTAAGCATGAGTTGTTTTTTTAATATCTTTGATTTGGATTAGGAAATCTAGGGGTAATACGCCAACTCCAATCTACAGACTAGTGGGTAATATGAACTTCGTTCAATATAATAATGACTGAAACGAGAACCAACAGTTAAGTCTTATGTTTTATTCGTTCAATCATTTGTAAAAACAATAAAACTTTAAATACCTAGTGAAATTCAATTGCTTACCTTTTATTTTCTGGTAAGTACCCATAAATATAATCCAGTTTCTTTTTACAGAAGTAGCAAAGAACTGTATAGCGAACAATATATTCGTCAGGATACCGCTATCCGGGATTGACCAATGGTACCACGCCGCATTAGCCTGTCAGCTGCTTGATGTTCAGGCTATACCTGCTGACTTGGAGAAGTTAGTAAATTATATAGGTACTATTAGTCACAAAGCATAGTTCATCGTTTAAATACAGGATAACTTTACAACAACATCAACTGGGATGTACATACAACAGTCAATCGTGACGATCAGTGACGTGACCTCAGCGTAGCTAAAACTGGTGATGCTTCCAGTCAACACTCTCTCGTAATCCCTGAAAAGATAGGCAGACAGAGCCGAGAACAGACGGATAGATACTTGGTTATTAAGATACATACTAGTAGTTAACAGAGTATATACACTAGCAAATACCTAATACAAAAATGGGATTGGTGAATATTCCGGTTCCGGTCTCACAAATCTTTCGTCATGCCACATTGCGCCCCGTTACGCCGACAATGTGACAAGAGATATCGCATCCACGTAAGTAGCTCTGTCGATTTTTCCACAGAGTAATGGAAAGCGCGAGCGGCGGTCTACCAGGCTGGATCCAGAACTTCGTCATCTCCCTGATCCAGCGCGGCGAACTGTCAGTAATGACAGTGCCGCGGAGTGAGGCGGTGGAGGCCGGTGCTGTGATGCCATCCGCAGCGCTGCTGCTGCGCCCCGGAGATAAGGGCGGCAGAGATGTCGACGTCGTCTCCACTATCACCGACAGCAGCTTTCAGGTCATCATCCTCCCACAACGACAACAACTAACACGTCGTTTCTTGCAGCACAAATACAACAATTACAAATGGACAAAAGGGGCACAATCGCCGGCCTTCTTGTTAGATAGCAATTTCTGACAATAACATATTTTAGTTTCACCTTAGCATTATGAATTCTCTTTTATCAAAAAATAAATCAAATCATCCATTAGGTCCTGAAGATTCTGTTGTACGTAATAAAAGAAAGAAAGGAGGTAGTTAGGTAGGGCAGCAGCAAAAGTATGTCGAGTAGATATAAAGATATGTCACAAGAGAAACCATCATCTCCCTAGCGTTATCTATCCCGCTTACTTAACATAAAGGTCCGACTATGTGCAAAAGCGACTGCCAATCTGACTAGCAAGGAGAGAAAATTTTAGCAGATTTATGTTATTTTATTATAGAGCTTATACCCGGGCAAGCATGAAGGTTTGCTCGTGGACAGTGAGAACATACAGATGGCTGTACTCGCTGAGAACTACAACTTCGACGACATGAAAGTTGACATGACAATGGATGGTAAGCGGAGATTAGTTTTATATCCATCATGAAATGACTTAATCCCTCCCTTTATATTATTAAAAAGCTGAAATATTTAGTAATTAGGTATATAAATATTTACAGTAATAATTTTAAAAACTTACGACTCGCTAACTCCGTTCGAGAAGATGATGTTAAAGTGCGGGTCTGTTCTCGGCGACGTGTTTTCAAGACGAATGCTGCTGCATCTGCTGCAAAGCGACTCGCCCAGGAAAGTTGCTCAGGGTCTGTATCTAAGAAGACAAATAAATATATAACCAAAAGGAATAACATACGTACACAACTCACACCTGTAATCTCTAAAGAGAAACGCAACTAAGTAAGTACCTATATATTATCGTTAGATAACTTGCAACCACTTTTGATACGAAATCCTAAGATAAATTAAAGAAAAATCGTCCTTATATTTTCTGTAACAAATATAATGAACCGCGTACCTATGATAGCAAGCGACCAACCCATCGCTGCGCTGACTATAATGGTCCATCGTGTTGGAAGTTCTAACCTGAGCACTCCTATTTCGTCTAGTCTTATCTTATGAGCAATTTTTATTATTATAGATACCTAAATTAATAAGTTCTCTCCACACTAACAACGTGACGAGGCACTAGCGCGACATCCGTCGCGCTAGCGAGGCTCTAGATATTATTAGTTTTGATATATAATGTAATGCAGGAGAGATGTCACACTGTAGGCGTAGCGCATTACAATAATTCACACCGACAATGTGGCAAGCTGACAAGGGCTTTACAATTTCTGACAGCCGTAGCGAAGTTATTCGAGATCCGAGTCCTGGAGTGCGAGGGTGGAGACTTCACGCGCGACACGTCGATGGTGCTCATCCACCCTGCGCCCACAACGATGCCGGTCGTCAAGCCGCCGTATTGCTGCTGCTTGGGCACCAGGGCGCCGCGTGAGACTTTTTTATTTTTCTCTGAAATTTCTGTTTTGGCCTTGGTCTGATTTGCCTTCCCCTGTAGACCAACAGCTACATCACAATGGATGGACTTAGAAGAAGCGTTCCGGAGATAGAAATGTTAATAAACTTTGTATACTCTTGTTGCCATAGCAACCCACACCCGGAAGGATAGTTTCATAAGTAAACTCCGGATTCCCGCCCCGCTATCGGATCGCTTGCGATACTCCCTCAGAATTGATCTTTATTGTGGCGAGAGCTTTTTATGTGATATGACCTTTATTATTTTCAGCCCATTGCAGAGATCTCCCGATGTATTCCTTCTGTGGGTACATGAAGTTTAGACATTCACTGTTCAGAACAACCACTTACGAGTTATTGACGGAGAACCAAAAGGTAAAAAAGGTGCAATTAGGTAAGTAAGTACCTACTTACTATTATTAGACACTTTTAACAGTTTATCAATAAAAGTATGATCGTTCGCACTTTGAACGCGTTTTCGAGCGAATTCGTCTCGCTCGAATTCGAAATGACGAACACACGGAACAGTCCCATTTTTTCAAACTAAATATTTATATGGGACCAGCCAAATTCGAGTCTAAACCAAGTACCTAGAGTTTGGTTCAGGCTGCTTACCATAAAAATTGCTAATAAAAGACTCCTTTCTTCGCACATCATCGTTGGCTTTTTGCTTTTGTTTTTCATTGGTTCATTGATTGGCTTGATTATTATTATTTTGTCGGAAACAGCGCGAGATGCATGCGCGCGCGTTGCTGTACCTGGAGCGATACACGCGTCGTTGTACCTCGTGTGGCGCCGGCTGCTTCACCAAGCTGTTTGGAGTGCGCTGTGATGATGTAACTATGTTTACATACACACATAAGATCTCGCCTATTTCCTGGTATGGTAGGCAAAGACCACGGGATTCCACTTGACACACCATATTCGCTTCTTCCACAATAAAGACTTCATGCACGCTCGACGGTTTAGAATACTCTTAACCTGGCCTTTCTTTAAAACATCGAAGAAATACATCTAAAAAAGGAATATTGCAATTTGACATTAGCGCATGTAAAAGTAAGTGCGCAATGCAATCATATGTCAAATAACCATATTGCCTTTTTAGATGAATTGCTTCGATGTAGCTTTTTAACCCCCTTTTTTTGGTATGTCCGCCTAGACCTTAATAATAATTACTTATTTATTTACAACACCCCCCCCCCCCCCCGCCCCCCCGTCCTCCTCCCCCTACTCCTTTGCCTTCCCCTTACAACTCTACCACTTACACCTGCATCATAAATCTCTTTCGTAAGTCTACTTTCATTCATTCTCTCTAATGCGCAAATGTCAAATTACAATAAAGCTTTTTGCATCGTCGACGTGGCGTGGACGTGGCTTTTTTAACTTCCCAGGGCCTAGTTCGTGAGAGCAAACAGTTGAAGCGCGTGCGTCAACAAATCTCCGCGCTTAGTGCCGAAACCAGGATGACCAGTGAGAATCTGTATGCTGGGATTACATCGGTAGATATGACTTCAATGTTTATAAATGTATAATAATAATAAACTATATCGCACGAACATATGTACTATAAAGAGAGTGATAGTAGATCAGACAGGCAGTCGCTTCTGTAAAAAACCAGACCTGTCAAATCTTCAGGTCAGATAAATGGATCCTGTGAAAAATGGGATATTGCTAGGGAGATGATGAGTAGGTTGGCATACCCTAGTTACAGTATCATATGCAGACAAAAACAGAAGTAGGTAAGATCCACGTTAAGTACCTTATTAAACAGGTATGCCTGTCTGTACACCCTAACGCCCTGACTCCAAACGTTTGGAGTCTGCTTATTATCAGAATACCTACCTATGATCTTACTTGATAAGTTAAATAACTGTAAAAGTTCAATCGTTTTTGCGTGAAAAACAAACATCCATAAAAAGACAAATCTTTCACATTTAAGTATAGATAACATTAGTAGGATCTTTTGCAGATTCCTAACAGCGATGACTTGGCCAATTGTGACGATTATGAAGCTGAAGGTAAGTGGATCTTCCTTCGCGGCACGGCAAGCACGCCGCGCGCGACTTGAATTATATCGAGGGTTTTGACCAATATGCGGACGTCTATCCACGTAGATAGCATTCAGGTCGAATCCTTCGATATAATTCGCGCCGCGCGGGGGCGGTTACCGAGCACAGCCTGTAACACTGCGATTAAGTAGGCCGATACATGCCGGTACCTAAGCATTTTGTTTGCTTATTAACACATTTCAAACAACGAGGAGCTCAAGTCTGTTAGCTCAGGGTATAAAACCGCAAACAAAATCCCGCGTCCCGACGAGCTCGTTCAGCCGGATCTGCATGACAACCGCGCCGCGCGCGGCGCGAATAATATCGAGCGCTTGGACCAATAAACGATACGAATGACTAATAAAATCTACGTAGATGGACGTAAAACGGCTATTGATCGAAGGCCTCGATATAATTCGCGCTGCACTCGGCGCAGTTGCCGTGCAGAGCCTACAGAGGGACACCGGGAGACACAAGAATAGACAATAATCTAAACTAATATTATCCACGCAGGATACATGTTTGCCATACGCAATAATGTACTTACACTAATATTTTGACCTTTTACAGCTGAAAAACGTCGCCTGAGTCGTTCAGCGAAAATGTACCGTAAAACTAAACGCGTAAGGTCGTATTCTTCTTTGGAGCTGGAGAACTGTGAATGTCTGCCTATCCTGCTTACAGTTTATAACCAAGTTATTGACCATTGCCGAGCTGTTGGTAAGTATTCTTTAATACATTTACATAGATTCTGTGCGGGATTTTGTATTAAGCCGCAAACACCCGCCTTTTCTCGCCTTTGTGTGTACCTATCAAGCTTATTCCCAACCAGATCCGGAACTTTCCATAAAATAATAATAGTCATTTATTTATTTAAAACTAAATTCTATTTAAGTACGTTTTAATTAATAAAATAGATCTTAGAGATGACATTGTTGGTACCTAATTAGGTACGTAATAATAATGGCGCTGTGCCCAGCAGTGGGACGGATATAGGTTGTTTATGAAATGTACCTATATTAAAATGTGTAGGTGAAATATAGGCGTAATTTCCAGGCATTAGAATCCTATTTTTTATATATGTATATTTAGCTGTATTACGAAGTAATTAAAACACATAATAACGGGTTCTTATCGCGTTTAAATCATGGATATGAGACTCCTGATATTTCGACACTGTTGCAAGTGCCATGATCACGGGATGACTCTCCTTCTTATCGTGTCGATGGCAAACTAAATAGTATCGGCCCAAAACGGGATGACTGATGAGATTGGAGTGGAGTGAAATATCGGGAGTCTCATATCCCTAGTTTAAACGCGGTAAGAACCCGTTATTATGTGTTTTAATTATGATAATAACCGCGTAAATCTAAAACAATCTATCTAAGTCTAGGTACTTACTTCGTAACCTAGTTTTTTAATACTTATATTAACGGATATTTACAGGTGAATGTGAAAAGCTTTTCGAGACTTACTTGGAGTATGTGGACCTCAGTTTGCTAAACGTTAACATACCGCAGGCCATCCGGCTCTTGTTTGAAGTCGAAGAAATCGTCAATGTAAATACAATTTACCCATTCTAAATATATTTTTAATTGTCAAGCTTCCTCAGTAAATCGCACAAAACCACTGGAAAATGATGAAAGAAAATGCGTATTTATTACGTATTAGAGGAAGCCACAGCAACAATATAACCACATAAAAAGATTGACCTGATTGTCCAAAAAGTATGATGATCCATGCTTCGGAAGGTACGTTAAGCCGTTGGTCCCGGTTATTACTTACTGATGTAAGTACGTAGTTGTTACATGAGTCATGTCAGGGGCCTATGGCGGCTCAGTAATAACCCTGACATCAGGGTTGATGGGGTTGGTAATCCACCTGACAATCCACACGATAGAAGAGAAGGACCACATAAAAAATATTAAAATAAAAATAAAACATTAGATGTTCTATTCAGTCCCATTAACCCAAATGAACAGAAGAAGAAAATCTATAAAGTGAAAATGATTAGGTATGTACGGTTAGTGTTCTAACATTATGTTTATTTCCTGGTAGTAGTTGTCTTCCAGACAACTGCTGGACTACTGCTGGTGGTGCTATAACTACTGGTAGTTGTCTGGTTGGCTGGTCATGTTGAAATCCAAAATATAAATTCGTGGCTGACTTTGCAAACAGTCGTATCTGCAATTTTTTGCTAAAATAATTTGTATCTTATTGACAATTGCAAATGGTACAAATCAGATTCGCCTAAAAATTCAGATACGTCAGTTTGCCACGTTAGCGACAAATTGTAAGATCATTGTTATGTTACACAAATAAATGATTATGATTAGAAATTGCTCTAGAGCAATAAGGCCGCCCAAGTTGTAGGTACTGTATTCATGTGTTATGTCTGTTGGTTAAGATTAAATTCAGTGCAATAAAGTGTATTTGATTTGAAGTAGCTATTTATGTTGGTATACTTCTTGTAAGATCTAATTATGTTAAATATAAATTCACGACTATATCCTAATTGGGGTAGTCACAGGCACATCCATTGCAAGATGCACTAAGTACCCACACCTCACCGAGCTTTCTATTAGACCAACGCAACGTGACAGTTGGTGAGCCGTAGGTATCACCGTCTACTAACGTTCGAGCGAATTGTGTTACTGAAAACTGCACTTAAGATAAATTATTAACTTATTGGACGTCCGGTTCCGGGGTTCGAACCACATAATATTCAGGAATTTAGAATGTTAAGCCGCTTTTTATTTTCCTTTTGGACCAGGCGTCGAGTCACTGCGGGAAGGAGCTGTGCAAACTGGCCTGGATAAAGGAATACCGTCTTGCACGTATCCTGACTTCACGAGGCGCCTGTATGTTGGAGTCCGGGGACTACGGCGAAGCCAGGAGGCATCTCATGCAAGCTATGAAGCTGTATCGTTTCCCCTTTCCTACTACCACGTAAGACGTATGCATCGTCTTCTTCTTGGCTTTGGAACATTCTAAAAGAGGCGGTTTTGGTTCGAAATATCTTCTTGGTAACCTGATGTCGATAAATATATGTACCTATGTCAAAATGCAATAAGTTTAGAATACACGCGCATAGGAAAGGACAGAAAAACAAGAAAGGAAAAATATGCACTGCCCAAGTGGAGTTGATAAATGTTACATTCCGATGAAGGGAGACGGTGAAGCTACCATGTAGGTACTGTCTCAGAGACTGCAGACTTCCACCAAAATACGACGTAGTAGCTTACGACGACAAAGCTGATTTTGGAGCAAAGGAGTCTTGACGACCTTTGGATACCAGCCCGTATCGTTGTGAATTTGTCATCACCAAATACTTACCCGTTCTAAATTTGAAAAACAGTGAACGACCGATCAAGAAGCGAACTCTTTTGGGCATCATAGCGGAGAGCCCAGAATAGAAATAGATCTAACGGTTTAAGGGTTGAACTTTTTTCAGGTACAAGAGAACCATATGCAACGCGAAGGCGTCTTTTCATCAGCTCATGGCAATGTACGTGTGTCCCAGGCTATACATTGAGAGGGAGACAGGCTGGAGTGGTCAGTTCTACGATCATATCTGCTGGACGTTGATCAAACTTCATAAACTGTTTATAGTGAGACATTATTTATTTTTACTAGGTACTTCTCTCTCTCTTTATTTAAGAGCTGCGCTCTTGTCGGTGGAGTAATCGCCATTCCTCTCTTCTTCCCGTCAAAACCTTCACCTCCTGATACGACCTGCACCTTCTCTTTTAAATGTTTCATAAATGTTCTCCTAGGTCTACCCCTTCCTCTTTTCCCTTTAATACTCACTTATACTAATATTTAGGTATTATGATGCCGAAGTAACACTGTATCGACGCGTTAAAGTAAAAAACAATAAGTAAGCGCCTTTTTGAAAAATCACATCAGAACGTGATGTGGAACAAACCTCGCACTAGACAAGCTAGTTTTAATCCAGGTAAAAAATTGTGGTGGTAATTCTTACCCGGGCACAAATCTTGGAAACCGCGTGATATCATAATTGGTAATTATATGATCCAAACGTGAATTCAAACCTATAAAGTAGAATTCAGTGGTTTGCGAGCCGGAGCCAGGATTCGAACCAGTGACATTACGATGTAGGCATGAGCAATATCATGTAAGTACCCACTTTAAAACCCTGTCGCACTATCATATTTGACATTTAATGAGACTTACGGTGTAATTTGTCAAAAAAGTTAATGTGACATGGTTTCAAAGTGTATACATATTAGTACTCGTGACCGTAACTGACGCGTTCTCCAGGGCTGGGCTATTACGGATGAATTTCCTTCTACTCATTTTTTACCCGCAACTTATTGTGATTTGCCGTCTAGACACCCTCCGACTCCCCCTAGACCAAAGCCGATTTGCTGGTCTTCCCCTCATTAAATCTATTTGTCTTGCAGGAAGAAAAGGAGTTCTCTAACGCGGGTCTAGCAGCGAAGTGGTCCCTGGAGTTCTCCACCAAGTGCAACTCCACGTTTCGACTGCTCTGCGTGTCTTATGCCAATATGATCTCCATTTATCGTCAGGAACAGAAGGTAGAAGTAAAGGAAATTCTATCTATCTACTCAGCTTATATCCACCCACTGCTGGATACGTGCAAGACTGTATTCCTTTATCCAAGCATCCTCTCTTTCACGCCATCCTTTCCGGTACTGTGCAAGTCTCATCCATTGCTTTGTCATACCTCACAATGTCATCCGATCATCGGGCTGGACATTCGGTCTCAAGATATTAATAGGAAGCCCGTTGATATTGTTTGTGTTGTGGTACAGATAGCTTCGATAGCTCCAGTGGTGTAGGTACGTAAACAAACATAAGTATGTCGCGTTGGTTGTTTGACCGAAAAAGTATCCTAGACACAAGTAACAGAAGGAAGGTGAGAAAAACGAAATGGAGATTTACGTCCCCGGGACCGCCTTTGTTCGACGAGGGCTCTCAGAAATGAAGATTCAGATAGCTGTGTGCACTTTTGTGACGATTCTTGAGTTTTGATTAGCCGGCCGGCATTCACACCGTGTGTGAACACGGTTGTTGAAGCACTGAATGAATGAATGATTCAGAAATTTGAGTGAGTGTTTTCGTTAAGTGAATGAGCGCTGCTGCCTGTCACCTCAGGAAGGGGCAGGAAGCGGGATCGACTGATACTTGAACAGATAACTTAATCATATAGTCGTAATATCGAATGTCCTTATAAAATCCAACGAAACTCCAATGTTTTACTATTGTGCTTTACGGGCGATAGGCTGATCTCTTGTCACCATAAGGTTCATCATATCATATCATATAAGGACTTTGTGTCAACAATAGTTACAAGTTAACTAGCATGAGTTTATGTCATCATCACCACTAGGTAATTTAAGAGCCACGCTCTTGTCGGTGTAGCATTCTCCATGCTACTTTTTAGGGAAACATCGGGCAGTGGTTTTCATTTTGCCTTCCGCCCCGCAGTACTCTGTACCCTAGAAGGAAGTACATTGACCAAATTGGAGATGTCCTTAGAAAAGGTTCAGTACGATAGGTATGCGTAGGTTCGGTACTCTGAACCGGCGTGCGTGTATGAAACGATTGATGAATGTGGAGAAAGCAAGAGAAGTATGTCAGGATCGAAGCAAATGGAATTCCATAGTCTCTAGGTACTTACCCCGGTGGGAAATAGCCGTGAGTTTATGTACTTATGTCTTGAGTTTATGTAGGTACTTATGTCTTATGTAGGATATTGGTTAAATTGCGCAATTATTTTTAATTGCTTTGCTGTAGCCATTTTAGATTTGCTCATAAGTAGGTAGTAGACGAAGACGAGATCAACATTGAATATTGAACATTACCTAATACGAAAAGATGGACCAATGAAAAATGCACGCGTAGTAAATGTACAAGCTGCTTACTATTACTTTAGGTATTACACCTATGTTTCCAGTTTTCGCGGTGCGTAGTTCTAGAGAAAAGAGTGATGGACATCTGCCACCGAAAACGTGGACAACTGGACATCACGGAAGTTCATGCTGTCTGCACTTTGTACACAAGCATCTTTTTGTTCTAGTACGTAAATTAATTAAGTCATTATCCCGTTTTTCACAGGGCTTACCTAACCTGAAGATTTAACAGGTCAGGATTTTTTCAAGAAGCGACTGCCTGTCTGACTTTCAAACCCGCGCAGGGAAAACCATAGCAGCCCAATACAGGTTAGGTCACATACCTCCGAAAATGCATTTCTCGGGAATGTGGGTTTCCTCACGATGTTTTCCTTCATTGGTTTAGGCCTGTGCTGGATTCGAACCTGCGACCTCAAAGTGAGAGGCAAGCGTTCTACCAATTGGGGTTATTGCTTTCTTAGATGAATTGCTTCGATGTGGCCATTTTAACCCCCCAGCTCTCTGTTAGAGATAAGTTTTCTTTGTATGTTTCTTCTACACTACACGTACACAGTGAAGGAGAATATAATTCACTATATTATATGTCTTACAGCGTAGTTTTTTAATAATACTAAACATTCAGCCATTTATTTCCAGCGTGGAATTCGGAAAGAAGGTGGAGAGCCTAGAGTTTGGTCTATCGGTGATCCCGATGTTGTCGTGTCTACCAGACATCACCTCCGGACAGCTGCTCGTCCTGTGGATGCTCAAGCTGCTGCTGTCAGACCTGCGCATCCACGAGATGGTCATGATTATGCGGGAGTTCTTCTACATGACTGATCATTATGACTTGAGTTGTAAGTTATATAACATAAAAAATACTTTACTGCACTCACAGGAAATACAAAAATACAAAAGAGAAATATAAAGAGTGCAATAGGTGGCCTTATTGCGGAGTAGCAATCTCTTCCAGGCAACCTTTGAGTATATTTATTACGTATACTATGACAGGAAGGAATAAGTAGATTATGAAAATGAAGAGGAAACAGAACTAAGGAAATGCGCCTTGACTAGCCCTTTAAAGGACTCGATGAATGAGTTTTTGGTCTAAGGTTAGTAACAGGTATATATCTCTTGTTCTTTGTCCAGAGTGTAGAGAGCTCCATTCCGGCTTGTCTCTGTGCTCATCAAGTGGTAGAGGAATAGTCGTACGACTTTTACGACATGCCCAGGATCAGAAGCTGCTTTTTTTCGTTCTCCCCATTGTTACTTCCAGGCCAGGACACAAGTATTAATAAGATATGAAATACATTAACTGAATACAACCAATCAACAGCGGAGACATGGTACTACTACTACTCAATAGTGATCCTGCTCGACACGGGATACTGTGTGGAACAGTTCGGCTCTTGCGAGAAGTTTTACATCAAGAAGGGAGACGCCATCCTGAGGTCCAAGACTCCGGAGGCCGCTTGGAACTTCTTCGCTTGCATGTGGCTCGTGTAAGTACTCAGGTAAACATGGGTAACTCGCGCTTGCCATCAACCAATACTCAGGCAAAGTTGTTTGAGGGAAGAAGTAACTGTCAGGGTATACCTTGTGACTTTGCGTAGCTCTTTATGCTTAAGCGGAAATTATTACCCGACTCGATTACCCTAGAAAAATCTCTAACAGATAATCCTCTCCAGACGAGTGACGCCCTGAGTTTTGCGCCTTCCGGAGCACCCTCAGGCATTGTTTTTTATTGGAGTGCCTTCAACTTACCTTCCAGTTGTCTGGCCAAGTAGTATTCGCCACCCGAGACAAATGACAACAATACGATAATATCACGAAAAAAGAAGCTTCCTAATAAACACTTCGTTTGCAGGACGATACGAATCGGTGCGTGGGAGCGTTCGTTGCTCTGGGAAGAGAAGATAAAACAGGTTCTAATGTTGAAGTTCCAGAAACACGAGTTCAACATCATGATACTTGTCAGGGTGGTGGAAGGGTTTCTGATTGCGCTTGTGAATGAGGTAAACCGGAATTTTCTAAAACTAATGATTGTGCACGCTTGATCCTCACTGGGAAGGAAAACATCGTGAGGAAACTCATACTCATTCGCGAAAAATGCTTTTCTAATGCCATAGTTAACGAGGTAAAAAGTGAAATTACTTTTGTTTTCAGGTAGACAATAGAAACATAAAGAAGATACTCATGTTGGAAAAGAACATTAAAAGCATGTTTCATCATATCAACGACGCATGTCGACACGTACCTATGTTCCGGCCAAGGTGGGTAATATAATGGCTACATTAGAAATATAACATAAGCTCACGAGTATATCCCAATTGGGGTACTCACTTAGGTACATCCATTACAAGTTGAACTATGTGCCCACACCTCACCAAGCTTTCTGTTAGACCAACGTAGGTGGTCAGCTGTATCTGCACGTTTAATAACTCATTGGGCAAGTCCGGTAGCGGGATTCGAACCGGAGGCTCGGCGCTTATAAGCAAGCTGTTGTACCACAGGACAGTGATCACCCAGTGGCCTCAGTATTTTGCGAAAAACAATAGATGAACTGTACAACTTGGGATGTACCTACATCCTACAGTTCATCTATTGTTTTTCGCAAAATACAAGTACCGCAAGTTGTCGTGACTCAAGATTAATCTACCTTATTGTAGTACAATTGATGTAACAGTAAATTCGCCGTTATTTTTAGATATTTCTTGATGTTCGCCTACTATAATTTTCTGCGCGGGAAGCGGACTCGCGCCCACAAGTTTCTGAACAGAGCGGCCGAATTGTGCCGACAATACGACCACGCCACGCTACAAGTTTGGATAGAACACACGCGGAACGTTAGTTTTTTGTTTTAATTCATTAATTATGCAAAGGTACATAGACCCTCGCTAGTAATCCATTTCGGAGAAGTCTACGCCACGAAAAGCTAAGCTAAAAAAGTTGGGCGCCTCGTATACAACAGGGTTACAATTTCACAAGTAACACGATATGTAGATCGGCGGCGCGCTCCGCGGTACTTAATTGAATTAGGCCGGCCAATTTAAAACCACACCAAATTTAGCACTGAAATGACTCGTCATTTGATTCCATCTCCACTAGATTTTTAGGTCGAAGTTTCGAGTTTCTTTCGTAAAAAGTGGTTGAGCGAAAATCGAGTCCGTAGCTTAGGCACTCGCACCACTGAAAAGAAATACGAATCATACTCCATCACACACTGAGTCCTTACTTGCCGAAATTAACCTGACTAGTTACGAAAAACCCCTCTAGTGGTAGAGGCACGTAGACGTAATACATATAAATATAGGTACTTATTCTTTCAGCACTGGAGAGGCACTTTGAATCCAAAGTTCGTGGACTACTGGTCAGAGCATATAGAAGCAGACAACTTGCTGGACTATAAGGACTTCGATGCGGATAAAGGAATTATAATACCCTATACTTTGCCCCTTCCGCGAGACTTCGAGAAGTAATAATTTTCATGTTCTTTGAACATATAGAAGATGTTTAAGTTTTTTTTATTTTGTTTAAGTTGATACTGTGAACTGTGTAGCGAGTAAACTTAAGGTTTTTCTTCCCGAATAAAATACTGGAACTAATAGGCAAAATATTTTTATTCAATAAAATAAAATTTCGGTACCTAAACATCCACAAACTAACTCTTCCTGCGACTGGAGTAGCTATTGCCACAGTTAGTCAGTTTGCACACCTCTTACATCTGAATACCAAAAGTAAAGCTACCCTTAACAATCCGCAATGAAATTCTCTACATAATAAATAAGGTAGTCTGGAATGAAATTAAAAGAGTTAAAAGTATCAATTGACAGTTGCCAATTTCACAAGATTATAAAACATAAGATCCACCAATATATACAACATTTACTTGCATGTAAATAATCAGAGTAGATAGGTACTATAAGTATTGATATATTTACGAGAATTGACATTTAAAAAATCCAAACTAACGGCGAGTTTACATTGGCGAATCATGCGCTGCCCAAGTTTGAGTTAAGACGCGTGCATCGGTCAATTCTGTCTGCACCTACATGACATGACTAATGTTCTTGCGCAAGAACTTATAAGTATGTTGATTCGAATAGTAACAGTTGCAGAAACTGCAGACATATTCGCCAATGTGGACGGACCTTTTAGATTTGTCTACGGGGATGCGGAACGTAGTGCTGTTCCAGTAGGGCTAACATGTGTAACGTGATAAAATTTTGTAACGATCATTTTATCGATTCTGACGATATAATTATGTCGTTTTGTGCTAATATGTGAACACAAATAAATCATGTCGTTCTGTCAAAATGCGAACAAAATCACGTGACACGTATGTTAGGGAAAAAAACAATCTTATCGATTTCGACAAAATGTATTTAATTGATCGATAATTTTATCACGTGGCGCATGTTAGCCCGGCTGAAACGGATTATTGAGCGATAATACAAAAAACAACTATAAATAAGCGCACCCTTTGGCAGAGCCATTACGAATCTAAAAGCACTCTATTTCAAATATTATTGTATACTCCACCGGTGCAGAAATTTTGTCTATAGGCATTTTACGCGATTTAATCTGCCTCCCCTCACTACCCGCCGCCTCCGCATAGACAAGACATTGACCCCGATTCCTGCAGACACTAATTTTATTTTAAGTTATACCTGTCATTTTCTTATCTGCTGAAAAAGAAGGGGACGGGTAATTGACAGGCATAAAATTAATGGAAAACACATTAATTTCGGGCTGTGTTAAAATTAGATGGTGTGTACTGGAATCAGCACCTATTTTATTAGAAACTCAACAATTCTCCTTTACATTGCGAATTTGGATAACGATCTACAAAACATTTAACAATCAAATATGTTTCTAATACAAGTTTGCTCAAAACTGCTTATAGATTATAGGTGCAAGTTGTTCTATATGAGCTCTTATTTTGAATATTTTTTATCATTATATCTACGTATTTTAAAAATTTCGCCGTAGCCTCTATGCTCTGCAGGATTTATAACTTTTCTTAATTGTTACAACTACTCAGATCAGTAATATCTAAATCCTTTCTATACAAGGATCTTACTCTATTTTAAGAAGTGTTTATAACACTTAATTATAGGTACATATTACAGATGAAAGTTTAAGCCTATAGACAATCAGTTTTTGCATTTAAAAACAACATTTTATTTTTTTAATTTAGCATTTTATTATGTTTTGCCCTAATCAAGATTGTCTTTTTGTTTTGTTTACAAAAACCTACATTTCTAAAATAGATTTTTGAGTCCCACTTACTTTTTACAACCACAGACTGGTATAATATACAGTTATTTTATATACCATTAATATTCCCATATTCTTTTCTTCACCTTCGCAATTTGTGCCTACTGTTTCACAAAAGTCCAATGCAATTTTTTTACTTCACTGGTCAATTCCATTGAGGCGCATCATAGCCTCAATCTACAATAAAATGGCCTGCTAGCTGCTGTATTAACCAAATATAAAGTCATTGAACACAAAATAGAAAACTGAAGATGTTTAAGTAGGTAGGTAGGACTGCCTAGTCCTATTTTCACCTAGTTTCCTTTCAAACTGCACAATTTATGAGAGTAAGAAATCTTTTAAACATTTTGGCAAAGGCAAGGACTTAACTGATCTATTATTGACATATTGAAGGATTGCATCTCGGCATACATTCTGAAGGGTTTTCACTGCAACAAATGATTATTTTTATTAGTGGAAATGCAAAAATCTAAGTTTTATAGAAAAAGATAGGTATGTTTTAAGTTCATTGCACTCTTGATATATATAAGAAGTTTTAAAGTTTGCTTTTTCAGATATTTACATTTATGCATATTTTTATATAACATTTAAGTTATTCAAATTACAACTAAATAATGAGAAAATGCTAACTTACCTCCATATAACTGTACAATCTTTACTTGTTTAGTAGTTCCATAAACGTCTACTACAGCATGTAGTGGTCCTATTGTATAGGGTATGGCTTTTGTACAGGGACCCTGGTCCTCTCCATTGATTATAAAATGCATCTCTGCTAAGTCTCCATCATCCTTATTCACTTTCGGGCAAGGAACAAACATCACTCCTATTCGGCTGCCAGCGTCCATAGGTAAAATACCCTGTGGGGTTCCATTTTGTGAAAGTGTCTGTGGTTTTAAGATCATCTTTGATATAAATCCGCGAGGTGTTCGCACGCTATGGCCATCACCCAGTACCGACACACGCGGTTCACTTTCCCGTCGCCCACTCGCTCCTTGATTTACAAGTTCAATCAAGACATTGTTCTGTGACTTTGATATAGGGAAAATCCATGACATACCAGTGTTGGCTAAATCCGGGAGAGCATATTGCGGCAAGCCCTTGTCTCCGAGAGCAGCTGTCTGAGGGTCCAGCAGGGTCAGACCGAGCCGCATATGACCGCTCCAACCGCGCTCAGTCTTCTCTATTTCAACCAAAAATATTTCGCCCGGCAATAGAGGCTTCTCGCTAAACGTTAACCCATGAGCGAAACTGGCTTTTCTGTACGCGACAGTATTCTCTTCAAACAAAATTATATTCGAACCATGGTAGTGGTGAAATCTGGACAACATGTTTACGGACACATTTAAAGTACTTTCACAACAAATACAGTTTCTTCAACCACACAGAACTTTATACAAAGGTACACACAATTTAAACTGCAAGCGGAGCGTCAATATGCCATTTTATTATAAACAATAGCTGGCTTTGTATTCTCGTACAAAAAAAAATCTTTTGACGAAAACGCGAAAGAAAATTAACACGAAGAAGTCAAAAGATTTCATCTGTCATATGAGCGTTTGGATATGTTTAAACAATGTTTAAAGATTCGGACAACAAAACGTCAAATCGAAAATAACAAAACGTACCTACATAAACTGCAAGACTGTAAGATTTAGAATGTTTCAATTTACGCAGTAAATTTCAATAATTTTAAAATGTATTCTGGAAATATGGTGATAAATAATATTTTTCAGGAAATATATGAAATGCGATTTATACAAAAAAAAAATAACGAAGTCAATATTCTTGACACCATTAGAATAATTTGATTAAAAACCTGAGATTAATAAATAATTATGCGCTTAGTATGCTTTGAAAGGAACATATAGAGGTTTAGAAAAAAGAAAAATGTCAAATCCCGGCAAACTCGTCACGCGAGTTTTTCGATTAGGATACCGATTTTCGTTGTTATCCAGAAATCCTAGAACTTGTTCTGTTCTTGGAGCAAACGCATTTTATCATTCTTGTGTTCCTAAGATACAAAATCGATACAGTTTAGCTCATATAATTTATAAAAACTTCGTTGGAAGCTGGTAAGTTGTGCTGACTCGTAGATGTCAACCTCGACAATTTGTATGGAATATTTGTGGAGGTTTAGTATGTTAATACCATATTTTTGCATAGTATAATAGTGCTCGTCATTATTTTATTTGACACCTGTTAACGCCCAAATATACCGTAGCATAAACAAAACGGTTGTACTTAATATTTATATTGACGTGATTTGTCAAGTAAATAACATCGACTTGTGATTTCCAGAGATAAATTCTTATCATATACGTATATTTGCTTACTGCTATTTAAAGTAATATTGTGATAAATCTGCACATAGCGAACCATCTAACTTATTGGTAAGATGTTATTTTGTATTATTTTTTAAAATTGGAACTTGATGACAAACGCAGGCTTTATGCTGCCAAATTACTATAAAATTGCGATTGCTCGTTTGTAATATGACTAATTTTGAATTGCTCACGCCGTTTCCTTTTAATTTAATATACTTTTCACAATTGTATTATCATTTTGTGACCTTAAGTTATTAGACTGTAACATAACCTCATTTTCACTTATAGCTATTGTTGTGTATGTATATAGAATACCCAGCTATACATATATATAATATCTATACCTACCAGTTTGGTCTCTATTGGATAAATGATTGAGTGGCAGTTTGGGCATAAGTATATTAGATAGCATTGGTGTCACATGTATAGGCGGTGACAATGGGTGGTAATATGAATAGTATATTGTTCATTGTTACAAGTTTAAATGTTTTACTTTCTAGTCAAGTAAGAACCATGAGTGGGTTAAGTCCTAACGATCCATCTTCATACTCTAGACCAGGTAAAATAATAACTTTCATATTTTTTTTAACTTTCTCCTTTACATAAGCGCATAATCAAGTACATTCCTTTTTGCTTTCTTTTTAGTTGTTATAGCATTATTTTTTGTTAATTTGTTTCACTACCTAAAAGTACTGTAAAATATTCAGGTACCTACTACTTTGTGTGTTGTACAAACAGAAAAGTGATAAAGTACCTAAATAACTTTTTTAAGTGTTTGTTAACTTTTTTAGAATATGTGGTCATTAGACATGCCTCACTGGACCTGGATGTGGATTTTGGAAAGAAAGTATTGCAGGGGACTGCTTTGCTGAAGTTTGAAGCTTTGCAAGATATTGATGAAGTGGTGAGTTTTGTCATGTAATATTGAATCAGAATCAGAAAAAAATATACAAGGAAAGACTCAAAAGTCATTCTAATCAGCTAGCTAGAGAGCTTGAGAGAGAAAATAGTTTCCTTAGATGAGCAACTGTAAAAACATAACCGTGGATAGTGGTCACTGTTCTGCACTTCTCTAAACTTAACCCTAATCAACAATAAATCATAGTATTATAAAGATATTGAAATTGAAATCAATTGTACATTAAAAAACTGTGAAGTCTTAAACCTAAAGTTCATAAAATCAACTTCTTAAAACAATTTATTTTGATATTATAATTCTTTAAAAGTTTGACAGATACAAAATAAAGACAATGCAACTACAAATAAATATTTATTTAATTTTAACAGATATGAAATTTACAATAGTTAATTTGCCCAATTTTTTTAGTTGACTTGAAAAAAACATAAAAAAGACTAGGCATCCACCACAGGCTTCGTCAAAACACAAACCTTGTTAGCAATAAGCTTTGTCAACATTACTAAAAAAGTCCACCCTGGATATCGGACTAGTCAATATTTAAATAAATAATCATCATCACCAATTTAAGAGCCACACTCTTGTCGGTGTAGCATTCTCCATGCTACTTTTTTAGGGAAAAATGGGAGAGTGGTTTCCCTCTTGCCTTCCGCCCCGCAGTACTCTGACGCGATTGGGATGGCGCCCAGAGTAGTCTTATTTTAATGCCATACTAGGACTCCTGTCTTCCACTTTTGAATAGTACTGACAGTTCCTGCTGCCTCTGTTAGGTTCCTCTGCAACTTTGAGGTCTTCACCCATGATTTTTAATAAATAATAACATATGGGAAAATATGTTGACATGTTTATTGATCATTGAGGTAAAATATTGAATCCCATGTTCCTCTTACTCTTGAGTCTTAGATATAAAATTTATCTATATAGATTTATCTTTATTTATCTATAGTTTTCATGTACCTATATCTCTTCTTATCATGTAATTGACAGTTGTCACATCTCAAGTGGGCTTTTGAACTTTGATGTACACATTCTTGGTAAATCTTAGGTGCACAAACAGAAGTGACATTGATGGCGTTCCAGATTTGGAGGTTTTACGGTCAGGGTAGATCAAAAGGAAACACTAGTAATAATATACATACATAAACTGCCTACATTCATCCCACTGCTGGGCACAAGCCTCCCCTCAATCAACCGGAGGGGGTACACTAGTAATACAGGAAACTTAACGTTATTACTATTCTCGTAAAGTGTAGTATTGTTCGACGTCGACTAACTGCCTAACTGCACGCGCGGACTCGAGGCCGCAGGCGCGGGAGAATATTCTACTCTATGGGAATGATAATAAAGTTGTTTTTGAAGTGTTCGCTTCTTCGCTGTGCTCACCCGTATGAAACTGCGCCGTGGCGCGCGGATTTCTGTGTGAATGAGTGCATGCATGTATTACATACCTACTCCGCCCCCGAAATGCTCACGGTCCACCTATATGATCTTTAAAATTATATTATTGTGTTTTTTTTTGCATAAAATACCCAAACGGAGCCAGGAACTGTAAATTTACGAGGGACATAACCAACTTTTAAGTCCCAGAAAACTAATTCATAAGAAATAAAACTTTTATCAGTTAACTAGTAATGGCGGGTATTTGAAGTACTTACGCGTGCATTTTTACGCGCTTATAAAAGGAACTGCCTAGTCCATAAAAAAATATTGATAAGCGATAACACTCTAACGACCTCCGTGGTCCAGTGGTTGAGCGTTGGGCTCACGATCCGGAGGTCCCGGGTTCGATTCCTGGTCGGGACATATCACAAAAATTAATTGGTGGTCCCTAGTTTGGTTAGGACATTACTGGCTGATCACCAGATTGTTAGAAAGTAAGATGATCCGTGCATCGGAAGGAAAACGTTAAGCCGGTGGTCCCGGCACTATTTCGATACTGTTGCAAGTGCTATGATCACGGGATGACTGAGTGTCGAAATATCGGGAGTCTCATATCTCTGCTTTAAACGCGGTAAAAACCCGTTATTATGTGTCTTAATTACAATAGGAACATGTTGTGCAGACCCCAGTTGGAACATATTTTCCCATATGTTATTATTTATTAAATAAATCATGGGTGAAGACCTCAAAGTTGCAGAGGAACAAGGGCAAGAGGATGATGTTGAGTAATAATGTATCTGTCTCTTATGTATGTGGGAGATAGCGAGAAAAACATCCGAACACAGTTCCCACCGTTTATTTTTTGCCAAATTTATCTATTTTACAACAAATGCACTTGAAAATCTTATTTTAGAGCGATTTAGAAAAAAACTGTTCCTAATACCACGCGCGCACACTTCCACCATTCATCTGCATCTCCCATCCCCTTCACTCCTTACCTCTCACTCTTCCGCTATATTCAGTTCCTTCCGTCTTCGCTCGTATCTTCCCTCCTTCTCGTACATCTGTTCCTCGCATATCCTGTTTCTCTCTTTCAATTCCGTCTCATTCCTTCTCCTTTATCTTACTATCATCTTACTCTCTTACACTTCAAACACCTACACACACTCATACCCCACATGTATATGTCCTATCTGTTATGTTTATCTTTGTGCATTAAAGCGTTTTGTATTGTGTTGTAGGTAATAAGGCTATGAATTATTCTTATAATTATTCTATTGTCTATGTAATATCTCTTGTTTTATGTGCATTAAAAACCAAGTTATTGTAGATATTCTAGTTGCTATTCTTGTTCATGGCCTCGATTGACGGCGTACTTAAGATGGCGTAAGTGTAGCCACACCATTCGGTGATCGAAATTATTATTTTTGTCATAGATAAACTAAGCTATACGAGCTCTACAACTTTTTGCCACTACTTGAAGGTCTAGAGAACCTACAAACAATAAGAAAATATTATAAACCCTTCCTATTTTCTTCAGGTTTACTCTGGGTCTGAAGCTATTTAAATGTTCTTTTTATTACTTATTATTAGAAATTACATATAAAAAAGTATTGTAATGGTTTATTGTGTATTTAATCAGTAATTTAAAGAAAATACATTATTATTTTACCTCTTGTGGCATAAATAAAATGAAGCTTCAGAAATAATGGTAGATGATAAAAATACTAAATTATTTACGTTTTACACTGAATGCGCAATACGTAAGCCATCTAGGTAACGGATAGGAACTATACTATGGCACACACCCTTAATACAACTATATTACTAATTCGTCAATGTTTCTCTACCACCGATGACTGTGCTGTAAAATGTCACTGAATATATTTTATTCTTTCCAGGTTCTAGATGTGAGCAATCAGACTATACATTCTGTAGAGCTTGAGAACGGCACTGAATTGAACTATAAAATAGACGGACATATCGCCAACTTTGGCTCAAGACTGACTATCACCCTGCCGAATCTTATATCGCCTCCTGAGAAGTAAGTGTTCTGTTAAAACTACTTATAAAAGGTATCTGTAACGTTATAGTCTGACATATTTATATCGTAATACAGATGCTTTATCTTGCATCGGTAATAACTCTTACTCAGCTAAGAGTCCTGGGGGTTAAAATGGCCACATCGAAGCAATTCATCTAAGAAAGCATATAAAATAAGTGCGCAATGTAAAAATATTGCTTTCTTAGATGAATTGCTTCGATGTGGCCATTTTACCCACCCAGATGGGTAGATTATTAAATGGGTAAATAAATAAATATCTATCTAAATACAAATATAATTACACTTCCTGACCTTGATAAGTAAACGCGAAACCGAATGCTTTAGTTTATTTGTCTTCTATCGTGTAGGTTGTGAGGTGGATTACCAACCCCATAAATCTTCTTTCCTTAGCTTCATGTTCTTTACATAATAATAGGTATTTAATTTATTTTTTTAAACGTTAATGTAAATATTAAAACTAATTTTATTTTCCCAAAGAGATGATTTGATTAAAATCCTTTCTTATGGACACGCTTTTGCTGAAAACAGAAAAGCCGATGATATAGAGTTGAGAGATTCAGGGATTTCAAAGAATGTTGGCGAACATTCAGCTAAGCCTATGACGTTTACGTTCGACGCAATCGATGGCGCTGAGTCTTGCCAGTCGTGTAAATGCGAAGATGATTATAATAAACAAAGATGGGCGGCGAATGCGACGCCTATGCACGATGTCGCGAAAGCCATAGACAATGCTAAAACACAAGATGCCGCACCAAAGGGGATTAAAACCGGAATCAATGTGAATATATCTTATGAAGCGAGGTTAGCGTTGTAATTTGCGTGTCGATAATAGTCTTGTACTCATTGTCTTAAAGATTCTAACGACTTTACCTATAGATAACGTAATGAGGGACTTTGCAGGCTACGTCCCACAAAAAAAAATTAGACGACGCCGTAAAAATCTTCCTTCGTTTAACTTTCTAATTTGCACAGACATATGCATTTTTTATCTTTGTTTTTGGGTATACATGATGGCCCTTTTTATTACACCCAGACACAATACATCTTCCACCCAGTATTATTCTGATCAAAATAGAGAGAACCAATACTTACTGGTTGTGGTGGTGGTATTGGTATTGCTACCTATACAGATAGCAACATAATTCTATACATAATCTGATCCAAATATAAAGCAACAATTATTTTCATATATGTTTGTGTAACAGCCTCCGTAGTTTAGTGGTAAGAGCGTTAGGCTCATGATCTGGAGGTCCGGATTCGATTCCCGATGGGGACATTGTCGAAATCCCTTTGTGAGACTGTCCTTTGTTTGGTAAGGACTATTCAGGCTTGAATCACCTGATTATCCGAAAAAGTAAGATGATTCCGTGCTTCGGAGGGCACGTTAAGCCGTTGGTCCCGGCTATTAGCCGTAAAAACACCTCCATCAACCCGCATTGGAGCAGCGTGGTGGAGTATGCTCCGGAGAGGGGTACCCCTCCGGTTGATTAAGGGGAGGCCTGTGCCCAGCAGTGGGACGTATATAGGCTGTTTTAAATATATTAAATATTAATATATGCTTGTGCACATTATATTTTTTAATAATTATGTATCTGAGTAATGAGAATAGGTAATTATCACGTTAAATCTGGACAGTGCCATCTATAATATTGTTGGGGAACGTAGCTTGGAGAGTTCGCCATTGTAAATTCGTTTTCAGTTTACTAAAACTCTTTAAACACGACGCCTATGATTATGCACCTAGTATTTGATAAGTGTATGTTATTTAATCAACACTTTTTATTGTATATTGCTGTAACGGAAACTTTTGTCTAATATGTTGTAGCACCCAACATGACTCCTGAGTTTTATTAATTAATATGTCCTAAACACAGTTCCTGTAGACACCTCCTAATTTTACTTTAAGTTATACCTGTCATTTTCTTATCCGCCGAAAAGGAAAGGGACGGATGATTCACAGCTCTTAATTTTAGGGAGAATGATTAATGAATGAATAACCCGGGCGAATCAAAAAGGTATTCGAGTTAACATCTATGAATACGGGCGTAAATCTTTTTGCTTATTATTAAAATATTATTTTCTTTTTTATCACGTGCTCAGCGGTGGAGGAAAACATTTAAAGGAAATCCACATTCCCGAGAAATGCATTTTCGGAGGTATGTGACCTATCCTGTATTAGGCTGGTTTTCCCTTCGCAGGTCGGAAGGTCAGACAGGCAGTCGCTTCTGTAAAAAACCAGACCTGTCAAATCTTCAGGTTAGGTAAGCGGGCCCTGTGAAAAACAGGATAATGCTAGGGATATGATGATGATTTTCTTTTTCAGATTTAATGTAAGAATTAAGTATACGACATCCCCTACAGCATCGGCTTTGCAATGGCTCGACCCGAACCAGACTTCGGGGAAGCAATTTCCTTATTTGTTCAGTCAATGCCAGGTGAGATTTAAACTCCGATGCCTTCGATATTGATTACCCAGTTATAAGCAATCTGCCTTAAGTTGAAAAGTTTATCACTCCTGACCGACTACCTGCTGATAATAATTCTGGCGACACCAACGTATCTGCATAGAAAAATAATGATTATCAATTAGTTCGACCATTATAGATGGCGATACTCATCACCTACCACGTTGGTCTGACAAAAGGCGCGGCGAGATATGGGTATTTAGTTCATCTTACGATAGACGTACCTCTAACTACCCTAATTGGGATATAGTTGTGAGCTTCTTGAAAGTCGTAAAGCCATCTTAAAATTCAAACCCCATTGTTTCAAATTCAAGTTCAAAAATACCTATATTCCGAAGGTTATTACCTTGTAACTAACACTTTGAATCGTCAATTTTTACATAACGAACGTCTCATCCACCTAAATCTACTGTAGTTTCTCACAACTTGTATAGCCGGGGGAAGAAGCTGCAAGAAAAACCTCGGCATAGAGCCTAGACGGTCTTTTAAAAAAAAACAAGTTTTGTGTCTGGAAATTTCGGCTTTAGGAGGTTAAACCACATTGAACTCCCCAGCCTATCCACGCGCGTTCAATCCTGCCGTGTCAAGACACGCCTGCCGTCAAGTTCACGTACGACGCGGTGGTGACTGCGCCAGAGATGTTCACGGTGCTGATGAGCGCCATTAGGGACCAGAAGAAGGTCAACAAGACCAGCTTCAACCAGCCCGTGCCCGTGCCTTCGTATCTCCTCGCCATTGCCATCGGAGTATTAGACTCTAAGAGACTTGGACCCAGGTAAGTTGGACAAACGGGGGTCAAATCATTCGAAATGTTAGTGTTATAGAATAAAGAAGCAAGAGGGGTATGTCAGGATCGAAGCGAATAGAACTCCTGGTGGGACATTAGCGCTAGTTTGTGTGTATAAAGAATAATACTTTTTGTATAGAGTATCCTGGGTGTGATTATGTGGACAAACAGCTTATAATTTCTAGATCTTCCTCAAATGGTTACAGGCTTCCCCTCAAGCAAAGGTGTTCGATTCCTTCTCATCTCTGTTTGTGTCCACTTCGATCCGCTTTGGTGGAAGCTCTGAGACACACTGAGACACAAAGAGGTCGCAGACAGCTAAATTGATTCTAAATTCAAATATCTTTGCAGAACGGTGGTGTGGTCTGAAAAGGAAGAGATCGAGCGCAGTGCGTGGGAGTTTGCGGATACGGAGAAGTTCCTTCAAGCAGCGGAGAGACTGTGCGGTCCTTATCAGTGGACTGAATATGACTTGCTAGTGCTACCGCCGTCGTTCCCCTACGGCGGGATGGAGAACCCTTGCCTGACCTTCGTCACGCCCACTCTACTGGTGAGTTACTCGTAATTTGCATCGTACGTAACGTACGGATACTTGTTTTCGACTATCAACTTGCAGTCAATCTGTCCACTCTCATAGTACTTGGAATTGGGTAGTTTCTTAGGTCAAGGATAAATTATGAAATTCTGATTACGAAATAAAGGCTTATCTAAAGGTGCCAAAAACGTTTTCTTTTTTCTATTTAACTTTTTTAATTTATGAATTTTAATAATATAAATTCCATAGTAATTTTGTGTTTTGACGTTTAGTAAAAAGTAACTGATTTGACTTGTTGGAAACTACCCTATCATAGAATAAAGAATACTATTCGTATCGTGCCAAGGTACATTTACCTCACCCCCCGCCGTGCCTCACTTTAGTCTAAATGGCCGTAAGCCGCTAAGGAGTGAGGGAGCGCGAGCGGACTGTCTATCTCGCTCGCACTTGTACGTTAAGCGGGACATGGTAAGAATACGATTTTTGTATGGAGTGTCTGAGCTGTGGAATTGTTCTTCCGTGTTTCTTTCGATTACGTATGACTCAAATTCGTAACTCATCATTATCAGCCGTACGACGCCCACTGTTGGGCATAGGCCTCCCCTAAGGATCTCCACGACGATCGGTCCTGCGCTGCCCGCATCCAGCGGCTTCCCGCGACCTTCACCAGATCGTCGGTCCACCTTGTAGCGAGCCTACCCACAGAGCGTCGTCCGACACGTGGTCGCCATTCGAGAACCTTTCCGCCCCAGCGGCCATCGGTTCTCCTCGCTATGTGTCCTGCCCACTGCCACTTCAGCTTGGCAATTCTCCAAGCTATGTCGGTGACTTTAGCTCTCCTGCGGATCTCCTCATTTCTGATTCGATCCAGCAGGGAAATACCGAGCATAGCTCTCTCCATTTCCCGCTGAGCGACACCGAGCCTCCTCACGAGACCCATAGCAAGCCACGTCATTCGTAACTCACGTAACTCAAATTCGTAAGACGTTACCTCGAATTTTCTTCGACACCGTCCTCAGTCGTGGCAATTTTAAGAAAGACCTCGAACTCAGCTCGGAGTCGGTGTTCTTAGACGTCGCCGCTCCATATCCCCTCATGTTGATTGAGGGGAGGCCTGTGCCCAGTAGTGGGACATATATAAGCTGTTTATGATATGATATTTATGATATGGTACTAGCATCGCTGTGGAACACCGTGGTTGAGTATGCTCCGTAACCCCTCCGGTTGATTGAGGGGAGGCCTGTACCTAGCAGTGGGCTGTATATAGGCTGTTTATGTTATGTAAGTAAAATACACTTGTCAAATACTAGATACGCGCGGACGGCCAGCTCCAAAACTTTCCATGATCCTTAAAAAAAATCCATTTCAGTCCGGTGACCGCAGCCAGGCAGACGTGATAGTCCACGAGATAATGCACAGCTGGACCGGCAACCTGATAACCAACAAGAACTTCGAGCACTTCTGGCTGAACGAAGGATTCACCGTGTTCCTAGAGAGGAAGGTCGCCGCCTCGCTGATAGCGGACCCCGCTGAGGCCAAGAAGAGCCGCGACTTCCATAGCTTGCTCGGCTTACAAGAGCTTACTGAAGCGGTAAGAGTATATTCTTTTTTTTATAGGTATTAGATTTAAGAATGATTCCGTGCATCGGAAGGCACTATAAGCCGAAAATGTAGCGCGTTGGCGGTAGCGTTGCGTTTTTATTTTGATGCAATAAAGTATAAATGAATTTGATTTTAAGCCATTGGTCCCGGGTTACTAGTAGCCTAAGCACCTCCACCAACCCGCAGTGGAGCAATGTGCTGGAGTATGCTACATACTCCCTTCGGTTGACTAAGGGGCAGCCTGTGCCCAGCACTGGGAGAAGTACAGGCTATTTATGTATGTATGTACAAGTACCTGCGGGCGACGTTATAATAGGGTACTTTCCAACTAGTCAAATCAGTTACTTTTTGCTAAACGTCAAAACACGAAATTTCTATGGAATTTGTATGAAAAAGCAACCTTTGACGTCATAGAAAAACGTGACAAAAAGTCGCATTTATTATTACATTTTTCTTTATTAAAATGCATAAGTAAGTTAATTTTTTTTGTCGCCTTTAGATCTGTTTTTAGTAATTATAATTTCATAATTTATCTTTGACCTAGGAAACTACCCAATTAACTAGCCGGTAAAATAGCATTCTGCTATTTTGTACCCTAGTCATAGAATAAGGAATAATATTAGGTATTGGCAACTCGAGTGACGTCATCAATGAAAGCAGTCAATCATCGTACTATTTGTTTGATACACATTAATGCGGAAAGGAAGAATCCTAACCACTTGCGCTGTCCCTATACACCTGAAAATAAATTCGAAAAGAAAAATGAGGTTGATGTTTGATCATCTTAGATTGGCTTCTATTTCTAGATTATCTTTGACGTAATTTATCTATCTATCAATAGGCTCCTCTCTATTACATAGAATATTCGGGGATATAAGCGCGACATTATGTCATTTTATTATTGTTAGAATACATATCTCACAGATTGGTGTGTTATCCAACCAGAATTATTTGACAGTTTTGATTTGACACTATTGAATTACCGGAATATATTTATTGCGGGACTGATAGTATTCAATTACCTAGTGCACATGCGCGGTGCTATTCAGATTATTTCAATACAAACAAAAATGTGCTTCAGACTAATAATGTAATGGAGTTAATTTTCCTTTAAATTCGTTATTACCAGCTTTTACGTCGGTTCAGTGGTCAGGAGGTCACCAGGTCGCAGACTGCCTATCTCCGTAGAGAATTACATAAAATTGCAGTGGCCACCCATGACCTGATCCAAGTTTATTATTTATTATATTTTAATCTATCTCCGTTCCTATTTCAAAAAAAAAATCACTTCCATTTTCAAACTTATCTAGTATGTTTCTTCTTTATTTTCGCTTTGAAGCCTTCTTTTTCTTTTCTGTCACTATGGTCCTGTGGTACCAATGAGTTATTAATTTATCTTAAGCGCAGTTTTCACTAACACAGTTGGCTCGACCATTATAGACGGCGATATGGCTCACCACGCATAACTCAGTGAGGTGTGCGTACTTAGTTCATCTTGCGATGGATGCACCTCTGCTTACTCCAATATATGGTCGTCAGCTTATATTTTTTCTTTTCTTAGCACATAACTAATTATAAGATATAGCTAATTTATTAACTAAAGTCCACTCTACTGGTGATATTACGCCGCAGGTTAAAGAGCAATTCACTCCCAACGACCCGCTCACGAGACTCGTCCCCGACCTGAATGGCATTCACCCAGACGACTCCTTCTCTCGCGTCCCATACGAGAAGGGTTCCCTCTTCCTTCGCTACTTAGAAGACCTTGTAGGAGGCCCTGGTAAGCAATCTATATGTATTACCAACATAAGAATACTTCTAGGTGAACGATGAGCTGGGTGCAACTAGTCCGTTGACGAATCTCGTGGTGGATTTGAAGGGGGTGAACCCTGATGACGCCTTCTCGACGGTACCGTATGAGAAAGGATCGCTGTTTTTGAGATACTTGGAGGACTTAACTGGAGGGCCGGGTGAGATATTTTTGTTTCTGTTTTTTTTTTCCAAAAAGTTGTAACTTGCAACCAAGGAGTAGAAGGAAGAAGTAGCGACTCTGGCCTTTAAGATATTTATTTATTGCATTTATTATAGCAAAATCAACATCGCTCTCCGAAATTCTTAAGTACTTACCAAAAATATTTATATGTAGTAAGTAAAGAATTTGTTTGTTCTATATTTTCAATTAAAATTCAATCCCGCTAATGACATATCACAAAAATCACTTTGTGATTCCTAGTTTGTTTAAGATATTGTAGGCTGATCACCTGATTGTCCAAAAAGTAAGATGATCCGTGCTTCGGAAGGCACGTTAAGCCGTTGGTCCCGGCTGCATTAGCAGTCGTTAATAACCACCAATCCGCGGGCCCGCGTGTGGTTTAAGGCCCGATCACCCTATCCATCCATAGGGAAGGCCCGTGCCCCAGCAGTGGGGGCGTTAATGGGCTGATGATGTTGTTGAAGTAAATTACATCAGAATAGTTTTTTTCAAAATAGCGCTTACATAGTTTTGACTAAACAGCAACATTATGTAAATAATTGTCTGTTAAAACCCTCGTTTAATTTTTGCTTTTCTACAAAACAGAGGTGTTCGACGCGTTCCTCCGCTCGTACCTGGACCACTTCCAGCGGCGGTCGTTGGACACGGACCAGTTCAAGGCGTACCTGCTGTCCTACTTCAAGGGCAACTCTGCCGAGGAAAAGCTCCGCAACGTGGATTGGCAGACCTGGCTGTACACGCCCGGCATGCCGCCCGTCATACCCAGGTAATTAAATTTTTCTACTCCTCTACTTTAATCTGGCATTTAAATAACCAAAAAGTCTAATATAAGTACATACATAATTAAACTCTTTGAAAAAGTGTACGCTCTATGGCCTATAAAAGCATTGTTTACAAAGTGTAACTGTACTATAATGTCGCCAAAAAAGCATTGTTGTTGTTTTTTTTTTTTTGACCTGGAAACTGGCACCTTTACTTTGTTTGGTGCCATAGATATACTATAAAAAAAAAGTATACATTTGCCGCCATTTTCCCGCGCGTTGGAAAATAAATTGGAAAATTTTTGTGTTTCGTTTAAAATTACGTCGTCGTAGAAAAAGTATTGTATGCAACGTTGTATAACTAGGTCAAAAAATGCTCGTGGCGTCTCTTATTGCGATGTTCGCCAAGGCTCACATCGCAACTCACGCCACTCGCATTTTTTGACCCTTCTTATACAACTGTTGCATAAAATACTAGTATAATCGCCAGAGACTAAAATTAGCTCATCGGCTTAATGACGATCTCTCTCTCTCTCTCTCTCTATTTAAGAGCCGCGCTCTTGTCGGTGGAGTAATCGCCATCCCTCTCTTCTTCCCGCCAAAACCTTTACCTCCCGATACGACACGACCTGCACCTCCTCTTTTATTTGTTTCATAAATGTTATCCTAGGTCTACCCCTTCCTCTCTTCACTTCAATTTTTTCATGTATAATGTTTGTTATAAATGAATCGTGTCGTATCAGGTGGCCAATCATATTTCCTCTCCGGTTCTCTATAGTCTTCAGTATGGTCTTAATGACGATATAGATCTAAAATTTCCCACGAACAGGAGGAAGACCCATTGGTGTAATGGTTAACACGCTAGTCCTGGCTTGACACGAGCTGCGGTTTCAAGTCAAGTTCGAGTCAGATTTTTTCGAGTTAATTTTCTCTTTGTAGCTCTATCTCTTTCTTGCACTTATTGTAAGTGAAGGACAGCACTAGTGTAAGGGTTTAAGTTTGTGCGTTCGAATATAGTGGCTCCCTGGACGGATTCGTTTCACAATTAGATCCGGTAGGTGGCGTTACAATCGGGCTACACAATGGAGCCGAATCTGGCAGTACAAATTGATTAACCTTAAATTACCCAATATTTTTTTTTAATTCTAAACCTTAACGTAAATTTTGTATTCACAGCTACGACACGTCGATGACGCAAGCAGTCAGCGGTCTCATCAAGAAGATCTACAGTTTGGACACTCAACTCTCACACGATGACGTGAAGCACTTCACTCCACACCAGATCATAAACCTGCTGCAGGAAATGATCGAGCGCTCGCCTCTCACAGTCGACAGGCTCGAAACCCTCGGCAGCGAATACAACATCTCTGACAGCAAAAACGCAGAGATCAAGTATAGATGGCTACGCTTATGCGCAAAGAGCAAAAACCAGCCAAGACTCCCTGAAATCCTCAAATTCGTTAACGAACAAGGCCGCATGAAGTTCGTACGACCACTTTATAGAGACCTCTATGCGTGGGAGGAAGTCAGACAACAAGCCATCGACAACTTCTTGAACAACGAGAAGTTTATGATGCATGTGTCCGCGTATACAGTCAGAAAAGATTTACACCTATAAGTGCTTAAAAGAGTGACTAAAACTTATAATAAAATGAAAATGCATTTCAGCAATTTGTTGTACTGATAATATTTTTATTTTTACAATGACATGTAAATAAAAATGTTCATTAATAACGATAATGTACTAATAAAATCGTTAATGTAAAGTATATCAATAAAATGTTGACGTTAAGAAATTGTTTTACTATCGGCTGAGATTAGTCTTTTTGGACTGTCGTTATTTCCCGTGTCTTGTTTATGTACTAACATTTTGTAGTAATGGCGATCTTCGACTAAAATATAGAAGTAGCGTTGCATCGCACGGAGTGTATGACACGCAAGGATAAAGGCAGACCATGGGTAGACCTTACCCCAGATCACAGCAGTGTATGGCATAAATTCCGAGTTTTAAAAGTGAAGCGCCCGTAATCTCTATTGAGGAGCTGGAGCCATAGAGCAACACGGACCTCCGCGGACCGAGCTGGAGCTAACGATTAGTGTTTTATCAAAGGAATGAATTCAAATTCTTTATCACATTTTTTTATTGACGAAATGGGCGTTTCGTGGATGCAAGTTCATTCATTAACAATATTCATAAACGTAAGTCTGATTGTCAACTGTCATCTGTCGCGTTAAAAAACCTAACCTAACTTTTCTACCTAACTTGTGTGTGTTTATTGTAGGAAAATAAAATATATCATCAGTACAATAAAATATTGTTATTTAGAAAAAAATAATAAGGCTCTAAAATGTCTGCGACGAAAAGAGTGCAGGTAATTTAAGTAAAATTGTAACATATAATAACTTTTTCGAAACAACCTAAACTTTTAAATCTTCTGTATTAAATTTTCTGCATAATTCCAGCAATGGGCTACCTTTGCTCGCACTTGGCACATTTTCGACTGCAAATGGCAAGATCCTTATGAATCGGCGAACGTTATTAAAAAGTATTTGATGGGGCTCCACAAACCTATATATCACCCTATGAACGACTGTGGGGATGTCGTCGTATGTATTAACAGCAAGCAGATTGCTCTTAAAGGCGACGAGTGGCGACAGAGAGCATATTTCCACCATACAGGATACCCGGGTGGAGCTTCATGGACTTTGGCTTGGGAAGTCCATAACAAAGACCCTACCATGGTTAGTATTGCATTAGATAAGGATAGTTAAATAATACAGAAAAAGCTGAGGTATTTCAAGCGCCTAGTGATGACAATACTAAACGTTATCTTAGGATTAATATCTGAAATAGTAGCATGTGTATGTATGTACTTACGTGAATGTTTTATCAAATACCTGTTTTGTTGATTGATAAGTTTTGATTGGAGGATTATATTTAATAATTATAATATACAAACATACATAAACTCACGCTCGTAATCCCTAATAGGGTAGGCAGAGCCATGAGCAATCAAAGACAGCACCTACTGTTGGTACAAAATCCTAAGAACCTCCAGATGATTCAAGTAGTAAACACTTATTATACACTATTATGATTGGTAAGTGCCCTCAATAGATTGCACACAATCATGCTAATAAATTTTCAATGAAAACAGTGAGAACCCTTTCAAAATAAGTGAACATTGGTCTATAAAAGCTATACAGCTAATGTGCTTAGTGGTTGCAATTTCTACTTATTAATTCATTATTTAAATTGGTTTGTTATTATTACTGTCCTGAGAGCCAATAAAAACATAGACCATGTCCATTAGCTTGTCTTCCGAGGCAGGTTGTAAAGTCCTTTCTAAATATATGATGAACCTTATGCTGACAATGAAGGTTCATCATAGATATATGATGAACCTTATGCTGACAAATGATCGACAGGTCACCCATTACAATTGCCCATCATTTTAGTTTTGGTTAGTTTTGCAACCACTAAGCACGTTAGCTGTATAGCTTTTTTTTTATTTTTTTAGTTTTTTTTTAGCTTTTATGTTCACTTATTTTGAAAGGGTTCTCACTGTTTTCATTGAAAATTTATTAGCATGATTGTGTGCACTTACCAATCATAATACTGTACAATAAGTGTTTACTACTTGAATCATCTGGAGGTTCCTGGACATTGATATTGTTATTATGTATTTCTTATCATTATGTATTATAAGGATTATTATGAATCATATGAACAAGGTGTCAAAGATATATCTTTGACTATATTATGAATTTTGGAATTTCCGCAACACCTTGGACATTCCATTCCAAGATTTCAATCTTACTGTGTGCTGTCTAATGTGTAAGAGCAAGCGAAACAGTCAGCGCACAGGGGTGAGGGGAAAGGGGGAGGAGGTGTGATGTCGGCGTCCGATACAAATTGGTTTTGGACGGAAAGTTACCATTCTATATGTGTTTATTCTTTATTCTATATCAGTCAAGGTTATAGTCTGCCTATTAAAAGGATGTTTGTTTGTGTCGAACAACAAATTGTTTCAATTCCTGAGTCAAGTTTTATAAACATTTTCATTGTATTGTCTTGATGTTTGAATCTACATGAGATGAAATCTGCTACTTGGTACCCCATAATACAACTTCATTTAACAGCCTATATTAAGTACATACATAAATCATACACATAAACACATGTAGCATTTTCGGCAGTGCCCCGTAGCACGCATATTTCGCATTTATTGCGTTAAATGATCCAATCCCGGCTAGCTATGTGATAAATAATTCAATTCTATTAACTCCGTTATAATGTGTCCCTTATCCTGGCACTGCCACCATCACAGAAAAATTGTCGCCAAACAAAAAATGCTTATAACTTTTGAACGGCAGACCAACAAATTCTGATATTTGGTGACTTTAGACAAGTTTTCGACAATTTTTCTGTGTAGTCATAATCCCGATCCGTGATGGTGGCAGTGCCAGGATAACGGACACAGTTATGACGTCGCGCGTGGAATGCGGAGGCCATGTTACGGCTGCAGTGCATTGTGCCTGTTAGCTTATGTTACTAATAGCATTGTAATCAAACAACTATTATATTCCCAATTTCAGATTATCAAAAAAGCAGTATACAGAGCCATGAGGGGTACTCTACAAAGGCGTCACACCATGGAGCGACTCCTCATCTACCCCGGCGAGGAGGTTCCTCAGGATGTCCTAGAAAATGTCACCAACCAAATCAGACAGCTCAGATTAGTGCCAACAAGACTTGACCACATACCCAAAGAGGAAGTCGACAAGTATCCTAAAGTTATGGAATACCCCAGTGACTATGTGCTTAAATGAAGTTAATAAAGCTAGTTTTAAAATATCTATAGATTGTTTATCAAATTGTGTAGAAATAAAAGTATATTCTAGTGTCGCACAGTGTTTGTTGTTGTAATCCTACGTAGTTGTTGTAGTCCATAATGGGGTGGACAGAGCTAAAAGTAAACAGAATAAAGATTGCAACCACTCTAGCTATGAAGTCCTAAGTTGGATGTGATGAACCGTATGGCGACAATTCTTCATTATGTTAGAAAGGACATAGCCACTTATCATATGTCCCGTGTTGGGCCAATATACATACACTATGTATAGACCGACAAAGTCGCAAGTCGTCAAACATCCTATAAACAGCAGTTACTTTTCACAATAGATCCACGGATATAGTATAGACTCAAAATTGTATTATAATGATGCACATTGTGCACCAGCAGTCAGTAGGTTACAAGATTGAAAAGAAAACAATATTTCTATTTACAGCTCTATTTTATGACACACTTAGACTTAACGTAACATGGGGTTGTTATGCATTCTGAATGGATAGTTATGGAACTGCGGATCCAATGGCCCTTGGAAATGAGGTTCTCTGGGCATGTCTCCAAACTGATGAGGGATTGGTCCTCTTAGCATTTCCTCTGAGTTCGGTCGCATTTCTTGGTCGAACACGCCACTGCTTCTCAGGTAAGGATCCCGACGCGGCGGACGGTAGCCAGACAACTGAGGTGCATCTCTCAGATATTCCACAGGAATCGGCTTGAACCCAGCGGGAATCTGACCTTTAGGGTTCTCTAAGTATTGCTTAAGTTCTTCAGGAATGGCAAGCTGGAGGGGTTGCGGCGAGATATCGAAGGAGCCTGGCTCATCATTGGCGGAAGTCTCCACGACCATGACGGGTTCCATCTGAGCGGTCAGTTCGTTGACAGGGCTGTCCACTACCTTCACTGGTTCGATAGTTTCTAGGGGCTCCGCGTTGTTGAACGCGAACGGGTTGGCTTCACCGATGTTGACGGCGGCTGAGTCATGAGCAGCCATCTCTGCTACTTGTCTCATCACTTCGGGGGAAATGATCATGGGGCTGATGTCTGGCAGCATGAAGTCCGGAACCTGTATTTTTACAAAGTCGGCTTGTTCGTTGAGATTTGGGAGAGAGACAACTTTGACGGTCATACCATCGTCAGATTTGAGGGAGGGTTCAGCGATGCGGATTGGTTCTGGTCGGTTCAAGTCGCCGTCGACGACGGCTACAGACTCTGCGGCCGCGGCCACCGGGGCGCTCTCAACTGGCGCCGCATCAGGGACACCCACCGAGTTGAAGGCGGTGGCAACCTGCACCTCTTCCCTGCCTTGCTCCTGTCGAAGGTCAGGCGCGGCCGCAGCCACGGCTAACAGCGCAACTGCCACTAACAGTTTCATAACTGAAAAAAGAACACCCTGTTGTAACTCGCAGCGTAATTATAACCGAAGATAACAAAGGTTTAAGGGCCTAATCACTCGTCCACGAGGATGTCTGATAACAAGTGACGCGATAAAAATATGACCAACTACATCGTTAAAAGAAATATGATGTAAATAAAAAATAGGGGTGGAAATATCCAGAATTACCTGATTTATATTGAATTGAAGACAACAATAACTTAATAAATTACAGTAAAATTAAAGACGAACTATCGAACGTTCGGTTATCTGCACAATCGTCGTGTCAATGGACAATTGAGCTTAGAAATTCTGAAAAAATACGAGGTCTACGTATGTAAACATCGGTAGCCAAACACTAACGTTGAAAAATGGTGCGTACCTTATAATAATAAATAATAGAATGGAGTGTTACTCACCTGAAGTTATATTGTTAAACAACAATGGCAGATATCGACGCTTCAATATATAGGCAATCAACGCATCATCTTATCAGGCTTAGCTGATATCCCTTGAGTATCGAATACATTGTGATTTGACCACGTAGTATCGACTGCTTTGGTAGCTGCTTTGTATTTTGTCTCATATACAATAACGTAATTTAGGTCAAATATTACAGCATTAAGCTTAACTTCTTATCGTGTGGGCTATGATGTGGAATACCAGCCTCATCAACCCTGGTGTCAGGGTTATGATTGAGCCGCCAAAGGCCCCTGACGTGGCTCATGTAACGATTACTCACATCAGTAAATAGTAACCGGTACCAACGGCTTAACGTGCCTTCCGAAGCACGGATCATCTTGCTTTCGGACAATCAGGTGATCAGCCTGTAATGTCCTAACTAAACTAGGGATCACAAAGTGATTTTTGTGATATGTCCCCACCGGGATTCGAACCCGGGGCCTCCGGGTCGTGAGTCCAACGCTCAACCACTGCACCACAGAGGCCGTTAAGCTTAACGTAGGTATAGTATTATGTAGTCTTCGAACTGTTATAAGGAATATAAGGAAGGTTATAAGGAATTCTTACTTGGTTGACATACCACTAATTCGCACCAAACGCTTCGCTTCATCCTTCATAATGCGCACAGCCAAGGAATGGAGAGCTGTCGGCGTCGGTGTTTCCTGTATCTTGTAACCTGGGGTCCTTTAAGTCACGGGTGAATAGGCATATTCTGGGTGAGCTCGCTCCACCGTCGACCACTTCTTTATCTCGTGGAAGAATGGGGTCAAGAGCAAACCCATCTTAATTTAAAAAAAGGAATGCATAAAACATCATTTAGTTTTTCTATAACAGTTGTTTTCCGATTCCTTATTTAAAATTATAGCACAATCAGTTCTTAGGATTTTTTATGAAAACATACTGATTTGAGTCACTGATAAACGTATTATTAATCACTGTTTCCTAGACGTATTTTCCCTAATCACTTCGAAACATTAATCCAATAGGTTAAAACATTTTATTCGGCTTTCGTGTTCGTATAGCGAATTTCACAAGCATTACAGAGCCGTGCACATTTTGAAAAAAGAAAACGGAATTTTATTTAAAAGAATTATATTATTTTCATTTAAACAATAACTAAATGGAATATAATTGGTATAACCACAAGTCTAGATGGGTATAATAGTAATAAAATTTCAACATATCATATCCATTCAACGTTTACATTGTATTGTATTGAAATGAGAACCTTATGTTTTTTATAACAAGAGCTCGTTTGGCTACGTAACAAAGGCGGTCGCATGCTGGGAATATTATAACCGACGACGCTCTGTTCACTTATATTTATAATATATTGTGCGGGCTGTTGCCAGAAACATGTGCATAAAATGTATACATATAATGTGTAGTGTATAATGTATACATATAATGTGCATATGTGTAGTATACATGTGCATATAATAATATAGACAATTTTTTTTTATAGGAGACGATCAAAAGTCCATACAGCGCGACCATGACTAAACTAGCGGCACGCTATGATGACCGTTTTAACATAATACAGTACAGCAATTCACTATTGTTGCAAATAAACTCCGTGTTAGGTTCACGAACTGAAGGTCCGGGATCGATTCCCTATGGGGACATGGTCGAAATCACTTTGTGAGACTGTCCTTTGTTTGGTAAGGACATTGCAGGCTTGAATCACCTGATTATCCGAAAAAGTAAGATGATTCCGCGCTTTGGAGGGCACGTTAAGCTGTTGGTCTACGTTATTAGCCGTAAAACACCTCCAACTCGCAGTGGAGCAGCGTGGTGGAGTATGCTCCGTACACCCTCCGGTTGGAGGCCTGTGCCCAGCAATGGTACGTACATAGGCTGTTCATGAACACAATAAAGTACAGCTATTTGCTCCTTTAACGTAGTTATAAATTAATACGAAACTTGATGAGCGGGACAAATTTAAAAACATTGATAGCTACTTAGCAATAAGGCCGCCTATTGTACTCATGCTATTTCTCTTTTATTTTGTATTTTGTTTTTTGCTGCTTGTGCAATAAAGTATTTGTTATGTTTGTTATGTTAAATGGCCATTATCATGTGCCGCTAGTTTAAGTCGACTAAACGATAAGTTCTTAATCGGGGGCATGTATTCACTTATTTGTAAATAGAGATATTTCTCAAACGGTATTATATATCAGAATATGACTACAAATGCTTATACATAGTCTCCAAAGTATCGATTTACAATACAATTTGGGTGATAACCACGGACCTGTTTAATAAACATTACAATTGTAAAAAAATACATTTTAACGTACATTGCAGGGTGCGTACGTAGCTTGATTAGAAATATTTTGTAGCATCATAGTGGTGACGCAATAAACACTAAAATTTAACTGTATTTACAATTGTAATGTTTGTTAAACAGGCCTCTGGTAACCGGACATTGCGTTTTAGTCTGCTAATACTTGAAAAGTAAACGAAACAATAATGGGCGTGATTTCTTTGTGTTTAAGTAACGTGCTACTTCGAAGCAATGTTAGGCTGCGTTTTCATTGACGCGGAGCTGTGCGGAGATGTGCAGGAATCGACCAATCACCGTGAGGGAGAGAGAGTGACAGAGCGTCTTCGTTTTTCGCTCTCTCGAACGCTGTGATTGGTCAAATCCGCACATCTCCGCTCTTCTCCGCCCATCTCCGCTCTTCTCCGCCCATCTCCGCGTCAGTGGAAATCTGGCCTTAGGACTCTTGTTTACTGACCACAGCCCGCTCTTACATAATTTTAATCTCTGTATTATTTACACACATTGAGCTATACAATGGGCCGCCAAATGTAAAACATTCCGAACCCCGCACATGTTTATTTGTATAAAGTACGATATCCTGCTTATATCTCATACACCCATGTACTTTACAATATTCTCTTCCATTACAAATACCACTAAATATATTTGGCAATATAAAAAATAAGGAATACGTTAGACTCGAGATTTTTTTTGTCAATCACATACCTACTTCATAGTTCTGGTCGAGTATCGAAAGCGCTTGAGTCCAAGGCTGTTTTACTATACCCTGAATATTCCAATATTTGTTCATTTTATTCGCCTTAAAACGGGCATTTTTTATTTATTATTCCCAATCGCAACTAAAGCTTTTATACTCGACCATAGCCATAATATTTTATACATATTATTTTTTTTGGAATACATTATCTAATATGCAGTACCTAATCTTATATTTAAGGTAAAACAAATGACTATAAAAATATACACCATAGTAACAAATGAATGGATGATCTTACACTAACATAAGACGCATAAGCAACGTGGAAATTTCCTTATAGCATCAGGGAAAGGGCATTTGAAAAACAATTTACAATCTGTAACTTTTTAAATAAGATTTAACTTCTTTCAGTTGTCTTTTCAAATTTAAATTTCGAATATTTTATTTTAGATTAAATATATTATTTGAGTATACTATCAATTGAATATTATTTGCGAATATAAAGTATATTCATATTAAGTGGAATTGTATTCAAAACTGTTCGTCACGAATTGTTCCGTGGTTTTTGTTTTCTAATTTCACATGCACAATATACATATTTATAAAAAAAAACTTTTTTCATAAAACTCCCTTTCCCTTTAAGTTACAAATCAATATTTATATTACACATTCGTCATCTAAGTAGGTTTCATAAAACACCAAATAGTTCTTAAAAATTAACATTTAACATCAAAATATAAGGAGAACATTTGCTCTAGCTATTAAGACTAATAAAATGTGCTATTTCATGTGTGAGATAATGATGGATATGTTAGGAAATGAATAAAGTGAATAATTTAATATAGACTTACACCAAAATGTGTAAAAAGTGATAATCTCATTTGAATTATTTTAAATTCTAATATTCAGTAAATTTTAGACCTTTTATTGTGGGGATAAATAATGAAGAAGAAAGTATTTCAAATATTATTTCTGCCCATATCCCATATCACAATGAGATATGGGATAAAGCTTATTGTGTAAAATAATATGTATTATAAGTGGTTCAAGGATATTAAAAAAGGGAGTAGAAATTATTGTCTTATCCATGGTATAAAAAACCAGGTATGCTCAAAACTGACAGCTAGCATTTCAAGGTTAGCCCAGCTGACGTCATCCCACCCTACGTTGCCATTTTGTAAAAAATAAATTACCCACGTCCAATATTTATAATTTATTTTCCAAGGAAATTTTGTACTTTTAGTAAAAGATTTACGTACAGTTTAATGATTAATATTATTCATGATTTTTATATGTAAATGTGACAAATAATATTAATTAAATACATTAGTTAGTAATTCACTTGATTTTCAATAATTTACGTCGGAATGTTGGAGACACCAATTTGATGGTAACACTTACGTCATCAAGGGCTAGCAAGAGCGGCTTGTCATAGGATTGACCATACCTGGTCTTCAGATACCATGGTCTTATCATCATAATTATTGGTTAACAAGCAAGAATGACTGAATTGTGAGCAAATACAGGTATATGACACGTTTGGGTGTTGACCCAACATGGCCAAATACAAAGTCAATGTTTTTAAAGAACTTATTGAGGTTTGTTTAACATTTGCTTATGTTGGCTCAATGGTCCGTTGTTTGAGTTTGGCTGCAAAACTAATTTGGCTATGTTGGTACAACATGAAAATGTGAACATTAGTGCCTATCCGGGCGGACATAAACTTAACCTAATTTTAGTTTGACAGCTCAAAGACTAGTGCGGTCCTTCACTTACAATACGTGCAAGAAAGAGATGGAGCTAGTTTTAGTCTTGTCAAATGAAGTTGGTGGTTGCCCGAATTGGCAGCATTGTGTATGATTTAAGTTTTACAGAGCCAAGTGTATACAATATCTTATTACTATCATTTCTATTTATGGTAGAACACGTTCAGCTGCTTCTCTTCCCGGGCATGTCGTAAAAACCGACAGAGGGATTGTGTCCTCTACCATGATGGACTAATGTTATGGGCGATAGGCTGATCCCTTATCACCATAAGGTTCATCATATCCATCTTTGGACTTCGTATCAACAGTGGCTGCAAGTTGTCTTTGATTACTTGTGGGTCTGCCCACCCCATTAGGGATTACGGGCGTGAGTTTATGTATGTATGTATGTATGTTCTATTTATGGTGTCCCATAACTCATCATCGTGGAGTAGACTTAAGTTGAATATCTACAATAATAATGAAAGGGTAACGGCCTCTATGGTCAGTGGTTGAGCGTTGAGCTCACGATCCGGAGGTCCCGGATTCGAATCAAGGTGGGGACATATCACAAAAATCACTTCATGATCCCTAGTTAGGTTAGGATGTTGGAGGTTGATCACATTTAGGACATGTACCTACTATTTGCCTAAGTAACTATGTATTCGTTCGTTTGGCGGCTCAATAGCAACCCTGAAATCCGGGTTGATGGGGTTGGTCGGTGACCTAACAACTGACACGAGAGTCTTAGACGTATGTGCAGTGTAGTGTTATTTATTGATCAGCTTAAGTCAATTTCACGTCGATGATTAGTTTCACTCTATACTCGTATTCATGTCAGCACAAAGTAATGATTCTATACCACAGTTTAACCCCCATAAAAATGCCATACAGCGCCGTTGGTACCCGAAAAAAGACAAAACATCTACGATACATTTACCAATTGATCAATCAAAAGCAATTGATCTAAAAAGCAATATTGCTATTTGACATTCGTCTGCATTGCGCACTTACTTTTATATGTGCAAATGTCAAATTGCAATATTGCTTTTTTAGATGAATCGTTTCGATGTGGCCTTTTTAACCCCCTGATGATCAGCGCTGTGAGAAAGACCGCTCAAGTCGTATAGCGATAACTATCGGGCTCTTGTGTAGCGTTGTCAACGAAGGGATTTAGATTTATGTTAAATCACTTTATTCATTTCCTATTATGTTGGCTCGGGGTATAAAATGCCGTTGTCGACCTTACTGCACGGAGTTACGGTCGCGGCTGGTGGCAGGGCAGCCGTCAGCGTCCCACTCATTTGATCGCGCGCGCCTCCGGCAGGAACGCATCCCAGTAGCGGATGGACTGGAACAAACACAGTTAGATAGATAGATAAATGATTTTTTCTACTCCTCTACTTTAATCTGGCATTTAAATAACCAAAAAGTCTAATATAAGTACATACATAATTAAACTCTTTGAAAAAGTGTACGCTCTATGGCCTATAAAAGCATTGTTTACAAAGTGTAACTGTACTATAATGTCGCCAAAAAGCATTGTTGTTGTTTTTTTTTTTTGACCTGGAAACTGGCACCTTTACTTTGTTTGGTGCCATAGATATACTATAAAAAAAAAGTATACATTTGCCGCCATTTTCCCGCGCGTTGGAAAATAAATTGGAAAATTTTTGTTTCATTTAAAATTACGTCGTCGTAGAAAAAGTATTGTATGCAACGTTGTATAACTAGGTCAAAAAATGCTCGTGGCGTCTCTTATTGCGATGTTCGCCAAGGCTCACATCGCAACTCACGCCACTCGCATTTTTTGACCCTTCTTATACAACTGTTGCATAAAATACTATATTTGGTCTACAGACACACATGCATACAATACAAATCAACAACAATACACACCACATACAAAATGTTTAACACACGCCAGGTATGTATGTGTGCTGCAGCAGCGCAAAACGGTCATAGCTCAGCGCAAGTTTTTGCCCTTTCGAGCAAATCGCCGATTTTCAGCTACAACCCGGATAGAGGAAACCGCGGATACGGTAACCGCACTAATTGACGTTGTTTACAATTAATAATTAATGCATGCAGAAGATAATCGTAAAAATGCGTTGTAAAATTACTGATATACCTACGTACATAATAAAAAGATACTTGTTTGATATTTTATAGGTATATAATAACAATCTAAATGCATAGATAAAATAACTATAAAGCAGTGTTCGCCACCTATGCAAGAAGTTGTGAACAGTTACTGATTATTTATTTATTAAATAAACACACGTAACAGGTTACAGACATAAATCTTATGAAATAATACACTTTCGAGGTTCAGACTGAAACCCAACTAAACATATGCAAGTCATACAATACTATGGTAAAAAAGACAACGCAAAACTAAAAGATATTACAATAAAATATACTTAGCTCTGCTACAACATGGTAACAATTATGATTCATGGATCTACGGCCAAATCTTGAGGTGATCTTGTGTGATTAACAGAACTAATGGAATAGACTTGTGGGGGACCCAACTAGTTGGCCAGCTAGTTCCGCCCACATGCAACAGATGGCGCCACATTCACATAATGCAGTCGTGAAACGCGATATCGAAGTTTACACAGCGAGACGACTGACGGGTGCATTATTGAATGTGCCGCCATCTGTTGCATGTGGGCGGAATTAGCTAGCCAACTAGTTGGGTCGGCCACAGTAATCAGACTAATCAGTGTTGTGCTATTTTTAATTGAACCCTGGCCTTTTTTGGTGAACTGCGGCATCCTTTTCGGCACCAAAACTTTCGCGTGATTCTACAGGCGTTGAGTATTGCAGCTTTTTGAAAAGCGTGTGTGATATATTTTTAGATGTTTCAGTGTTTTGCGGTTTATGCCGATAGGCGAAATAACAATGTGGATTTTGTTATTGTACCTGTGCCTGGTGATGCACGTGGTCCTCAAGGTACCGCAGCACAGTGGTCCGCAGCTCGGCTATGCGCGTCTCCTCCCAGCGCTCCACTTCTTTTTTGATCACGCGCGAGATCGTGTCGAACTCTTGCTGACCACGCTCCACTTTTGATTCCCACTGCAATGGAAAGGGAAGTTAAGACACCCCCACAAACGTACACGCACGTACACGCACACACGCACGTACACGCACACACGCACGTACACGCACACACGCACGTACACGTACGGTTAGCGAAGAAGTTATCTTCTAAATAGTTCTCTGCAAAGCTTTGTCCATCTGTAAAGGGATTAAAGACGCGAGTTCTTGTAATGTGTGGGTTATGAGATAGATTACCAACCTCATCAAACTTAGTGTCAGGGTTACTATTGAGCCGCCAAAGGCCCCTGATACGACTCGTGTAACGACTACGTACTTACATGAGTAAGTAATAAACGGGACCAACGGCTCAACGGCGCGGATCATCTTACTTTCGGACAATCGGGCGTGAAGAGAAAATTTAAATTGAAAAATAATCTGACCCGGACCGGACTTGATCCCGCAGCTCTTGTCAAGCCGGAAATCGTGTTAACCATTACATCACCGGGTCCTCATCCTATCCATGCGAAATTCTTCGAGTATTAATGGGTATTAAAGAGCTCGGTGGCGCAGCGGTAAACGCGCTCGGTCTGCGATTGTTGAAGTTAAGCAACTTTCGCAATGGCCGGTCATAGGATGGGTGACCACAAAAACAAAATCATCTCGAGCTCCTCCGTGGTTCAGAAGGCACGTTAAGCCGTTGGTCCCGGCTGCATTAGGAGTTGTTAATAACCATCAATCCGCACTGGGCCCGCGTGATGGTTTAAGGCCCGATCTCCCTATCCATCCATAAGGAAGAACCGTGCCCCAGCAGTGGGGACGTTAATGGGCTGATGATGATGAATGGGTATTAACACGCTCGTCCCGGCTTGACAAGAGCTGCGGGTTCAAGTCACGTCCGAGTCAGATTTTTTTTCTCGATTTAAATATTCTCTTTGTAACTTTTCATATGAAGAAAGAAAGAAGAAAGAAAATAATTTATTTTAGAATTAAGTAGGTATTCTAAACCTCATCTCTAAAAGCATAGAGCACGGGTAAATGCTATAAAAACAAAAATCATTTAAACGCGCGTGAGTTTGTGTGTGTAGGTACCTCAATGATCTCATTGGATGCTTGTTCGATCTTCTCCGGTCGGTTGGCGAGCTCGGCCTTGGCTTTGTTCTCGCGCCTCTTCGTCAGCTGCATTTGCGCGTGCTGCCAGTTCTGGAACACCTGTCAATGGAAGTTCAGGTATTTGCGTATTAGACATTATATGTTTTGTATTTAAAAAAAAACAACACCTTATATCGGTATGTAAGAAAAATGAAGTTACGCTAATTCGAAAACCATTTCGGACATAACATGGTTTGTATGTAAGAAAAAAAGAAATTACGCTAATTCGAAAACCATTTCGGACATAATATGGTTTGTATATAAGAAAAAAAGAAGTTACGCTAATTCGAAAACCATTTCGAAATTTCGTCTTAATTCGCCTTATTTCTCTAGTTTTAGCTTTTTTCGTTGTTAAGTTGAAAATTAGCCTATTACCGTGTTATTAATTTAAAGTAAAAAGTAACTGATTTGAATAGTTGCAAATTAGCTTATTATCGTGTTTTTTTATACTGCAAAAAGTAACTGCTTTGAACAGTTGCAAATTAGCCTATTATCGTGTTTTTCTTTATATTTACCTTAACTCTTTCATGGAACACATCTTTGATGGCTCCGATTAGTCCGAGGTAGTCTTTGATGTGTTCTGTTAAAACGTAGAAGTCTGTGTTTGACTGCTCCACTCTTAGATGCTCGATCTGTTGAAGGAAACACTATAAGTTATTATAAATGGTTTTGAGCAGAGTTAGCCTATCATAAAGAAAGGCCAGTAAGGGTACTCTCAAGTGCAGACTGTTTATTTCACTCGCACGTGGAGACTGTGGTCTAGTGGTATTGGACTTATGATCTGGTGGTCCGGGTGCGATTCCCGAGCGAGCATTTAATTAATTTCACGCTACATATATTAAATAAGTTGCCAAACTGCGGAACAAAATCGAGATTGTCTTCCTCCTTTCTTCTTGTGTGGCATTGTAGATTCGCTTTAGAAAGTATTATGTAAGTGTTTATGTCGGAAGTTGTATATACGCGTTACGCTGTGTAAACTTCGATAGCGCGTTTCAGAACTGTATTATTGAATGGTGGCGCCATCTTTTGCATGCGGGCGGAACTAGCGGATCCGCCACAATACCTACAAAATGAAGGAAATGAAAGAGAAGCGGCGACCTTCTCGTGCAGGTCGGCGAGGTGCGAGAGCGCGCGCGACAGCGGCGCGTGCGGGTCGGCGCCGGAGAGCGCGGCGGCGGCGCGCGCCGCGTCGTGCGTGCGCGCCGCCAGCTCGCGCCGCTCGCCCGCCAGCGCCTCGCACGCGCCGTACAGCCGCCGCAGGCACGCCTCCAGCGCCTCCATGCGCGCCGACCGCTCCTCGAACCACTGCAAACATTCACCATTTCTCATTTAAACCAGCGCTGCCAACCACTTTTAAGCAGCGCATTGGAGCAGCCTGAATGCTCCGTATCCCCTCCGGTAAATTGAGGGCAGGCTTGTGCCCAGCATTGGGACGTAAATTATATTTCGTGTTTTTAGTACATATAATAGGTACAGGATTGACAAAAGGCGTGAAAAAACACTATAATTGAAATGAACTGAAATCAAGTTATCCTCGTTAAGCCGAGGTTTCCAGACACAATAGTAAAACAATGGAGTTAGGATTTTAAAAGGACTGTCGGCGTTACGACTTTATTCCAGCTCAAAATATTTAACCGTCTGCAGTAAATTGTAGCGGCTAAATGTTAAGAAGTAATGTGAAATCTAATTTAATTGTTAAATCAAATCAATCAATCGCGCGTGATAACACTATTAAGAGAACACTCTTGAGTCGCGGTAAAGTATAATAAGAAATAATACATACGGGATCAGACTCGTCCATGCGGTATGTGATTTTATTGACTGTCTCGCCGACCTTGTTGAACAGCCGTAGCATGCCGGCGCCGCTGAGCGCCATCGTGCTTGTCGCCTTGGGGAGCTCCGCCTCTGTTCACATGAGATCTCATGCTACTTACTACTACTACACACACAGGAAATACAAAAATAAAGAACAATGGTGCTAATTCCTGTAAATACCAACTAATTTTATTTTAAGTTATATCTGTCATTTTCTTATCCGCCGAAAAGGAAAGGGACGGGTAATCGACAAGCATAAAAATTATGGAACACACGTCAATTTTAAGCACAAATCTAAACCAACCGTCTAAAAATTTTACATCCGTCAATAACCCGACACAGTTAAGTAGACAGCACGTCAAACGGATTGCATACCAGCGACGTACCTTTTGATTCGCCCGGGTTATTCATTCATTTACTCATTCTTCCTAAAATTAAGAGCTGTGAATCATCCGTCCCTTTCCTTTTCGACGGATATGAAAATGACGGATATAACTTAAAATAAAATTAGGCGGTGTCTGCAGGAATCGGGGCCAATATCGGCTGTACAGTTTGTCATTACGGCCATTGCGACAAAATTCGATCTTGACCGTGGACACATTTTTACATAGATTGGTTTTTATATGAGGTCAATGCTACTAACCCAGTTCGATCTGTTCGAAAGGCCCTTGTGATGTGAGCGGTTGAGCGTTGGATTCACGATCCGAAGGTCCCGGGTTCGAATCCCAGTGGGGACATACCACAAAAATCTGTTTGTCATCCCTAGTTTGGTTAGGACATTAATAGCTGACCATCTGATGGTTATCCGTGCTTCGGAAGGCACGTTAAACCGCTGTGGGGACCAGCGGTTGAACTAGGTACCCCCCCTCCGTCTCCAGGTCTTACTTTTTTCTTCAATCGTATGGGCGTCGGATGTCACTCATACACGCGCGTGTACGATAACGTTAATGTGTAGTGTCCGTGTGTCCCCCGGGTGAGTCTCTGTCGAACTCACCAGACTCCAAGAACTGTCGGAAGTCAGGGTCGATGCAGAGCACGGGGTGCTGCGCCACGCGGTTCAGGAACCGCTCGAGGGCGGCGCGTCGGCGCTCCACGAACTGAGACTGCACGCCGCTAGGGCTGCTGCCGTTGGCGGTCTCCGTTGACGGCGTCGACGTCATCTTTAGTTTAGTTGTGCCTGAACAAAGAAGAATAGACTTTACGACTTGAAGATAATTAATACAAGATAATTATTTTTCGCATTTTTCAATTCTACATTTTATTGTACTCGATATTTTTTGTATGTTACTCTATTGTAAGTTTCGGGCGTTGACCTCAAAATGGCGGTAAGGAGTTAGTAAAGGAATGTCTGCCTCGCTTGCACTTACGCGATACTTTTGTATGAATAGTACGGGATCAAAGATAAATTATAATTATAATCTAAACATAGAAGCCAGTTTAAGATGCTCAAAAATCCATCTCATTTTACTTTTCGACTTATTTTCGAATTTAATTTATGAATTGAGTAACAATGAGTACGATGTTTGACCGCCTTTATTGATGACTTCACAGGACAGTATTTCCGTTTCGTTAAAAGTACCTCATTTAACTCGATTGACAAGAAGCTTATTGGTTTTAGTTTTACCCGACTGCGCCGAAGCAAAAAGGAGGATTATGTGTTATTAGTTTAATTGTTTTCGACTGTGAGTACGCCATACATTTTCTTTCTTTTTTCTCTGCCTACCTCTTCGAAATCTCAGGCGTGATGCTGTATTATACTAAAGAGGAATGTATTGTGTCTCCCTTTTTGTATCGGGAACGATGATCAATTACTTTTATTGACTTCCTTATAAGACTGTCTAATGCATCTTATTTGTGTGACAGACAAGACACATAATGTAACTGTGTTAGTGTAAGGGTCCTTATGGATTGGATACACAGTTTTTGGTAAAACTGAGTGTGTTAATCAATGATCGGTTATTCGAGAGATGGTATAAATTTAAAAAAATGCTGTTGGCTGGAAGAGATCTTTTTTAGAAGATAACCTTTTGTACCTATTTTTTTTATCATTAATTATGTACTAATGTTCTTATCATTAAGTATGTACTCTCTCTTCTATCTTGTGGGTTGTGTGGTGGATTACCAACCACACCAGTATGTACTAACGTGTACATTAAGACTTCAACTAGATATATTTTCCGATTCACAGCGAGCTCTGAAGAGCAAACTGACAAGACACTATCTCCATTAAAATTTGTTTAATTAGTATAGTTTATTTGTTTTTTGTACCAACTAGTGCAATAATATGATTATATTAATGTTATTAATAGTGAAATTTTAGTTGCTGAGAAGTTAGCCTCATCAGACTAGATGTTGTTTTCTTTTTATGATGAATGTTGAGTTCACTTGTAAATGGCTTACACATAAGTACTGTTTTATGTCCTAACTAAATGTTATAATCTGCATAGCTGTGAGTGATCCATTAATAAATAAATAAGTTTAATATGTGTGTGAAAGGTATGAGTACTGAGATGATGAGTAAAAGAAATGAATGAAAGAGGAATACATGCTTATGCCGATTACACTTAGTGGTATAAGGGCAGGAGAATGATGAGAGATCTTACTTACCAACAATACTCTTTTCAGGCGCGGGCGGTATAATTCTGCCAGACCGGAGATACTTTTCCGTCAGTTTCTCATGAAGTCCTAGGAAGTCGCTAAACCGCCTTAAGACGGCAAATTCATGTTTACTGAATATAGGCATGTTGGTTTTTGTGAGCACGCGATACGCGACGTACGATGACATTCCTTCGCCGATTTTCTGTGGTTCTGTCACTGTGACTATAATGTTGTTCGCGCGTTCTGTCGCTATCTGTAATTATAGAAGTAAAATTTAGGGTCAGCTAGGACAATAGGCTACTTGACAACCTAGTCAAATGAGATACTTTTTACGAAACGTCAAAATGAGTTTTCTTTGGAGTTTGTATGGAAAAACTGGAGTCGATAGCTTCTCAGCTATAATTAGAAAGCGCATCGCATCCCTGATCCATAGGGTGAGAAGCAGCTCCAACAGCCTCCTGCAGACTGTCGCGGCAAGGCTGGACGTGGACAATGCTATTATGCAGCACTGGACCCGCGTCCAACTTGCCAAAGACACTAAATTATATAATTATTTAATTGATTAATTAATTGTAATTTTTACTAAGATAGATATAAGACTTTTATTACTAACAATTGCTATGGGGAAAACACCCGAAATAAATGATTTTTATTTTATTTTATTTTATAAAAACCGTCCTGTGACGTCATCAATAAAAGCAGTCAGACGTCGTACTCATTGTTACTTGATTCATAAATAAAATTCGAAAATAAGTGGAAAAGTAAAATGGGAAAGATTTATGATCATCTTAAACTGGCTTCTATTTGTAGATTCTCTCGCTCTTTTTATTTAAGAGCTGCGCACTTGTCGGTGGAGTAATCGCCTTCATTACTCTATCCATAGATAGGGCGTGTAGAACGGTGGTTGCCCCAATCCCCTTCCGTTCCGCAGTACACCGACTATTGTAGATTAGCATTTTATAATTTATCTTTGACCCCGTCAAATACATACAAAAGTGCCGCCTTACCGCGTAAGTGCAAGCGAGGCAGACAATGCTTATACCTTACCACCATTTTGGCTAAAGTTAGACCCAGAGGGGTGAGATCAACGCCCGAAACAAGTTGGTGCGGGGTGTTACTTCCTTATTCTATACCAATGGTAACTTCGTATACCTATGCACTCATATTCACTAAGTTCGTAAATCTAGTGTTTTACGTATTGGTTTAAAACGTTAATACTTTCGGAGAGTTTATTTGTCGTGTATCATGGTAAGGATGAGGAGCTCGGTGGCGCAGCGGTAAACGCGCTCGGTCTGCGATTGTTGAAGTTAAGCAACTTGTGCAAAAGTCGGTCATAGGATGGGTGACCACAAAAAAAAAAGTTTTCATCTCGAGCTCCTCCGTGCTTCGGAAGGCGCGTTAAGCCGTTGGTCCCGGCTGCATTAGCAGTCGTTAATAACCGTCGATCCGCACTGGGCCCGCGTGGTGGTTTAAGGCCCGATCTCCCTATCCATCCATAGGGAAGGCCCGTGCCCCAGCAGTGGGGACGTTATTGGACTGGCGATGATCATGGTAAGAATGTACTTTTTTGTATGGAGTGTGCGCGGTGTGCTATTGGGGTAGACAGACACATTGTCAGGACGTCACAAGACAATCACAATAGATTTACATAATAACAAAGACACGTCACGCTATTAGTGCAAAAGTGACGAGTTTTCGTTTTCAACAGAAATACACTTCTCATCAAAAAAATCGAAACACCTTGCAAGTTTACGTTTTGTCAGGATTATCAGAAAAATGTGTACATTTAGGAATAAATGTTAAATGTCGTTTAATAGTGAGTAATATGAGCTTATCAAATCTTAATGTTAATGTTCTAAATTTAAATGAATTTTTCATAGGTTTCGTATTTTGTTAAATGAGTCATTTTTATTCCGTATGGAGTATAAAGGAAATGGATAAAACAACACACGTAAATGAAAAAAAAAAGCTAAAAAACGTTTATTTAATAACTTGTATTCCCTCCCCGAGCTCTAATTACTGCTTCCATACGGTTCTTCATCGATCGGATGAGAGTCACGATCATATGCTGTGGTATATTGTCCCATTCCTCTTGGATTGCATCTTGCAGCTGGCTAAGTGTTTCTGGGGCAGGATCTCTTGCTCGAATTCGTCTCTTTAATTCATCCCACAGATGTTCAATGGGATTCATGTCCGGGCTTCTTGCTGGCCATTCCATAATAGAGATATCGACTTCGTTAAGACAATCTCGTACGACGCCCGCGGTGTGAGCCCTAGCATTGTCGTGCATGAATATGAAGCCGTTGCCAATAAAATGTGCATAGGGCATCACATGAGGCTCGAGACACTCTTCGACGTACCGATGACAGTTTAGTGCAGGCAGACGTGGCCCAGACACGAAAGCAAGCTCTGTCTTACCGTCGGCGCTGATTCCTCCCCAAACCGTCCACGAACCGCCACCATAGCTGACCTTTTCTTCAATGCAGCATTGTGCATAGCGTTCTCCGTCTCTTCTGTAGACCTTGTTCCTTCCGTCGTTACCATACAGCATAATTTTACACTCATCAGAAAAGAGAACTTTGCTCCACTGTAGGTATGACCAATTTAGGTGCTCACGTGCAAAGTTAAGGCGCGCTCTTCGATGGTCTGCAGTTAATTTCGGCCCATTTGCTGGCTTATGCGGTACCAGTCCACGATCCTTCAACCTTCTTCTAATTGTAGAGTCACTTACAGCCACCCTTCGTACAACACGAAGCCGCTGCTGCAGTTGAAAAGCGGTAAGGCGTCGATTTCTTAAAGAAGTTGTTACAATAAATCGATCATCTCGCTCAGAAGTGACCCGATTCCTGCCAGATCCTGAACGGCGCGTGAACAAACCAGTCTCCCGATAACGTTTATAGACTCTATGAACAGATGACAGGCTTAGATGCAGTCTTGCAGCCACAACACGCTGACTAAGGCCAGAATCCAGCAATGCCACAACTTGGGCGGCTTCTGTGGGCGAAGTATCCATACGTTTTAGAAAAAAAACCTTTTTTCAGACGTCCCAAAGTCACAGTATTGAAATAAAAAACAAAAAGTTTAAGGATAGGCGCCAATTTTTAGTTTTTAAACGCTAAATGTACTCCAACCCTAAACACACATTTGTCTCAAAACAGTGATTCATTTCGTTTATAAGATAAACAAATGAAATTCTAATTTTGAATTTAGAATTTTCGCTTATTACTGTAATGGCCAAACTGCCAGCTATACATTTATGTATTTTTTTTCATCGTATGAATTCTTTTTTGTGTTAAATTCGGACAGAAACAATGAAAACGGAAGTGTTTCGATTTTTTTGATGAGAAGTGTATATGAATCAATCAATAACAATGTTCATTGCGACAAGTTGAAAATAACATATGGCTTAATCATTTACTTATCACACGTAAGTATTATCTGTTAGCTATAAACAACATGTTCTGTATAATGCATGTAATGTTTATTCAACATTATGGCATACAGCAGGTTCTGTACGGCCCCCGCCAATCGCGACGCGAATTATATCGAGGATTTCGACCAATAGGTGCACTGAATGCTATCTACGTGCGTGCAAATGCAACCCCGATACGGGATCTCAAGGAGATTAGAAAGTAGTGTTTAATTGTTTTTAGTGTTGTGTTTATATGTGCAATAAAGCGTTTTTGTATTGTATTGTAAGTAGTTACGGGTGATTTTGGAAGTAGCTACGTAAAAAACAAAGCTACCTACGTAAAAAGATTGTCAGATAGTTTACTATTGCCGTCCAATCCCGTAAATCGCGAACGGGATTTCGTCATATTATGCTTCGGGAATGATCAGACGAGATCTAGCGAAATCGGGAAGAGACTGCATTCCCTAGTCGTGCGGCTATTGGTCTAAGCCCTATATATAATTCGCGCCGCGCGCGGGGCTGGTGCCGTGCCGCAAAGGATGTTGTGACAAGTAGGTAGTTTCCTAGGTCAAAGATTAAATATGAAATTCTGGTTATTAAATAAAGACAGATCTAAAGGGACAAAAACATATTCTTTTTTCTATTTAACTTATTTATGAATTTTAATAAAGAGAAATGTATAAAGTGCTATATTTTGTCACGTTTTCTGACATCCCAGGTTGCTTTTTCAAACAAATTCCATAGTAATTTCGTGTTTTGACGTTTAGTAAAAAAGTAACTGATTTGACTAGTTGGAAACTACCCTATTAAGTATACAAATAGCATAGGGCGGACACTTCATACAATCGACGCGTGCATACGTGTGTGTCTTACTAGGGCCTAAGCTAAATGTATTATCTATCTATTAATCTAATCAATTAATTATCTAAGGAGGACGAAATATGAGTCTTTACATTTGTCATATTTAGACGCCTAACTATCAAGTTCTTAATTTTTCTACAACTATCAATATCATATGGGGAAAAAATGTTACGTCATTGCACTTATAGACATGTTATAATGTTGGAGAGAGGACACCATTTGTCGACCTTTATGTCATGTACTGAAGGATTAAAATGCATTGCTTTTTGTTTAAACACTCAATCACTCAATACAACATAAAGCATAACATTAACAAAGAAACAGTTATTTTATAGCCTATGTACAGTCATGAGCAACATCATATACCCACTTTAGAACCCTGTCACACTATCATATTTAACATTTTGTGAGACTTACGGTTTAATTTGTCAAAAAGTTAATGTGACATGGTTTCAAAGTGTATATAAATTAGTCCTCGTGACCATACCTAGGCTATGTAGTGATACTTTAAAATTTTATGAGCTGTGCAGTTTTCAATGATAAGTGGAGTTGTTTTAATGCTATCTGTCTGTGTTGTTTTAATTCTTCCGTTATCCTTGCAAAGTCTGATTTCTAATGTTTAATTACTGAAAACCAGACCTTATGTGAACTTACTGTCTACCACGTATACAATAAGTGATATGATCATGATAAGGGTGCTGGTTTCAGTGCCAACTATGGAGAAAATACTTATCTTTATTTTACCATTATTGCTTTAAAAATAGTGCTGTCCTTTTATCATAAGTGCAAGAAAGAGATATAACTAGAATTGGTTAATCTAAAATAGTAAGAGGTTTGTGTCAGATAGTTTCATCAAAATTTATATAGTAAAAGAAACTTACCTCCTCCATAATAGGGCTGCTGAGGTCTGGTGTGATGGCCGGAGGGTCATTGAGCGTAGCCTTTTCCAGGCCCTCCCTCGCTCCATTGACTTCCGGGTCCAAGCTAACCTCCTGAACAAACATCCTCTTGTAAATAACTATTTGAGTATATGAGGAACTATAGAGAAACATTACTGTAAGCTGTGACATCATGATAACTTTTTAATTTACAGGTTTGGACTACAGTCACTCAAAACCTGTGTAGGAATGAGTAATTACTGGCTATAGAGTTGAAATTAAATAGTGCTGTAATGTAATAAAATGTGACTTGTAGGAATTGGTAATAAAAATATGATAACCTACAATCACAACTTCCTTTTTGTGTTGAACAGGATAATATGAAGTAACAATATGTAAACAGTTTTTTACTTATAAACTAACTGAACCAGTATTATACTGAGACCCATAATGTCAGTGCTATCCAAAAAAATAATAAAGAAAGGAGTGTATGGTTTAAGGCAATTGTAGCATTAAACAAGGGATATTTATAAATAAATAAAAATAGTTTGTTTTCCAAATCAACATATATACATAGAAAAAAAAAGGAATGTAGCTAGAATGTTAAATACACTATTTTTATATGCAATATTATACCGAATGATTCACATAACTGTTGCCTCCATCACACGATTTCATTTACAATTATAATTAAAACATGTTCAACCTTGCTAGTTGAAATTGTATAAGTACCATCTAAGCTAACCCAATTTACTACTAATTACCTTGACAGTGAAACGGAATAAACATTTTAGAATGTCGGATATCTCTTCATTACCCAAATTATGAGTAAAACTCGTTAATTGATCGCAATGAGTATTCTTTATCGAAAAGAGTATTTGTTGTCGCTAATTTGTTATAACTTGTAATATAGATAGAGGGGCGTTAACGTTGGCGCCGGCGGTCATCGGGGGCGGACGCGCCACAACAAGTTAACAAAACAGGATTCCAATAAGATACCTGAACCGCAGAGGCGAAGAGATCTTCCTCCTCCCTAGTATCATTGTTGATATCCACCGTGCTGAAGGGCGGAGTCTCAGGCGCCTCCGACATTGTTCAACGGTTACCGTTACCCGCGGCCGTGAGCAATTAAGGAAACAATGCACAAACTTGTAATCAAATCCCTGAAAACAGCGAGATAACTTGCCGATAGAGCGATGGCTTGACAGAAATGTCAAATGACATGACGGACGGAATTACGTGACGTCTTCAGTTGCGCTTTGTTTGTAAAAAAAATCACCAAAATTAATGTGATTAGATAGTAAAAACAAAGTTATTAGTGTTGTGTGAGTAATGAGACGAATAATGTTAGTTATTTGTTCCTACTTAGATCGTATAAATAAAGTTAAATCATTAGATGGTGTTTCTTTCTTGGAAAATTGAGCAAAATGATTCACTCGTCGTTTTCAATAATTGGACAGATACTGCATAAAAAGCAATATTTCTTGTCGATGTTACCCTTCGTAAAAAACATTGTTCACATTCGATTGATTCGATTAAGGTAAATAAAAGTATATATCAAGTTTTAAGGTTATTATTAACATAAATATTTCTGTTGTATAAATATGGATTGATTTAAAATGGTTTATGCATATTTTACTAATTATAGGGAGTAACATCTTTTTCTTGTGACGTGGCAAAATTAGTAATTTTGAAAAAATAACGATGGCATCCCGCTATCTATCAGCTGTCAAATTGTCAACACTCAACAGTTCGTTTCATGAAATCGCATAGTTTTTGTTTTGCAAAGGTAAATAAATATCTGTGACAACAAAAATACAAAGTCCTAATTCCTACCTAATGGTGTTTAGTACTTATTATAATACAAACAGGCATCGCTACTTTGATATAAAGTCTACTTGTTAGAAAACTGCAATGCATTCGTGGCTTAAGTTTTAGTTTTGCGTTTCAGGTGGGTGTGAAGAATGAGTAACCCGGAGAGAAAGGGCAAAATCCCGGATGCGCCTGTCCCTGCAGCGTTACCCGGGAACTTGCTCTCGAGTGTTGCGCCACCTACAGAGCTCCCAAACTTCATAACAGCGACCACTGCACCCGTAGACATGGTATGTATGCGGTGCTATTTGTTATGACTGTCACAGATAATCAGTGTGCGAGATTTGATTTGTTTACGTGCGAAACTTGGCATGTATTTCAGCATTAATAAAATGTTTTAATTTTAATATTAATGGCTTGGTGTTTAGTTTGAATAGTGGGTAGATTATGTTTCATATTACTTTTATTTTAAAATTTTACGGTATATGTTAATGCATGTGTAGTACAAGATCAGACATAGTTCCCATTGGGGTAGGAGACCACATAATTCCACTTGCTATCCATCTTTACAACTCACTTTTCCATTCTCATCAAAATCCCAACTAAATTCATTAGGTATTTTATTGTTATCATTTCTTTGTTTTTTTTTTAATTGCAGGCACAACCCGCCGCAGAGCCTGTGCCTGTTACACCTATTATAGTTCAGCAAAGAGAAGAACCTCAAAACATGGAGAATTTTAGGTGATACTTTTTTATGAATTCAGGACATATTTATTTAGATACTACCTACTATAATTTCTAAATATGAAGGTAACTTTTAATTCTACTAATTTGTCACTTTAGTTAGTCAGAGACCAAGATTTTTTGTTAGAGACTTAATAAAATAAATACCTATTAAATAATTTAATTGTTTTTTTTTTCAGTCCGGCAATTCCACTCAGCAAAGGAGAGCCAATGCTACCAATAAGGTCTCCAGAAGATTCACAGACTACGCAGTCGCCTGACTCTCTGCCTGCATCTACTCCTGAAATGGAGAGAATAGGTAAACTATACTTTTTTATAAGTATAAAAAATATATTTTTGTTTAGATTTACAATTTACCCTATACCCTAACGAGATCAATTAAGGGCTTTTAGAATGATGAAATAAAGACTAACAAAAATATAATTTGTCTTTGGTAAATGACTATATTAAGCAAGGTTGTCATTTCTTTTGTCAACCTATATAATAATATTGCATTATTATAATGTGCCCAATGTTAATAGATAAATAAAATCATTTACAATTAATTACAGATTTACTATCCACAAATGGTAACACTGGTAACTATACTGTTTTCTGATTGATTGGTTTGAAAATAGTTGCCATTTTAAGCTTGCAAAATGGCGACTAATATGTACAATTAAAAAATGTTTAATACATCTGGGGGTGCATACCACACTGATTGATTGTGACTTATTTTCTTGCAATATGATTTGAACTACCTCTGAGTGACATTTAGTTGATTATTGAGTTAATTCACAATCACAAATTAATATAATCTGTCAGACATAAAAATAAAAATTTAATAAATTTAATAATGCACATGTTTTCACATGCTTGTATCTAGCGGACCATATGCTTCTTAGAGAATTTTTGTTTATAATTATTTTTTCATACAATCTACACATTGTTGCTAGTGCCTCCTATTAAGGTTGAAAAGCTTGTGTTGGGAGACATAAAACCTACTAAATGTTGAAATAACCATGAATCCTTTACATATAACATAGGTCTGCACAAATTAAAAAATAATTTGCATGTCATTTCATCTGGTTTAATTTTCAGTGTGCAATTATCATGATTGCATGCTTTGCATTTAATCAGTTGATTCATTACTCAGACTATTGTGCATTACTATTATTCTTCTTCTGTTGTGTGGGTTGTGAGATGGATAACCAACCTCAGTAACCCTGGTGTCAGGGTTGCCACCAAAGGCAAATTCTCACAGAAGGTAAAGCTTTCCTTGGATGTCATTAAGTACTTGGCCAGACAATATTTCTATTAGATCTTTACCATTGAAGGTAAGTTTCTACGGCAAATTTTGCGTATTAAAATATAGCACTCAATATAGCAAATTTAAACCAGTTCGGCAAATAATAATCCAAATGTGCTAAAAATAATTTGCTAAACAAAATCCTACCATTAAACAGTATATTTCAATAATTTATTTTTATTGAATTTTACAACAGCTTCAATGCGCTGTAATAATTAGATCTCAAAGTACGGAAGCCAGTGTTGTGACATTCATTAGCATAGTGATGTAGTCGAGCTTAGGCTGATCGATTCTTTTCAATCTAACATTAATTTGTATGTATTTATTCTCCAGGGGATGTGATGCCTGGTAGTGCTCTGTTCACCTGGGTGAAGGGCGCAGTGTCCACCGGAGGGATTTTGCACCGAGTGGCAGAGAAAGCCAAGAGTTCAGTCGACTCCATGATCACAACACTTGATCCACAGATGAAGGAGTATCTTAGTGAGTGACTTTATTGTGTTAATTTCCAGTGCCAGTTCTGACAATCACCAACTTAATTGAGTATTTTCCTAGGTCAAAGATAAATTATGAAATTCTCAGTACTAAATAAAGATAGATCTAAAGGTAAAAAAAGTATTATTTTTTCTATTTAACTTATTTATGATTTTTAATAAAGAAAAATTTAATAATAAGTGCGACATTTTGTCACGTTTTTCTATGACGTCACAGGTTGCTTTTTCATACACATTCCATAGTAATTTCGTGTTAGTAAAAAGTAACTGAATTGTCTAGTTGGAAACTACCCTATTTTATTTTGACAGAACTCAAACCATCTTTTTCTTGTGGGAAATCTTATGGGAAAATCTTTGCCTCATAAGCATGACAAAGAATTGTTTAAAAATATATAAGATATTTTTTACAAAAGCTTCAAAAGTTTTTTCGATATGTAAATTATGAAAACGCCTATGCTTTGTGATTTTTCATGTTAATGTTTATTCATTAAACGATTTTACATTCCTTGATTAAGTCGCATAGAGAAACAAGAAGCATTTCTTTAAAAAAAAAAACTAAAAGTATGTGTTTGTTATAGAAAGTGGTGGTGACATATACGCAGTAGTCGCGTCGGATAAAGAAGTCAAAATATCACCAATAAGAGAGGCCTTCCAAGCAGTCTTCGGTAAAGCTACTATTGTGTAAGTAAAGTTTAATTAGAAGCATCTATTTTGTTCTAAAAGTAAGTAGAAGATTTTTATTGCAATGGAAATGATAAACCAAAAACAACAAAAAAAGGCAAGGTAAGGGTAACCGGTTTTTCTTAGTTGAAATTTGCTTATATTATACGTATAGTCACGAGTACTAATATGTCTACACTTTGAAACCATGTCACATTAACTTTATTGACAAATTAAACCGTAAGTCTCATTAAATGACAAATATGATAGTGCGACAAGGTTTTAAACTGGGCACATGATATTGCTCATGACTGTACGTAGGTACTCATGTAAGTACGTAGTTGTTATATGTCAGGAGCCATTGGCACCTCAATAATAACCCTGCCACCAGGTTTGATAAGGTTAGTCATCCATCTCACAATTCACACGATAAAAGATTGCTCATAATTCAGTTCGATATCTCTTTCATAGAATAAGGAATAATACGCTACGTATAGAACGGCAACCCTCGGCTCGGCTGAGCTAGGTTTACCTCACCGTCCTTTGGTCTTACTTTAGTCTTCAATCGTATGGCGTCGGACAGATGCGCGTGTACGATAACATCAATGTGTAGTGTCTCTGTGTACAACGAGTTTTTTTGTATGAAGTGTCCTGGGTGTGTTTATATTTAAAAATAATTGCTTACCTACTCATAAAAATAATCCTCATTCAGCCTTGTTTGTTGCAAATACTTTAACTAGAACTTTGTGAGTTTCCCTAAGCACAGGTGAGTGTTATGCATACAAAAAATCCTGTAACTATAAATCAACACAACATGGTCCAGTGATTGAGCGTTGGTCTCACGAAGTCCCAGGTTCGAATTCCGTTGGGGACATCATCACAAAAAACGCTTGTGATCCTTATTTTGGTTAGGACATTGCAGGTTGATCCCACTATTGTCCGAGATTAAGATGATCTGTGCTTTGGAGGGCACTTCAAGTAGTCGGTAGCTGCTATTTACGTAGTAAGTAACTACTTACTTACTACACATTACATGAGCGACTACTCGTTACATGAGCTACGACAGCAGCCTTACCGGCTCAATAGTAACCCTGACATCAGGGTGATTAGGTCGGTCGTTCACCTCATTTCCCATACGACAGAATAGGAAGAACGCAATGAGTACTGAGCGAGTTTCTAAGGTATAATATGTCTTGGGAAGGCACTCGCTGGGGTATTTTACTAATAAAACATCGGGCACTTATAGAATGATGCAGTCTGTATTATCAGTTGTTCAGGAAGAGAATTACAGTAGTGTTACCACCTTAATAATTATTATTATAAAATATATTTTATTTGGTGTTGCCAATAGTATAATATTGGTGCTGATTCCAGAACACACCATCTAATTTTTTTTTATATAATTTTTTAGAAAAGGGACAGGTAAAAACGAGAGGCATAAAATTTATGGAACACACTTCAATTTTAGGCAGGCATTAAAAAACCCACCCAAAATATTATATTGGCCAATAACCCGACAGAATTGACAGCACACGCCAAACGGGTTGCATATCGGCGAGAAGCCTATTTTATTCGCCCGGGTTATTCATTCATTTTATACTTAACAGTTGTCAAACATCTGTCGCTTTCCTTTTCGGCGGGTACGTAAATGACGGGTATAACTTGAAATAAAATTAGGAGGTGTCTGCAGGAATTGGGACCATTCTATTACTATACTATAAAAATAGGAGGAGCTATAAGCTTCGGAAGGCACGTTAAGCCGTTGGTCCCGGCTGCATTAGCAGTCGTTAATAACCACCAATCCGTACTGGGCCCGCGTGATGGTTTAAGGCCCGATCTCCCTATCCATCTATAGGGCAGGCCCGTGCCCCAGCAGTGGGGACGTTATTGGGGTGGTGATGATGATGATGACTATAAAAATTGTGGAACAGGGCACAAGATGCTTGTTCTGCTGCTGCAGAAACTTTTAAATTATAATATTCTTTTAATATTGTTATTTGAATTATTTTACCACCTTTTTAGTATTCTATGTGTTCTCGCAAATAAATTGATTTGATTTGATTATTTTCACAGTGGCTTCTCGGCTCAAAGCGATGTGACGGCTGAACAGCCGGTGGGGTATGCCGCCGCGTACGCAGCCGCCAAGCAACGCATAGCGCATCTCAGGTCGCTGCACAGCGAGTTAAATAACAACGTTCCCATCATCGCCGTCGAGAGCTTCCTTAACGAATCTATCAGTGATAGGTAAGATTTACAGTCTATACATACATAAACTGCCTATATACGCCCCACTGCTGGGCACAAGCCTCCCCTCAATCAACCGAAGGGGGTAAAAAATACTGTTTAAATGAAATAATTAGTATAAATATCTAACACGGGGACGGCGGGGACTACAATCTAATTTTATATGAAAAGTAATTGTTTTTTTAATTATTCACCAGGTGGTTCGACATAGCCCTGCTAGTACTATCACAGCCGTCACTGGGCATAGAGCTGCAGCTGCAGAGTCAAGGCACCCCGGTCCCGAGCCCGGCGGTGGCGGCGCTCCAAGCACACACGCCTGCAGACTACGCGCACGCGCAGACGGGATACAGCGCCACTGTCGGCTCCATTATGGCAGCTAGCTTGCAGGTATTATTTATACTTACACCTTCGTCTATAATGTTCACCCTACATCCTAATGCCGTGTCAAGGGCTTGGATATCAGTGTTGGTGTGTTCGGTCATCGACCTTACAACCTACTCGATCTCTCTATTTAAGAGCTGCGCTCTTGTTGGTGGAGTAATCGCCATTCCTCTCTTCCCGCCAAATCCTTCACCTCCTGATACGACACGAGCTGCACCTTCTCTTTTATTTGTTTCATAAATGTTCTCCTAGGTCTACCCCTTCCTCTCTTCCCTACCTACCCGATACTAACCTACTCGATAGAAGCAGAATTTACAGAAACGTCTTGCGATGAATGTCCGCCTTTTCGTTGAAGAATTATACGCATTTTTTTTTTACTAAACCAAGGTTTCCCAAAATGTTTTGATTCGCAACCAACGCGAAATGTTGTTTGCCATCTGTTTCATTTTCCAATTAAATTGGCTGTGATTTCCACTAGCTTCAACAAAACAATAAATTGCATAATTAATATAATACCTATCAATAAAGTTTCAAGGTGATAGTTTGGAAATTGGATAATGAAAATATGCCTGACGAAATTCCACATATAATAATAATAAGTGAAATAGTTGGGAAATTAAATGATGCCAATAATAATTGTTTCATCTTCATTTAGTTTTAGAGGGACAACCATCGCAAGATGAACCCACACCTCACCGAGATTCCCATGCTGATTTTTTTATAATTTTCTTTCACTTACTTAGATTACTAGATCTACAAATATTAAACAACTTCTACTTTCCCAGGTACCGCACACACAATGGCAGGAGGCGACAACTGGAGTATCAAGAAGGGAAATACTACTGCTTGCGGCCCGGTCCCTTGCAGGCTCTTATAAGAAGATGCTCGCTGTCTCCGCGGCGGAGGCCTAGCCTGAACTGATGAGCGATGACTCGCAATGTACGTATCCAACTATTTTCAAGGCTAGGCATTTACTAGGCAAATCTCTGGGCAATAAGACCTTTCTTAGTATTACTCTGTGATTGCGAAACAAACACTTCTCTCTCTGTCTCTTTCTCTCTGTCCCCCTCCCCCTCATTATTCACAAAAAGACAAAATATTCTAGGATATTTTTGCGTTCACGGTAAAAATTGACCACCAAAGTTCGACCTACCCACTAATATAAAGCTGCACTGCTATCTGTGAATTATTGTCTATGTCCGAGTTCGAACTCAAATGGATGGGGTATTTTTTGCAATTTTTTTTTATCTTGTAGGCTATTAAACTATACGGGCGCACTTGGTCGCGATCGACCGAGCGCCGCCTTGATGGGGACCTGTGGACGGTGGTCGGGGGACCGCCGTCCACAACATAGGTCTCGTGCTGTAGGGCTCCCCAAGTGTTCCGGGCAGCCCTCGGTGGAGGGGGAGGCGCTTGACGCGCTCCCATGGGCGCTGAGCCCTAAAGGGCATCCGCCGGCGGGGACGCAGTGGTGTGCAATTGCGTTCCCGTATCCCCGCCACACGGCGGCAAAGAGGAACACCGTTGGGTTTTAGTGGGTATACCGGGTGGCGACACCCGGGGAGTCCTACATAACCACGTCGTCCCCCCGGGCGGCGTGGTATGCGTAACGCATTTCCCAATGTCAAAAAAAAAGGCTATTAAACTATCTAAAACCTTTAAAAATAATAAATAACTGACGTAAACTTTCTCAATAGCACGACAATGGTATCGATTTAGGCTACCACCAACTTAATTTGCCAGCAGTAAAACTAGCTGCAGCTCTTTCTTGTAACTATTGTAAGTGAAGGACGGCAGTAATTTAAGAGCTGTCAATCTAAAATTAGGTTAAGTTTATCTCCGTCAACAAGGCGCCATTATATTTTATCTAAATGTAGGAAAATTAATATATTTCTCTATTTATTATTGTTCCAGAAATTCGAATGGAGGCCACTGGCAGAAGTCTTAAATATCTCATAAATATTATTTAAGTGTATATAGATTTATAAAGTTATTATGTTATAGAAAATTAAGAAATATATTATGTATTATTGGGGCCAACGCCAATGTTGTATTTTATTCATTAGACAAGAAACATTATTTAAATAAACTTACAAGCGGATCACCTGGGGGGTTAAAATGGCCACATCGAAGCAATTCATCTAAGAAAGCAATGTTACAAATTGACATTTGCGCATAAAAGTAAGTGTGGCCATTTTAACACCTGATTATTCGAAAGATTGCTCCGTGCTTCGGAAAGCACGTTAAGCCGCATGGTCCCGGTTACTACTTACTGATGTAAGTGAGTAATTGTTACATGAGCCATGTCAGGGGCCTCTGGCGGCTAAATAATAACCCTGACACCAGGGTAGGTGAGGTTCGTAATTCACTTCACAACCCACATGATAGAAATTCACTTCACAACCCACATGATAGAATATTTAGCTTTCGTGGTGCACGTCGGATCCTACCGTATACTCCCACTCATACAAAATGAGTTGTCACATACCTCTGAAATTGCATTTCTCGGGAATGTGGGTTTCCTCACGATGTTTTCCTTCACCGCTGAGCACGTGATAATCATTTATAATCCAAACATGAATTCGAAAACAAATTCGACAATCATTGGTTTAGGCCTGTGTTGGATTCGAACCTGCGACCTCAAAGTGAGAGGCAAGTGTTCTACCAACTGGGCTACCACGGCTTAACTGTTCGGTGGCGCAGCGGTAAACGCGCTCGGTCTGAGATTGTTGAAGTTAAGTAACTTTCGCAAAGGCCGGTCATAGGATGGGTGACCACAAAAATAAAGTTTTCATCTCGAGCTCCTCCGTGCTTCGGAAGGCACGTCAAGCCGTTGGTCCCGGCTGCATTAGCAGTCGTTAATAACCACCAATCCGCACTGGGCCCGCGTGGTGGTTTAAGGCCCGATCTCCCTATCCATCCGTAGGGAAGGCCCGTGCCCCAGCAGTGAGGACGTTAATGGGCTGGTGATGATATACGTATAATTGTTCCATTTTTTGCAATTTCTATATCAAGGCCTTGAGACCACTGATGCATAGTATGATTACTTATAGAGCTAGACCAATGTCCGAGACCTTTGAATGGCTACGTATTATCGCCACTGTTTTGAAGTACTTATTACATTATATTACCTGCAGCAGTAGCCGCGATATCAGGGTCATAAAATTAACGATGTGATAAAGAAAACATCAATTATTTTATCAAAGGACACGTGGTAATCACTGAATTGTATTTGTGTTTGTTCGGACCATAACCAGGTATACATAAACATAAAATTGCCTATGAACGCCCCCCTGAGCTAGGCACATACATCCCCTCAATTAACCGGACGTAATATTGAGCATACTTGGTTGTGACATTTAAACCACCCGGACTTACGAGCGACATAAGGGGCGCAACGCGCTTGCGCGCCTTTACAAGGTTACAGCAACAGGTCTGCGCGCCGCTACAAGGTTACAGCAACGGGTCTGCGCGCCGCTACGAGGTTACAGCAACGGGTCTGCGCGCCGCTACAAGGTTACAGCAACGGGTCTGCGCGCCGCTACGAGGTTACAGCAACGGGTCTGCGCGCCGCTACAAGGTTACAGCGACGGGTCTGCGCGCCGCTACGAGGTAAATGTCACAACCAATACTCCATTCGCTACTTCACTGCGCTGCTTTTACGGTTAGTAGCCGGGACCAACTCTTCCGATGCACGGAATCATCTTACTTTATCGGTCAATTAGGTGAATCAGCCTGCAATGTTCTAGTCAAACAAAGGACAGTGATTTTGACTGTGGACCCTACAACCCTAGTGGGCCCTATAATCCTAGTGAGCTTTTTTGACGTGACAATAGGGTGTGATTCGAACCTCGGTTAGGGGCGTCGTTTGTGAGGAAACAACGCCCTGAGCCAAGGTTCGCGCCCAGCTGTGAACCCTCAGGCCAGGTGTTTTAAATTTTGCACCGAGTGGGAATCCGTAGTGCTCCCCATTTGTCCAGCCAAGTAGTAATGCCATCTGCGGCGAACATGCAATAAGTAATGACGCGAGCGGAGATGTACACCAATTACCGCGAGGGAGAGAGCGACATAGCGTCTTTCTGTCTCATTCTCTCGCACCCTGTGATTCTCACATCTCCACTCCACTCGTCTCCATTCATTAGTGGAACCCACCATTTTATTTAAAAGTAGTAGGTAAGTAATATAACATATAAGTTTTTTCTTAAAGTACTAAGTTCTTATAGCTATAGCAGATTATGTGACGTAAAATGATCTACACAATAAATGCATTTTATCTGTTATTTTCAGTGATGTATGATCCTGTAAATCCTTGGGTTGTAAATGTATATTGTAGATATAACTTGGTATAAATATAGAGGTGTGGCCGAATACTAATCAAACCGTGGCAGTGAGGTGAGTAAACCACAGCCAAGTTATTTAAAAATGCAAATAATAAATATGATCCATTCATTTGTGAAAGATATAAGGTACCTTTATACATACAAATACATAAATTTACCTCTATTTGCGTATTTTCCATAGTTTCTGCTTACCCCGGTGGGAAATAGGCACCTATAGGCACCTATAGGTATAAAAGAAAAGAAAAACAAAACTAAAATGTTAAGTATTTGACAGTGAAGCAAAGTTCAACCGAATTATTTAACGCGTAATTGGATTCTAATAGAAAAAAAGAAAATGTTTTTCATTACTTTTGGATCTGGCTTTATTTAGTAATCAGAATTTCATAAAGATCAAAACAAAACACCTCGTTTTACACAGACACTGCACATTGACGTTATCGTACACGCGCATTTGTGTGTGTGACGTCTGACACGATACGAATTCGCGCTTTTGCCCTACGGTTGAAATACTAAATACCGAGGGGAGTGAGGTAAACCTAGCTCAGCTGCTGGGAAGCGGAGAGTCACCGTTCTATACGTAGTATTATTCCTTATTCTATGCTTCAGGCTAGGACATCCAATTCCTAAAGAACAATTTTCCAGATAAACCAACAATGAAAGTACTCGCTGTCTTCGCGGCCGTCGTTGCCGTGGCAACCGCCGCCTACAGTCCGGTGGCTACCTGGACCCTGGAGGAGCTCAGTGCGGCCATCAGCAACCCTGACACGGACCCTGCACATGTACCCTACCTTGCTGCGGGCCTCAACACTATTATGGCTGGTCTTCACGCGGGTTCCCAACAGGTATACCGACATTATAAAGTCACAACCAAGTTGAACCAACCGCCTCCGTGGTCCAGTGTCAAGCCAAAGCGAAGGCTTAGCGATTTTACGATCTGAAACACGGAAGAAGCCGAAATAGACTAATAACTAAAGACTAGTAGACGGCCATCCATATTACACATATAATCTTCAGACCGATTTATTACAAATATAATCTTTTTCCACACTTGCAGACGTCCGTGGTGATCTCCATGCCGATCCAGCAGACAGTGACCCTTGACGAGCTCACCTCTGCACTGCATGACCCCGCTACCCACCCCGCAATTATACCCTACCTCGAAGAAGCCCTCAACCAGCATATGCAGGACATGTTCAACGGAGAAGAGGGAGTAAGTTGCACCAGTCCGTGCTTGCATTAACTTCTTTCACGCTAAGGTTGCCTGGCAGAAAAAGCCGCCTATTGTGCTTATGTTTTTATTCGTATGTTTATGTCCTTTGTATATGTCGTTGTGCAATAAAGTATTATTGGTTGGTTTGTTGCGTAATTTGTTTCTGTTATATCCACGTACAAAAATTGGAGATGTCCATAGAAAAGGTTTAGTACAGTCTACTCTGAACCGGCGTGCGTGAATATGGAGGAAGAGATTCGGAGTACTTACACATGAATATGTGCCGCCGTGTGTAGGCGCCGTTACCGAAACAACAGCTGAGTGTACTTAAATGTACTAATATTTCCGAAATTAGAAAGAAAAAAGGATTTAATTCTCTGATGAACGCCACAATCCAACCTTACCTTACACAACAAAAATACATAAAACAGTTACCCAACAATACTCAAACATCTCCGCAGTATTATCCCGTTTTTCACAGGGTCCGCTTACCTAAACTGAAGATTTGACAGGTCCGGTTTTTTTACAGAAGCGACTGCCTGTCTTACTTTCCAACCCGCGAAGGGCAAATCAGCCCAATATAGGTTAGGTCACAAACCTCCGAAAACCAACAATGCTCAAGTGGAGCGCGTTCAAAAGAATAAGGACTACCCCCTGGCGGTGGTCTTACAGGAGACCTTCAGTAGAAGAAATCCTCCTAATCTCCAATTGTTTATCCTCAGAACACGATCGAGCTGAACATCCCTGCTATGGAAGTGAACATCTGGTCCCTGGATCAGCTTTCTCAGGCCATCGAGAACCCTGAGACGGACCCTGAGCTGCTCATCTACTTGCACCACGCCCTCAACCAGCTCATGACTGACATTTTCGCCGGCAATAATGTTGTAAGTATTATTTCATAGGGCCTTATTACACTAACCAATCCATCGGGCCCAATGCGGCAGTGGGTGGGTGGGGTCACGATTTCGCCATAAATTGTATACCTACACACGATGGATCGGGTTAAGGCTTATATATTGTGGCAATTTACATAAGTACGTAGTTGTTTCATTAGCCATGTCAAAGGGCAAGTTTTAACCCCCCTGCTCAACTTTTAAGACCAATGCAGCAACTTTTTTGAACTAATTAAATCTAAATTCTGACTCAACTTTAAAAAGCATTACTATTTTCTATATTGACAGCCCGACTGCTGAGATTGGTGTTGAATCGCGCAACCAACAACTTAACTTTAACTTAACAGGACTAAAACTAGCTGCCTCTCTTTCTTGCACGTATTGTAAGTGAAGGACGGCAACAATTTAGGAGCTGTCAAACTAAAATTAGGTTAAGTTTGTATCCGCTCTTAGGCACTAATATCGCCGATAAATCTCTTCCTAAATGTTCTTTTCCAGCACGAAATCGCCGTGATCACACCTCCTGGTGTGATATCCACCGTCCCAGAGCCTGCCGTCACCCCTGAGGAGCCTAAGCCTCCGATGCCAGTCTTTCCTCTCCCTGTGGAGACCCCTGGCCCTGAGAGTCCTCCGATGCCAATCTTCCCTATTCCTGTGGAGACCCCTGGCCCTGAGATACCAATGCCAATCTTCCCTCTCCCTGTGGAGACTCCTGGACCTATAAACCCGATACCCGTCTTCCCTGTCGTAGAACCCGAACCTGTAGCGCCCGTGGTACAGTCTAGTCCTCTTGTGCAGATCATCGTTAATGTCAACGCTGCACAGGTACGTTATAATTGTTTTAAGTTTACGCGGTTATTATCATAATTAAAACACGTAATAACGGGTTTTTACCGCGTTTAAAGCAGGAATATGAGACTCCCGATATTTCGACACTGTTGCAAGTGCCATGATCACGGGATGACTGATGGGATTGGAGTGGAGTAGGTAGATCCATAATTTTCTACAGGCAGACATATAGCTGTCTACCATCTTTCTTTGCCGTTTGTTTACGTATTTAATATCGGAATGTTCGGAATCGGAGTCTCATATCCCTGCTTTAAACGCGGTAAGAACCCGTTAAAATATTATGTGTTTTAATTAGGTACGTTATATGTATTTTTATATCATAATCAAATACTTACAAATTACTCAATAGTCTGGCGATCAAGAAATCCAATTATTCCAATTGGGGTAGTTAGAGGTATATCCTTCGCAAGAAGAACTAAAAACCCATACCTCACCGAGCTTTCTATTAGACCAATGTGATAGGCGGTGAGCCGTATCGCCGTCTATAATAGTCGAGTCAACTGAGTTAGTGAAAAAATTGGTGCAAGTCCGGAGCTGGTGTTCGAAGCGGCGCTTTTCGCTTGAGAAGGAAACCCTTGTACCACAGGACCACAGTAGACTCAAAATCAAAATAGGCTAAGAAAGAAAAATGTATTTTTCAGCAAGCGCCTTCAGCCCCCGCGCCGGTCATCACACCTGAGCCAGTAGTGGTGGGCCCATCTCCCGCCATAATCGACTCCCTGCCCGAAGACCAGCACATCCTCGCCATTGGACCCTGGGCATAAGCCTTACTTACTTATAATATTCTATAATATGTGGCCATAGACAGTAAGAGAGAGAAAATATTACGATCTATATATTTTTAAAGATACATGCAGATTTTATAAAATGGTTTTTGTTTTTATTGAAAGAGAGATTGAAATAAACTTATGTGGATTTGTACTTACAACCCAAACTAAGCTTAACCTAATCATACAGTAACCTCTACCGGCAGCTTAGGCGAAACTATAGGACAGGCTTTGGGGTTTTCTAGCGGATTCTGTAGGTCTCGAAAAGATCCCGAACAGTATCTCACTTATCACTACGACACTCGCTTGTACACTCCACATTTGATAACACACGACCTTTATTTGGTATCCTGTAAACATCATAACTTCAGGTTGATAAGTTCGGTCATCCTCCTCACAACCCATAAGATAGAAGAAGAAATACATAAGTACATAAGATCACGCCTATTTCCCGTTAGGGTAGGCAGAGACCAAGGAATTGCAGTTACTACGATCCGTGTGCGTTACCCCAACAAGAAAGTATCTCCTAGAGTTATATGAGTAGAACGTATAGTTGGTGCCTTATCTGCTGTAAATGTGCCCCCACATAAAAAATGTGTGCCCCCTGTCGTTTCGAAAAAAAATCGAAAAAACGATTCTTGCTGGGGTAACGTTTTTCTAGCAGGAAAATTCTAAACGAATGATCGGAGAGAGAAAAACTGTGCATGGCCAGATAGCTTATATGTGTGCCAAAATGTGCCCCCAAAAATAAAATCTGTGCCCCTTCAGATTTTCGAGATATTGCATTTCCTGCTGGAGTAACGTTTTGATGAATAGTATATCTCTAAAACCATTGCATGTGCCCCTGTAGAATAAACATACGCGAGTAGCTCTTAATGTGTGCCCCTTTGTGCCCCAATTAGATTTTAGAAAATATTTATAGTTTTCAAGTTATCGCGGTTTTATGAAAACCCGAAAAAACATCGCAGCGCCTAAATGAGACAAGGCATAACTTCGCTGAAAACTGTATTCGGTCTTTCTTGACGCTAATAATAACCATACAAAGTTTCAAAAATGTTCATGCATGCGTTTTTGAATAATCTTGCTAAAAGTAAAAACGATGGTGTCATAACTTTGACGGCAAAATACAAGGAACTGGCACAATCCCAGATGTGTAGGTGTAAACCAAAATCTTGTGCCTTTAGTCAAAAATATATGGTGAAAATATTGAGCTTCAAATGTTACGCATTAAGTAAATATAAACAAAAAACCAAAATATGTAAACAACGGCTGGTTATCCGACCAAATCTGAATGACTACTAAAAAGCGACGGATTCATACATATCGATGACCTTCTTTACTTTACTCACTAACCGGTTCACACGTGTTGTGCCTGAGTACACTGAAGTAGAAAAGTAATAACTAATAAAATAAAGTTGTCATTGGATTATATTTTAATAGCTGTTTCTATGACCTTACACATGATTAAGTACATTTATAAGAGCCATTTTCAAATAAAATGTACATGTGACTAACATGCTCAAAATCGTGACCAAACTGTTTTGTGACATACCTGTATTTTTATACTAATGTAAGTCACATTTATTGTAAAGCAGAGTTAAAACTATGTTTCATTTATATAGTCACAAGGTGCATTTAATATATTTTTTAATTAGCCCTCAAAACTTTTGAACGCGACTGTAAGGACAACAGCTTAGGTATAATACGTCCAATAAAGAAGGTCCTCGTTAAGTATGAATCCGTCGCTTTTTAGTAGTCATTCAGATTTGGTCGGATAACCAGCCGTTGTTTACATATTTTGGTTTTTTGTTTATATTTACTTAATGCGTAACATTTGAAGCTCAATATTTTCACCATATATTTTTGACTAAAGGCACAAGATTTTGGTTTACACCTACACATCTGGGATTGTGCCAGTTCCTTGTATTTTGCCGTCAAAGTTATGACACCATCGTTTTTACTTTTAGCAAGATTATTCAAAAACGCATGCATGAACATTTTTGAAACTTTGTATGGTTATTATTAGCGTCAAGAAAGACCGAATACAGTTTTCAGCGAAGTTATGCCTTGTCTCATTTAGGCGCTGCGACGTTGTTTCGGGTTTTCATAAAACCGCGATAACTTGAAAACTATAAATATTTTCTAAAATCTAATTGGGGCACAAAGGGGCACACATTAAGAGCTACTCGCGTATGTTTATTCTACAGGGGCACATGCAATGGTTTTAGAGATATACTATTCATCAAAACGTTACTCCAGCAGGAAATGCAATATCTCGAAAATCTGAAGGGGCACAGATTTTATTTTTGGGGGCACATTTTGGCACACATATAAGCTATCTGGCCATGCACAGTTTTTCTCTCTCCGATCATTCGTTTAGAATTTTCCTGCTAGAAAAACGTTACCCCAGCAAGAATCGTTTTTTCGATTTTTTTTCGAAACGACAGGGGGCACACATTTTTTATGTGGGGGCACATTTACAGCAGATAAGGCACCAACTATACGTTCTACTCATATAACTCTAGGAGAAACTTTCTTGTTGGGGTAACGCACACCTACGATCCTGACACACCATTTTCGATTCTACCACTCTCATCAAAGGCTTCATGCAAGCTTGTCAGTTAAGAGTACTCTTGACTTTAAAACAAAAAAAAGGAAGATTATTTTTAATTTGCTTTAATAACTTAAAGAAAATTCCCTTCATCGACTTTTACGAAGCGTCATGCTCGGAATGATAAGCTACTTTAAGTATGGATAAATACTACTGAATCTAAAACTATATCTGAATTGCCATAAATATTAAATTATGATACGAAAGGCTGCTTATTAGTTTATCGATTAATGATTTTAGGTAGACTATGACGTAGATACCTTATAATCGACGAATGATTTTAAGGACAAATTATAAAAAGATGGGTAGGTAAGTTACCTTAATTTATTGGTAAACAATATATATCACATTGATCTAAGTACCTAGATATATGTCACACTCATCGTTTCCTTACAGTGACACAGTCGGGTAAAAACTACTTATTAAAAATCGAATTTGTATTTTTTGTTAACAAAACCTCGTAATACACAGTGTGTATTGTGTATTACACACACTAGTTTCAATCCAGATAGTAAACTGAGGTTCAATTTTTACTCAGAATGAGATTAATAATTGAAAGAAATCGAGGTTTTGTTAAAAGAAAATCACCACTGGATAGGGCTGGGACCAAATAAAAATCATAGAACTTCTCTCGAGGTCTTGGGTTGCCTTTTTTTATTTTATTATTCTTTTTTATGCCCTGTACCCAGCAGTGGGACGTATATAGGCTATTTATGTTATGTTATACGTATCGAGTGCACTGCACGTACCTACTCTTCCCATGGCTTTTGAATCTAAGGTAAACGCTCCTATTACCGCCAGGTTAAGCTATGCTCTGATTACCTCTCAGAAATTAAGTACTTCTGTATTTGCTAGTGCAGCTTATTTATTTTATTTGTATTGTTATGACTGTCTTCTGCTAAACACATCAAGAATTTTTAATTTTGAGTGAATATTTTGGATAAAAAATAATTTTATGTCCGAAAACTCACTTTCCTCTATTACCGCCACATAAATTGCGGTTTCTTTCTATTACCGCCTTTGCTGCATCGAATACCGCCAACGAGATATCTAACCAACTATTCAGGTACAATAAAATACTTTATTTAAAAAAAAAGTTGTTTTTACCACTGTTAATGTAGTTAATAGATACATAAATTGGGAAGGCACTGTCTCTCAAAATACAGGTTCACCTAGTTTGAAAGACAGCGTTCCAACAAAAACTGTAAACGAACTGTTTTCAATAATCATCATCATCAACAGCCGTATGACGCCCACTGCTGGGCATAGGCCTCCCCCAAGGATCTCCACAACGATCGGTCCTGCGCTGCCCGCATCCAGCGGCTTCCCGCCACCTTCACCAGATCGTCGGTCCACCTTGTAGCGGGCCTACCCACTGAGCGTCGTCCGACACGTGGTCGCCACTCCAGAACCTTTCCGCCCCAGCGGCCATCGGTTCTCCTCGCTATGTGTCCTGCCCACTGCCACTTCAGTTTTGCAATTCTCCGAGCTATGTCGGTGACTTTAGTTCTCCTGCGGATCTCCTCATTTCTGATTCGATCAAGCAGGGAAATACCGAGCATAGCTCTCTCCATTGCCCGCTGAGCGACACCGAGCCTCCTCACGAGACCCATAGTAAGCGGCCACGTCTCACTGCCGTAGGTCATCACTGGCAACACGCGCTGGTCAAAGACTTTCGTCTTGAGACACTGGTATTTTGGACGAGAAGATATTCCGCAGCTTCCCGAACGCTGCCCATCCGAGTTGGATCCGACGAGAGATCTTTTTCTTGAAGTTGGACTTACCTAACTGGATTATTTGTCCTAGGTAAATGTACTGGTCTACAACTTCGAGTGTAACGTTCCCAACCTGAACTGGAGTGGGTGCGACATGGTCGTTGGACATAATTTTTGTCTTTGCCATGTTCATGCTAAGACCCACTCGTTGGGATGCGTTACTGAGATGCTCGAGCATGGTGTTCAGTTCTTCCAGGGTCTCAGCCATTAGGACTATATCATCGGCAAATCGAAGGTACGTCAGGTACTCACCGTTGATGTTGATGCCAAATCCTTTCCAGTCCAGAAACTTAAAAATATCCTCCAATGCAGCAGTGAACCGTTTCGGAGAGATGACATCTCCCTGTCTCACTCCTCGCTGCAGTTGGATCGGATTAGAGCTCTGGTTCTGTACTCGAACTGACATAGTGGCATTTTGGTAGAGGTCCCTTAGCTTTTCGATGTACCTATGGTCCACTTGGCACCTCTGAAGAGACTGCAACACCGCCCAGGTCTCGATCGAATCAAAGGCTTTCTCATAGTCCACAAACGCCAAGCAAAGTGGCAGATTATATTCTTCGGTCTTCTGTATAACCTGCCGCAGCGTATGGATGTGGTCTATGGTGCTAAAGCCTTTTCGGAAACCGGCTTGTTCGGGAGGCTGGAAGTCGTCAAACCTGCAAGCGAGACGATTCGTAATGACCCTCAAAAACAACTTGTAGACATGGCTCAGAAGCGAGATAGGTCTGTAGTTCTTCAGTAGGGCTTTATCACCTTTCTTGAAGAACAGGACCACCTCGCTTCCGCTCTATGCCCTCTGCGTTTTGCCCTGAAATATGACGGAATTGAAGAGCCTCTGGAGGGCTTTGAGTATTGGCGTTCCGCCCGCTCTCAGAAGTTCTGCTGTGATTCTGTCATCTCCTGCCGCTTTGTTGTTTTTGAGCTGTTTGAGGGCCATCCTAATCTTGTACAGGCTGACGTCCGGGATATCTTCAGTGTAGTGTCGGGTAAGCTTGGCTCGAGGGTCTCGAGCCATGTTTTCGCCTGATGTTTTCGTGGAATATAGCTGTCTATAGAAACTCCCAATCTCCCTCAGGATTTCAGGAGTCGACGAAATGATTCTGTATGAGGAGTTTTCAATAAACTTTATTATTATTGTTATTTTTTTATTAAATGAATTATGACATAAACTACAGAAAAATCTTTTGGTTTCAGAATATACTTTATTGCACTTAACAACTAGTTACATCACAAACAAGAAATGGACGTTTACAAGGGTGGACTTATCTCTAAGAGAGATCTCTTCCAGCCAACCCAGAGGTAGTATTAGAGTAACTGCGGAAGAATAAAAAGAGGTGCAATATATTAAATACATTATAATAATTATATCTACATATAAAACCGTTTAAAAATATATATATACACAAACATATGCCTAAGCCTCTATAAATATATACACATATAAAATATACTATACCTACATACATACCTATTATATATATAACAATATACTTAGACTACGAATACTCTATGGATAAAAAGTGCTCTTTGACTCTCTTCTTAAAAATTAGGTTTCATAGATTTATATACATAATTGACGTCTGTCTCTGTCCATCCGTCTGTCTCTGTCTATCCGTCTGTATCTCTGCCGGTCCGTCTGTCTCTGTCTATCCGTCTGTCTCTGTCCGTCCGTCTGTCCATCCGTCTGTCTCTGTCCGCCCGTCTGTCTCTGTCCGTCCGTCTGTCTCTGTCTGTCCTTCTGTCTCTGTCTATCCGTCTGTCTCTGTCCGTCCGTCTGTCTCTGCCTGTCCTTCTGTCTCTGTCTGTTCTTCTGTCTCTGTCCGTCCGTCTGTCCTTGTCCGTCCGTCTGTCTCTACCTGTCCGTCCGTTTCGGTCTGTCCGTCCGTCTGTCTCTATCTGTCCGTCCGTTTCGGTCTGTCCGTCCGTCTCTGTCAGTCCGAAGAATAATGCATCACCGTGTCTATAAATCATAAGAGGGAATCTATGGTGGTGGTAATAGAAACATGTATGTAATTTCTGTGTTTCAATTTCCGCCACATAAAAATTAGCCTTAAGAAAACAAATAAATATTCAAAATGAGAGCTACGTATGTAATAACCAGTTTCAAAGCATATTTTAATAAATATATAAAGTATTTAAATTAGAAATTCATAATTACTTCAACTACTTGTTCATACATTTCTTAAAAAAATACATTAACTTATATGCAGCACAGGATACTTGAATTCCACCAAATGTGTGGCGTTATTAGATTTTAATATAGTTCATGAACCATACTATAAAATAAGATGATAACATTATGAATGATTGGGCATGTTACCTTAAATAACTAAAAAATACAAATATCATACAAATATCGATCGCCGCCATAGGTGGCGGTAATAGTAACCAAACTGCAAATGTATGCTTCTATCACCGCCACATTTTAAAACTCAAATTAATCATTTAAAACTAACACAAATATCAAATATAGCATGCTTTCTCAGTTCTTAAACGTATTAACAAGTAGTTATAATTACTAAAATGAAGAAAAATATGTTTCATCGGACACAAAACCTTAAGAAAAAAATGTTGTATGCTTATGCATTTCAGTAGTGGCTTGTATGGAGCGCGTTGCTTGAGCGGACACTGCACACTTACAGACCAATCACAAATTAGACTGTTGTTGCCCACGCTCAGGGGTATGTTCGTTTCATGGTCAATTAATACATGTATCTTTTGACATTTGAATCAATTTTCTATCTCGGACACAATTCAAAATATCCGCAATTTAAAAATGGTGGCGGTAAACGATGTCGATTTTTGGGTGGCGTTAATAGGAGCGTTTACCTTACTTTCGGACAGTCCGGTGATCAGCCTGCTGTCACATTGGGGACCTACAGTCTCACCAGCTGCGTCACCATCTCCGGGCAGCCCGAACCACCACGCACCGTGCGGCAGGCATTTGTTAGTAGAGTGCAATTACGCCTCACCTCTAGAGAATTAAACCCTAAAGTTCCTAAAAGGAATTTCGTTGGATAAACGAAAGGGTATCCGTACATTTCCTTGTAGAGGAATCTCAAGAAGGCCTTATCCACCGAAAAGGAAAGGGCCGATGATTGACAACTGTTAATTTTAATAAAACGAATGAATAACCCGGGCGAATAAAATAGGCATCTCGCTCATATGCAACCCGTTTGACGTGTGTTGTCAACTTAATACTGTCGGGTTATTGGCGAATATAAAAATTTGGAAGGGCTTTTTAAAATTCTGCCTAAACTTATTGACCTGTCGATTACTCGTCCCTTTCTTTTTCAGCAGATAAGAAAATGACAAGTAGGGGAGAGCGGGGCTGAAAGTGCCGGGGGTAAATTGTGCCGACGCGAATATCTCAAAAACAGAAAGAGATAGATATACGATCGTATTCTTCCAAGTATCCCGGTTCTGTGCGAGCTCCATCCAGTCATATGGGGGAGGCCTTTGCTCAGCAGTGGGATCATATAGGCTAATAATAATATAATATAATACGATCGTATTGTGTCGCATAAGGCCTAACAGTCGCGCACACGCGGCTGCCATTTTAGTTGCGTCAGCGACGCGGACCGAGTCGAACTGCATGTGAGGGTCCTCCAGCGCCACGTAAGTAAATATTTTCGTTTCAATACTTTTTGGTCTCAAGCTAGCATTTTTCGTGCTTTTAATATGTGAGTTTTTGTAAAATGTTTGTTATTTATCCTAGTTTGTTATGCAGTGTAATTTTAATGCTTTGTGTACAGTGATTTTTATATGTGAGACAAAATATCACACTATCATAAACGGGGTAAAATGTGCCGTTCATGTGGGGCTGCTTGTGCCGCGGCACAACCAACCCCTAACCAAGTAATAAAAGAGAAATCTTTACTGTTTATAGCAGGTAGTTTACTAGTCCTGATAGACTGATATTTTTAATAATTGGTCTCATTTGCATAAAAATAAGTACAAAATATTGATTAAAAATACGTTTTTATGTTTGAATAATTACATAAGAAGGTTCCTTGTTCTTTTTTTATTATAATACTTAGTATATACAATTAAACTTTAAAAACTGTTGATTTATATTAAAAAATATAACGAATAAATATATTATTATAAAACTGATGTGTTTTAATTTCCTAATTAATTTTCAAACTCCCAGCATTATCAACGGCACAACCGACCTCAGCTACGGCACAACTTGCCCCAGATTGGGGTTGGTAGTGCCTTGCCGCCTCTGTATAAAAAAATCGCATTTTCATAAAAACTATTAAAAATGTGCGAAATCTGAAGTTAAATTCGTAAAATAGATTAAATTTGGCTTAGGATGAACCACTACTTTCAGACATAGTACTTGTTTTATCCGAATCTTAAAAGGATTTGTCAAAATCGGCACTTTCAGCCCCGCTCTCCCCTATAACTTAAAATAAAATTAAATGGTGTGTACAGCAGTCATGAACAATATCATGTACCCACTTTAGAACCCTGTCGCACTATCATATTTGACATTTAATGAGACTTTCTGTTTGATTTGTCAAAAAAGTTAATGTGACATGGTTTCAAAGTGTATACATATTAGTACTCTTGACCGTACAGCACCAATTGCCTAGTTCTGCCAACTTCATAATTAAAATGAATGAAATTTTTAAAAAACGAAACAGACTAGCGTTTAATATTTATCTTTGACGGGATAGGTATGTAAACAGAGTGCAAATGCTGCACATACTGGCACCTCCTTTTTACCGCCAATTATTTTAAATTTCGAAATTCTCTTCCATTCCACAATTCCATTTACTGCTCGACGCATTACCTACATCCGCGACCTTGATAAGAATGACATCTACGTATATTGCCCGCTATTTTCTTTAGAGACAATTAATAAACTTAATAAAGTTTACTGTTCGACTCCCGTCTTACTACTACTAAGTACCTATACTTAAGTACCTATACGTACTCCTGTTGTACAACTCTGCCGGCACGCCGAGTGTCCGGCCCTCCATCTCCACTCTTCGTGCGGAATGAGGAATATTATCAGCGGCGTTAAATTTAGTTTATTGTTTCGAAAATATCTTTATTCTTTTATTATAGTTTAGAAAATGGGGAAGCACATTTCAACTGCGTCTCATATCAGTCATTACAAAGTTATATAATTAATCCATGTGCAATAATTTCATAGATAAAATAAAAAGTTTATCAAAATTTTTGGGTATATATATTTTTGACCGTTTACTGTTAATTCAAATCGATATTCGATTAGGTGAGTAACGTACTTTTATTTTGTAATTTTGGTGAATAGTAACATAACATATCATCACGCCTGTATCCTCAAAGGGGTAGGCAGAGGTGTATAGTATTACAGTGACTCCTCGCCAGAGTAGGGGCGAGCCTATTGTCATTAACCGGGAACAATCCTGGATACTTCGTGTTATTAATTATCTACGATCCAAACATGTATTCAAAATCATGAAGTCGATTCAGTGAGTTAGAGCCCGACCCGGATTCGAACCCGTGATACTCACGCGTTCTCCGAACAGGGATATCACGGATTTCTTACCTACACTTGAAATAAGAAAAGGTAACAAAATAGCAAGGTAATAATGGTAATTTGTTTACAATGCTGTTACTTACTTTAGAATTATTTACTAACATGGGTTCTCATCGCGAACATTAGGAAACATTGTTCAAAAAAATTTCAATAGATGACGCTAATAGTACCGATTTGTAATTAAAGTTTCTTTAAAAGCCAATAATCGATAAATAGGCACTAAAATTATGTTTTATAATTTAAAAGTTATACTCCAACCAAAAGTTAATCAAAGATATTGGCATTTAATGGAGATTTTTATATTTTTAAATTTAGTGGTTACTCTAGCGGATTTACGTCGGAACTACGTCGAGTATGGAGCTTGTTGAGGGGTTGAACGTTCTCGTTTTTATTAACGCCATCTATAATTATGTGTAAGAAGCTCGCTTAAAGTTGCGCCATCTATCGTTAATTATTGCAACATCGATCTAGCTTTGCCACAGATAATAAAATATTACGTTTTTAAAAGATTGTGTTTATTTGCAAAATACATTTTATTGAATTAATTAAATGTTTAGTTGTAATTCTCATAAATTATGGGAGATACAATATCAAATTTTTAAAAAAAATATAACCTGTATAAATATCATTTAAAACTAAATTTGAGAACAAAAAAAAAAAAACGCAACTTTCAAATAACGTAGGTAGGTTAGTAACCTACCTATGTTTGAAAATGTTTGTTTTCGTTTGAATTACGAGTCGAACGCGCCTTCTACGTTTTGTGTATTGTGGTTTACAAACTAACCCTGGACTGAAATCGGACTTTGATTTGGCTTCATGAAACCTGCTTTCACGTAGCGGCACAGGAACAGTGGTTATAAAAAATGTCTGCACACAATTGTTCTTATTATAATTGTACAAATTCTTCGGAACAGAAGTCAATGTTCCGTTTTCCGTGGGATGACGTCAACCGCCTAAAAGTATGGCTTGAGAATTGCGGTAAGTAGTTAAATGTTTACTTTTATTTATTTTTAATATTAAACTGCAAAAAGTTATCAAACAAACAATTTGATAGAATCAATGACAATCAAAACTGGAATAAAATAAAAAGAAATACCTAATTAACATGGTGGGAAAGTTATTGCCACTCCCCCTACTTGCTAGACTATTATTTTGGTACCTAATCGGTTTATCATTTGTCACCATTTATCATTTAGTTTACCATAATTAATGTAATACTTAAACTCAAGCTGAGATCAACAGTTTAGAGTAGTAGAACAGTTTTTTCTGTCTGAAGAACATAATATAATTAGGTATTGTGCTCAATGTCAATTTGGAATTATTAAATTAACTTTTGTACAATTGGGTAATTTAGCATGGCATATACTAATCAAACTTGAAAATCATAATTAGTGATTTTTAACATATTCTTACTGGGAACTCAGGGCCTCCAGATTCTGAACCAATTGCTATAACTACTAAAGCACTGGAATAGTCAAAAACTTGTAAAGTACCTACTATATACCAATACTGTATGCAATGGATTTATATTTCCAAGTGAACTGTGGAATAAAAGGGACAAAAGTTAAAAAAAGTCAATCAAGTACATAATTATTGCTGAATTTTGGACTGTTTTATTGAACATTTTATAGACCAGGGCGGTTAAAATAGCCACATCGAAGCAATTCATCTAAGAAAGCAATATTGCAGTTTCACATTTGTGCATATAAAAGTAAGTGTGCGATGCAAACAAATGTCAAATAGCAATATTGCTTTCTTAGATGAATTGCTTTGATGTAGCCATTTTGGCCCCCCAGATATCTACTTACACATTTACTTTTAATTTAAGATGAAAATAAATAAAAATAAAACATTAATTTATTTCTTCTTATACAGTCTTAATAGATACCTAAGATAAACTACTATCTACCAAACCTACAGTTTTGTACCAATTTCACACATCGGGACTGTGTACAGAAGCCAGGAACCCAAATGAGGTATACCTAGTATCTTGGTCTCGCTCACACCTGACCACCTTTCAGCAGGTAACAATCTATACATACATTATGTATAGGTAGGTACCTACAAGAACTTAATAAGACATGTCAAAAGTTGCTGTTTTAGTAGATTCTGCCTCTGTGTATTATTGATTAGAACATTAGGCTTATGATCTGGAGGTCCGGGTACTGTTTCTGATATTATCAAAATTACTTTGTGAGATTATTCATCACAAATCAAATATTTTTAATGATCACAAACAGTTAGAACATACAAAAATTTATGCACCATACCTACTACAGTACACATGGGTGGCCTGTTTAAGCAATTTCTTCCAGGGAACCACTACCATGATCCAACCATTAATCTTTGTTTAGTTATGTATGACATTGCGGACTAAGTCACTTAATTGTCCGAAAAAGTAAGAGTAAGCTTTGCTTCAGAAATTATATAGTTGGTCCGGGCTACCACCAAAACGATTACCTCCTGTTATTTGAGGGTAGAGACGATCCAGCAGTGGAACATCTATAGGCTATTTATGTTTTATTGAAAATTATATTCTTTTCTTGTAGGTAATATGAACATTGCCCACTTGCCTGCAGAAAATTTGCGGTCAAGGTATTTATGCATTGACCATTTCAATATCAAGTATGTACGAAATGAGACTGGTCATAGAAAAAGACTCCAGAGAAGTGCAGTTCCAGAACCATATCAGACTCAAGACGTTCAAAATCGCTCAAGCACTTCCTCACCAGGTAAGCACAATTAATTTGTCAAGTTATTACCTACAATTGGGTAGGTAGGTACTTACCTACCACTGAATTAATACAAATACAATCAAATTTTTATTGTAGGTTAGGTACCTACCTATTGCTTGAATATCTACATAATATTGGGTTTTAGTATAGTGATAGTGAGTTATTACCTACATGAATGATACCTACCGACCTTGAGTTTTTTTGAAATGTTAGGTACCTAGCTAATTACAACTTACCTACTACTTAGATGTAGACAAGTTAATGTAGGTACCTACCTACCTAGTTAAATGTTTAAAGTAGGGGATAGGTTGTTTGTATGAAGTGTCCGGGCTGTGATGATAGATAGGTTCGATAGGTGCCTATAGACGTCTCGATTCCGAACCATTTTCAGTAACTAAACTATAATAAAGCCGTATTAACATAAATTGTAGGGTTTAAAATAATTAAAGACGTAAAATATTACTTTATTGTACCTATACCAAGATACCTACCTACTATCTATAATACCTACCTACTTAATACCTTAATGACAAATTGACAGCCTCCGTGGTCTAGTGGTTAGAGCGATAGGCTCAAGATCTGGAGGTCCGGGTTCGATTCCCGATGGGGACATTGTCGAAATCACTTTGTGAGACTGTCCTTTGTTTGGTAAGGACTTTTCAGGCTTGAATGGTGATTCAAGCAATCAGGTGTGATCGTTCGAAAAAGTAAGATGATTCCGTGCTTCGGAAGGCACGTTAAGCCGTTGGTCCCGGCTATTAGCCGTAAAAACACCTCCACCAACCCGCAGTGGAGCAACGTGGTGGAATATGCTCCATACCCCCTCCGGTTGATTGAGGGGAGGCCTGTGCCCAGCAGTGGGACGTATATAAGCAGTTTATAATACCTTAATAGGTAAGTATCTACCTAGGTAAGTTAGGTAGCTATAGGTAGAAAAGTAGCTTTTCGCTTTCAACTTTACGCAGACGGCGATTGTCGTAGATGGGTAGGTAATGTAACCTACCATAACGTAACCAGTTGTTTAAGCCTGAAGGGGTAACAAACATACAGGCAGATTTACCTACATACCTAGGTACCTACTACGCATCGCATCGCATCGTACGTACCTATCATTTGCATTTGCGCGACTCAGCCAGTAGGTAGGTACCTGCCTACCTACTTACCTACAATCGTAATAACACGTGACCTCGCGCAACGCAACAAGCTAGAATGGATCTTATCTTTATAATGACATAAAGTCTATAGTTGCTAGACACACGGAATTGAGACGTAGTTGTTTGCAATCTTGTACAAAACAGTGCACCGCGCTTACAGGGCTTATAGGTATATATTATAGCGGTTATTAAACTACCCAAACGCGATGCGTCGAGATCGCGGGCTCGGGCATCAGGATCGGGCAGTGTTATAATAAACAGTTCATTGGTGGGCGACCCACGATTTCGTCATACATTTTATAGGTAGGTAGGTTACATTGGTACACACGATGACCTGACGCATCGTGTGTGGCAGATGAATCGAGTTAATGTAGGTAATAAAGCCTTATCATTCCACTTACTTAAGTAGGTAGGTACCTACTATGTTTGTGGCTCTTTCACGCAAAACCTATACCGCAGCGTAGCTACCTAAAATCATATAGGTACGTAAAGTAAGGCCAACCAGACGAGATACAAAAAGGTAAACAAACGGACCATTACTGAGTTACATTGCGATAACCAGGGATTATCATCTCTGTCCTTATCACTCGTACGCGCAGTTATGGCGTCAGTTGGTCAACGACAGCTGTCGTTGTGTTTCGTGGTAGGTACAGGAAAGCAGTCGGTACTGCAGCTGTCAACATTTGGACCGCCATTTTATGAACATGTTCATTTCTGTTTGGATTGCGTTCGAAGTGATACATATTTTTTCGTCCCCGTATTTACCTACTTAGATTTTTGTTCTTATTATTCCGTTTCTGTTACTTTTATTTTTGATTTTTGCTGGTATTATGAGTAGTTGTTGATTTAAACACAGTATTGACAACATGATTGATAATACGATAGATAGTTTTATCATAAACACAGCTGACTCGGACTCTTCCGACGAATCATCTTTGTCTAGTACAGACGACAGCGATTAAAATTCGAACTTTATGATAATTTATTCAAATATAAATGTTTTGAACCTCTGAAACTTTGTTTACATTCTATATCTCGTCTGGTTGCCTTTAACACGTCAGTAATCTAATCATTATTTTTATTTATTTTATTTTAAGTTATATCTGTCATTATAATTAAAATCAATTTATTCAAACAAAAACAAAACAAACACACCCTATAAATAAAACACCTCCTCCAATGCGTCACATCGAGGCAAGGTGCCCAACAGGCTGGCAGCATTACCCCTCTGAATCGCCAGGCTAATTCTCTGACAGAAATAACTACCAGCCCTAGCATCCCCCGAAGCCCCGATAAGACGCATTGAGAGATCTGTCATTATTATTTTTTTATTCTATCTGTCATTATAATAATATTATAAAACAAAGCTCCCACGCCATTCGCTCGTCTGTTTGTTGGCGGCTATCTCAAAAGAAAAAAATAATAATGACAGATATAACTTAAAATAAAGTTAGTTGTGTTTACAGGAATTAGCACCAATGTCATGACTTACAAGAAGTGTTACATATTTTTTTCTTTGAGCTTCTATATTTGCAACTTTTTACCACGCACTTCGCATGTTGCCAGTTCGGCGCCTAATCGCGCACCGCGGAGAAATACTGTCACGTCGCTATATTAACAGTAACTTTGCGTCCCACTTTTTGAGCGCTGATGTTCAATCTATGTCCGAAAAAAATCAAGACTAGTGGGAGCTTTCATCGAAAAAGCTGCCTAATGGTTTTGAGATATAACAAAACAATGTATTGTGGTTTTTTATAAGTACCTACCTATGTCTATCTTTTAGGAATCACTTATCATACACATTTTAATACTTATAAAAGGGCTACGTTAATACGTTAGTTACCTACCTACTTTAATGAATGTTATAATTGCCCTTTTCTTCCTTTATGTTAGGTATTGTTATCTCCAACAACTTTGCTTTACATTCATCTTTTGGGGCCTTTGGCGACTCAATCATAACCCTGACACTAGGGTTGATGAGGGTGTGCGTCAAGCTAGCGGCCTCAAAAAAAAAATGGGCACGAAAAAATAATTTGACCATACCAAAAAATAGTACTCTTATTGAAAAAAATAGTACCTGTTGTAAAAAAATTAGTACCATCACGGTTCTGGATTTATAGCCATGTTTTATTGCACTTGCTAGCTTGACGGTGAGCGAAATTTGGCGAGAGTTAACGACAAGGTCTTTTGCTTTGATTTAAACGCCAAAAAATAGTACCGAAATAGTACTCACCCCCTGCAAAATACCGAAAGTAGTACTTCAACGGTTCCAAAGTTATAAAGGCAGTTCTTTGATCCCGCTAGCTTGACGTTTTGAAAATACCTATTATCTGGGGAATGCTTGCATACTTCAGTTTGTAACTAATGTCAATAAACTCGTATGAAATAGTACTCCCTACCATCATAATTTGGACCTGATTCTCTTTGTAGAAATATATCAAAAAGTCATTATAACCTATGTCATACATTTATCAAGACAAGTACAGTCGCGAACAAAATTATTACACATGGTCAAGAATGTTGTCAGATTTTACTATTTTTCCCCATTTTGGGTAAAAATTGGTGAAGTGCCAGGGTTGTCAGATGAAAGTAATATCATTGTTGAAACTCTTTGAGTTATTCTACAAATGCTGCAAATTGTTTATTAACAAACACTTCGATCCGTAACAAATTCAACATGAAGGTATAAATTATAAAATAAAACAGCAGATTAAAAATGTATTATGATGTATTAAAATCACAGATTGTTTTCGATAAGAACTAGACCCATGCAGCCATTTTCTATTAAAATTAGTGCATATGGGTGTATGCAATAGGAATTTTTTGTAATAGCAGCACTCTGAAGTGCAAAGAAATGGTAGGGTAGACCTCCAAAATGGCAATACTTACGAATAAATTGTGAGGTTATGTAATTGTCTACGTGACTGTATCAACAACAAATGTATGGCATAGGTTATGATGATTTTTTAAAATTTCTACAAAGAGAATCGGATCAAAATTATGATGGTAGGGAGTACTATTTCATACGAGTTTATTGACATTAGTTACATACTGAAGTATGCAAGCGTTCCCCAGATAATAGGTATTTTCAAAACGTCAAGCTAGCGGGATCAAAGAACTGCCTTTATAACTTTGGAACCGTTGAAGTACTACTTTCGGTATTTTGCAGGGGGTGAGTACTATTTCGGTACTATTTTTTGGCGTTTAAATCAAAGCGAAAGACCTTGTCGTTAACTCTCGCCAAATTTCGCTCACCGTCAAGCTAGCAAGTGCAATAAAACATGGCTATAAATCCAGAACCGTGATGGTACTATTTTTTTTACAACAGGTACTATTTTTTTCAATAAGAGTACTATTTTTTGGTATGGTCAAATTATTTTTTCGTGCCCATTTTTTTTTTGAGGCCGCTAGCTTGACGCACACTTGATGAGGCTGATATTCCACCCACGATAAGAAGATAAGATTCACGACATTATTTAATACATACTATTTTTCGTTTTAGGTTCATCAGGTACTTTTAAAGTACTGACACCGAAAAAGGTGTACAAAAATAAACGGCTTCGCGACTGCGAACTTGAAGAGCTCGTGGAGCCGCCAGCAGTAGCATACCAGTGCAACACGCCGAAGAGAAGACGGTTGTCAATTACTGAAGACACGCCAAAATGCAAAGTGTTAAAAAAGAAATTAGTATTGTATCTAACAATAACAAAATGTAATACCTTTTGAATTAAAGAAGTAGTTTAATTGAATATTTATTGTATTTTCATTCTAGTCATTAAAAAAAAATCCAACTTCATTAAATTTGTTAATTTTAATAATCAAGTAGGTATCTTAATTATAATATACTAATACTACTTTTATATAAATTGTAATGAACAATTAATTATTTATAGTTACTTTAAATGATATCTATCTATGTAATGGAAAGGGGATAGTAAAATAAAAAAGACACATTTCTATTGTTTAGTTATTTATTCAAAACCATACACAAACTCAGTTGAATCAGAAAAGCTGGATCAGTGTTTTTCCCAGGAAAACCTAGGTAACTATTTGGTACTCAACTAAAACTCATTTAAACAGGCACATTATTGCCAGATTCACATTCGGCTGTTTGCACATCCTTTCCTTTACTACTTGGGCCACATTATCTTTCCACTTATTTTATATTATCTTGACTCAACCAGGGTACTCGCTATATTATGTTACCTACAAATGAAAATATAATAGTTATTAAAAGAGCACATTAATTTTGATCGGCAATGATATTCAGAACAAAACATTTCTACCACCCATTAGGTATTATAGGCATTAGTTTATCTATGTATCACAGATAATATAATAACATAACATAAGCAAGATCTTGCATCCCATTGAGGTAGTCAAAGTAACATTCATCACAAGATGAACTAAGCACACGCACCTCACGAGCTTTCCGTTAGGCTAACGATAGGCTGTATCGCTACCTATAATGGTCAGGCCAAGTGTGCTAGATGTGAACTGTTTAAATTAAATTAATGCAAGTCCGGTACCAGGGTTTGAACCGGGTTCATCGTTTGAGATGCAAACAAGTCTACCATTATGACCTATTTTATATTAGAGTAATAGTGACTATATAATAATAGTAGGTATATTGCAATGTATGACAAAACTTGTGTGCCAAAACTCTGCTCTGTCCGCCCTGAGAAGGAGAGTAAGTGTGAGTTAATACTCTCATATACCAATGAGTAGTAATAGTAGGCTCTATTTTTTACATTTAGACACATGGATGACCTATTACGCATGTAATCCGATGAGTTTGAAATTTATCTACTTTATTGAACATTTAGATATTCGGGCTCAAAGAAATGGGTTAATGGGATAATAATTTAAGCATACATACCTGGCATAGTGCGATTCTCATTTATGCAGAACAGAAGTCAGGATTAAGTTTTCACTATAATACCTACAACTCCAAAGAAAATATTTTTCTTTGAAAAGTAGTGTGGCTTTCATGAGGTAGACTTGTATCATATTCATCACTTGGTCATGGTCAGAAAATTGTTGATATGTGGTTCAAATAGCCTTTGCATGTCATTCTTCATAATGGTTATCATCGTCTTTAGAGATCTGAAATAAATTACAGGCTTAAATTCACAACACGCTCACTGCCTAACTAGACTTATTTAACTTTTTTTCAACAAACAGTATATTATGATTTGTACCATAGATAGGTGACAGCTACACAAAAAAGTATCTACTACATACATACTTATACTCACGCCTGTAATCCCGATTAGGCTGGGCAGAGCCACGAGTAAGCAGAGACCAATTTGGAAGCACTTTATACAAAGTCCTCAGGTGCTTAACCGGTGGTCCAATGTAATGTTTCATCATGCCAGAAAAGACTTGTCTTTCATAAAGGTTCTCCTCAGTCGGGTTTACGACACGCCCGGGATGATAAGGGACGATTGCGTTCTAGGTAGGACCTTAGCTATGTTTTTAATTATCTTCCAGTTTTAGTAACTAATTAGATACTTACAGGAGTTGGAGATATATTTTTGCCAATACAAAATGAAGACGTAATCAATAAACCCCACCAAACAAAGACCTTGTATTCTTTGCCCACCAAACATCAGATATAATCGTATGTCAACTAACAAGTCTAACAACTGTCACCTTGACAATGTCACAGATCATTGTCACAGATTATAATACTAACATGTCAACGTTGAGAAAAAAAATCCGTTTGCGCCATCTATTATCTTAATTTTACTCTAACTCTAAGTAAATATATTGTGCTTGCAATAACTTGCACTCAGTAAGCTGAAATTTCACTAGATGTCGCTCGATTCGTTCGATCCCATCAATAAATGACCACTAGATGCCGCTAAAAAAGGGGCGTTTTAGCGGCATCTAGTGGTCATTTATTAGAACTAAAAATAGCCCGAAGAATTGCCCGAGTTAGAACGGCACAGTTTCGTTGTATGACGTGAGGCATCTGTACGTTAGTATTATATGATCTGTGTTTACTAACTACATAATCTCATATTAAATACTAGTCCTTTAATATCTATTCTTAAGTTTTTTGTATTAACATTACGCCGCGCTGTCTACCTACTAGGTATATATTTAATGTCATTGTTTCAAGACGACATTTATAGCTAACCCTATCACAGACTTCGGTCTTTTTGGGTTGCTACTGTAACACTGCATTAAAAACGATTTATCGCGTTGACACGGTCTCTTGGATCTGTTTTGGATAGTGGTGTAAATTAGCTATAAGAACTTGTAATATTAAATAAATATCCAAACTGTTTATTATCTAGTTGTACTTATATCGCAAATCATAATCGTCATTTACGTCGAGTTTGTGTTCACAGTGATAAAATAAGTAAATGAAGTTTGTTGCGCTAGTCAACGCCACATTTAATATAATGTCAGCCCTACTTATACTGATGTATTTTGGGAAATAGAAGAAGTTTCTACTCCGCGCTCCGCTACGTTTAGGTAAAATGAACAGGCCTGTGAAGAGATTTGTAAGTCTACCACTATTCGCGACTCGTCAGGTACATGCGTCGTAGCACTGCCATTTATAACAGACCCTTCTGGTTTAGGTGACTCAATAACAAGTTCTAAAGAAAGGCTTAACGCTTTAGAAAGACGTTTTAAAAATTCACAAGAGTACGTGCCTAGTCGTCAAGGGTCTCTGGCGGCTAGATTATAACCCTGACACTACGGTTTCTGAGGTTGAAAATCCACCTCACAACTCACACGATAGAAGACTTAACATTTTCTCTATCCACAGCTAAAACTCAGCCATGAAGGTACTAGCAGTGTTCGTCGCCCTCGTGGCTTTGGCCTCCGCGGCCCCCCGCTCGTGGACCCTGGATGAGCTGACCGCAGCCATCGAGAATCCCGCCACCGACCCCGCGCTGAAGCCCTACCTCATTGAAGCCCTTAACCAGTACATGGATGCTCTGTGGAACGGACAACAGATTGTAAGTTGCTAAAATACATATTGGTGGAGATATCGACGTATTAGAGAGATAGAGAACTGTGGCGGACCAAGTAGTTCTGAATATTGATCATAGATGGCGTTTATCGATACCTGAAACGCGCTAACGAAGTTCTCACAGCGCTTCGCATATGAACAACGTTCAACTGAAGCTGTAAAACAATGTATGTAAAGACATAAATAGGTGTCAGAAACAGTATCTAATTTCGATGTAATTGCGCTGTGTCAAGTGTTCATAGAATCAGAATGCATCATGCACCATTTCTTTGCGAGTTTGTGACTTTATAAGATTACCTTTGAAAAAATAGCAGTTACTTAATCCTAATTTATTTCTTGATCCGTTACACTGTTATATAACTCTCCTATTTTCGTCCTCAGGAAGCCATGCCCGTGCTGACCCCTGTCGGTATCGTGCCGTCTCCCTCGGAAGCCGCTGTGATCCCCCCCGTGGCCGTGCTCCCTGAGGTCCCAGTCGTCCCCGGACCTGTCTTGGTCCCCGTGGTCCCTGAGCCCACCCCCGCCGCCGCCGCTGAGGCGTCGAGCCCCCTCGTCCAGATCATCGTCAACGTTAATGCTCAGCAACAGGTTCGTAGAGTTACTTGTATTTATCTCGGAAGTGATCATACCTGTTGGAATCTTTCTTTCTCCTTCCGAAGTCTTCATGGCCCTGATTAAGTATCTACTTATGTTGAAATTAAGTCCGGCTAATACCCTTAAACTAAATAACAATATTTTATGTTTAGACTGTTTCAAACGTAAAAATACCATTCTTTTGACCATTTTGCATTGATTTATTGTCTTAGTTCACTAACCAGCATTATCGTACGTTATTTCAACATGAAATTTCTTCACGCAGGGCCCCGGCGCTGGAGCCGTCGTCACCCCCGTCGAGGAACAGGTCGTTGACCCCGTCATTGTTGTCGATGATGCTATCAACACCCCTGAACCCATTCAGGTCGTAGAGACTCCCGTTATCCCTGAGCCCGTGCAGGTGATCGAGACCCCCGTGCTTCCCGAACCCGTGCAGGTTGTTGATCCCGTCATCCCTGAACCCATTCAGGTTATTGAACCCACTTTGCCTGAGATTAACCCTATTGATGTGATTGCCATCGGAGCCCCTGAGCCTAACCCTATTGACGTCATTGCCGTGGGTGCTCCTGAGCCTAACCCCATTGATGTCATTGCCATCGGTGCCCCTGAAGTCAACCCGGTTGATCTGATCAGCCCCGTTCCCGTCGGCCCCGCCGTTGTCGGAGCCGTCGAAGGCATCATCGTCTAAGAATATTAATTATAATTTAAAATTAAAGAAAAACCCTACAATAGCCCGGCGATTTGGAACACAGCTAAAAATACAGTTTGAGTTTTTTTTAAAGATCAACCTGTTTTATTTATTAATTAATTATATTTATACCTCTAACCCGGCGTAGAGCAGTGTGATGTAGTATGCTTTATACCCCCTCTGGTTGATCGAGGGGAGGCCTGTGGCCAGGCTGCGTATGTTATGTTATGCAATTACTTATATTTATACCAACGGCACAGTAAGCCGCTGGTGGCAGCTGCTGAATTATTACTTGCTTACTGAATGTAATTACCCAGTCGTTACATGAGTCATTTCAGGGGCCTTTGGCGGCTCAATGGTAACTCTGATATCAGGGTTAATGAGGTCGGTCCTCGACCTTACCTCACGAATGAAGAAGGAACTGTTTATATAAATGACTGTGGTCCTTTTGGTATACTTACTTTGATTATTTATTTATGTAAGTAATTCGGTTCATCCCAACACATCATTCTTATTTAGGTATTGTTATCTACACAGTCGCGGCCCTAGTAAAATATTTAGATGGTGCGAGATCTCAAAGTGGCACCCGTAGCTCAGCCCCTTAAAATACATTTTTTGTTCAATTAGTTTACGGTCACCGAAATTTACCTGTTTAAATCTTTTAAAAATTTTGTTTATAGCCACCCGGTATCAGTTTTACGTGGCCGCAATCTAACCCGATGAACTTAGTTTGCGGCCAGGGTGGACCAGTCTTGGTTGATCCCCCCCTCCCCCTATTTCAGTGCCCGGTGCGGTCGCACCGCTCGCACCGCGCTAGGGCTGCCACTGTATCTATACACTTTTAGCCAACCTTGTTCAATGTCAATTGTAACTTTGTTGTGCTATGAAAATAATCTATCTATCTTATGAAGATTGTATTGTTGTCAGTTACATTATTTTGACTGATTTATCAATGCAGCTTCGTATCTTGTACAACATATATATATGTATACTTTCACATAGTATACCTCTCTCTCACTCACACTGCACTGATCGCTCCCGGGACCTTGGCCAATGAGGGACTTTGCAATCGGCGTTTCCCAAAAACACAATAGATAGCGAAGTTAAGCTTTTTCTTCGTTTAAACTTCTAATTTCATGGATAACAGACATAATAATAGGTATCTTTTGTCTTTGTTTTTGGGTATAAATGATGAATAATTACAACTTCCACCCATTATTACATAAACATAACATAAACGGCCTATATACGTTCCACTGCTGGGCACAGGCCTCCCCTCAATCAACCGGAGGTGGTACGGAGCATTCTCCACCACGCTGCTCCAATGCGGGTTGGTGGAGGTGTTTTTACGGCTAATAGCCGGGACCAACGGCTTAACGTGCCCTCCGAAGCACGGAATCATCTTATTTTTTCGGACAATCAGGTGATTCAAGCCTGAAAAGTCCTTACCAAACAAAGGACAGTCTCACAAAGTGATTTCAACAATGTCCCCATCGGGAATCGAACCCGGACCTCCAGATCGTGAGCCTAACGCTCTAACCACTAGACCACGGAGGCTGTTACCACCCATTATTATTCTGATCAAAATAATCCAAAAAATGTCAACCAACAATTACATTACATTTTCTGCCATTACATTACATTTTAAAATAATTATGTACCCCAGCAATGAGAAAATAGGTAATTATCACGTTAAAAGTGAACAACGCAATCTATCGTGTGTTTGGGGAAAGTCCCTCATTTGCAAACGATTATGACAATCGCAGTGATAAAAGAAAATATGGGATTAACATGTCACATTATGTCAATCCCATATTTTTTATCACTGTCGTTTGCAACTTGGCTAAGGGTATCTAAGACGGATATAATTTGTTTATTTTCAATCACCCAACTTAGAACTGCAGTCAGTCATCTTAATCTAATCTTGTTTTCTTTTTACTATCATATATGAATCAGCTAACATAAAAACCGTGAGACATTCTCATTCCTAAAAATTGCACGGAAATATTATCATTTACTGTGTAAAATTATAAGAGTGAGGCTACACGGTGCATTGTAGATACTTTGCGACGCAGTTGCAAATGTGCCTATTTCTACAGTTACTTAACTTATAACTCATACGAATCAAGATTGAGGAAGTGTTCTTATGCTCGTAAATCGGACGGGTTACGTTAGCAATTGTTGAAAAAGGAACATTTGCAACTTGGCTAGCCGCTTTTTTTTGACGTGACTTATTGAAGATTTGCCGCAGATGGCATTAACTACTTGGCCGGACAAATGGTGAGCGCTGAGGGCTCTCACCCGGTACAAAATTTAAGACAGCAGTCCTGAGGGTGCCCAGTTGGGCGCGAACCTCGGGTCAGGGCGTCGTCTGAATGGATAGCCACCTAGGCAAAATATACTATGCATTGTGTAGCCTCACTCACATAATTTCACATAGTCAATTATAAGGTTTCTGTAATACTACTTACTACTACTACTTACTGTACCGATACTGTTACTGTTACTGTTACCGATACTGTTACTGGTGTGTACTGTTACTGTGTGTGTCTTGTTTACTTAGTTAAGAGTCTTTTTGTAATTATTATTATTATTATTATTATTGTACCCTCTGAGCGGAGTCCGGTGCGTTGTTAAATTACAACGACTGACTGCTTGGCGCTCAGAAAGTTGAAATCACAACGTAGCCACAACGCAACGATCGTTAACGTTCGTGTGGCCGCTCTCTACCATGTATTGTTATCAACCTAGTCACGCGAATATTTCCACCGCAAAACAGGTGGGCGTTGATAGTTGATAATGTTTGGCAGTTATCAATATGTTGACGGTGCGGTATCTCTATCGGAATGATTTATATGACTACCAAGGTTGTGGGGACGCCAGTTTAGAAACTTGTTTCGATAATATTGGTGTTTCGTTGTGTTTTGTAAGTATTATTTTGTATAAGTATTTACGTAGTCGTTGTAAGTCCGTAGTCGTTATATGAGCCATGTCAGGGGTTTTTGGTGGCTCAAATGAACCTGGGACAAAGTAGATGAGGTGGGTCATTCTGGGTCATGATCCACACGATAGAAGAATTCCTATTTACTTTGCATTGAATTAACAATACCATTGTAAAGATTTCACAAATCTGTGATAAGATTTGTCAGCCTTGCAAGGTGGTTATTTAAATATAAGAAGTATGTGTAGAAGGCTTTTTTTTTAATTTAATATATTTAGTGTTGTGTTGGCTTGGGTGGATTAGCAGCACAGATCTCCTTTTTCTCCAGCCTAGACAAAGGACTTTTGAATGATGAGTAGATAACAGTTGATAAATAATATATGTACTGTATTTTTATCTACTTGATCAAATTGTACTACATAGAATGCAATAAATAATTGAGTATTGAGTATTGTCACAAAGTTCCTTGATAACAATTTTATATCAGATGACATTTTTATTATTGTATTTTATCAATAAACTAGAAACAATAGTTTTTTTTTAATAAAATACTTTGGTCAACATTAAATGGATTTTCGTTAATCTTTTGCCTACTTAAATAAAACGTGCGTGTCGTAAAAACCGATTGAAGGATTGTTTCCTTTCTAATATTTGGACCGTCATTTGATCTGACCACTTGACACCATGCGGTTCATCATAGATCCATCTTAGTGGATCAAAAGAGGCTACAAGGTGTCTGATTTCTTGTTGCTCTGCTCACCACTTTAGGGATTACAGGCATGAAATTTTGTGTGCACGTATGTGCCTGATAAAATAACGTAATTATTTGGTGGTAGTAAACTGCATCGGCCACAATCCAGTGGTCGTGGCGCTAGTGTCGCAGATTCTGCATAAGATTTATCATGCTTTGTCAATTAGCTCCATTAAAATCCGTAGACTTGTTTCGTGGAGCTAATTATATTTTAAAGCTGGGGGGGTTAAAAAGGCCACTACGAAGAAATTAATCTGAAAAAAGAAAAATGCTATTTGACATTTGTTTGCATTGCGCACTTACTTTCGTATACGCAAATGTTAAATTGCAATACTTATTGTTTTTTTTTTGATGAATTTCTTCGATATGGTCTTTTTAACCCCCCCTGGTATCTTTAGTCTTCATTTTGTATTAGGACTGTACCGTAATTCACCTACTTTTTTTTCCAGCTAAAAACAAATTCAAAATGGTCGTCCCGAGTGTGACAATGAACGAATTATCAGAGGAAATACAAACCACGAAAAACGAAACGGTAAAGAAAGTCCTGATTGGCATTTTAAATGATTTCATGGATTTGCAGTATGGTAAAACTACACCGTACACTTCTGGCCAGGCCGTGTTACCAAATGAAACTACCATCCAAGACGTGGACATTGCAGCTGCTCAAACCAACGACAGAAAGTTTAAAGATATCTTCGTGAAGATCTCAGAGACGTATAAAAGTGGTGACTTGACGCCTCAGTCGAAGAATGGGGACAACGGACTCTTCTGGGACCCTAAATGCACTCCAGTTCTGGTTTTAGTTAGGAGTAACCCTTAAATATTGATTATGTAACATTGGCGTGACTTTGTATGATGCAGTATTTATATTGGATGACGGTTCTTTGTATTTTTATAAAGATTACCTACATTTATGATCTCATTATAACGCCATTATTGTATTTATCTTTATTCGCATAAACGGAGCAGGGGGTTAAAATGGCCACATCGAAGCAATTCATCTAAGAAAGCAATATTGCTATTTGACATTTGTTTGCATTGCGCACTTACTTTTATATGCGCAAATGTCAATTTGCTATATTGCTTTTTAAGGTAAATTGCTTTGATGTGGCGTTTTTAACCCGTCTAATCTTCGTATAGAATTATTTAACACATATCAGCATAGGGATATAAAAAAGTTTGGATTTTATATACTTATTTCTAAAATGTCTATTTTTTTAAAGTGTCTATTATTTTATTTCATCAGCACTAACTCGTATTTATTATGTTATTTAAACTCATCTTACAATATTCCATTCTTCTTCTATCGTAGTAAGTAGACACCAGATACCATGGATGCTGGTTGGTACTCCACCTCACAACCCACACGATAGAAGAAGAATATTACATTATTTATTACCTGATTAATATAAATATACTTATATTTTAGGTGACTGATAAATAAATAACATTAACTGGGAAAGCCGATTCTGAGTATTATTCATTCTGATATGGGTCTACCTACTTACACTGAAAAGAGAAATTTAAATTGAGAAAGTTTACTAGGACGGGACTTGCGTTGAAACAAAAATCCCGACAAAAGAAACAACTCGCCCGGCTTGACATCTGCGTATCGAGCGTATTAACTATTACGTCACCTGATATTACGTCATCCTCATCCTTTGTCCTTGCTTTTATATCTCCATTATGCCAAGTAGTGAACGCCATATGCGGAAAATATACAAAAAGCAACTTCAAAACAAAGCGCGGTGGGCCGATCGCCATCGTGAAAGCATTTTTAAGACTTTCTATCACATGTGACTGCAAGTTGCCTTCTGATTACTTGTGGCTCTGCCCACCCCATTAGGAATTAGGTGCGTGAATCATGCTTGTTTTGGTGAGTAAAATTTGGAGTAGGCGTTCTCAGTGAATACCCGTACTGTTCTCTGGCACAATGCCAATATACCTACATTACAACAGAAGGTTGCGTTCAGCTGTGGAGTTCGTGTGAAATATGCTGGGAATACATTAGATGTATCTCTAACTTGGTATTCCTTTGCATTTTAATCTTCGGGTTAGGTAAGCGGACCCTGTGAAATACGGGATAATGCTAGGGAGATGATGAGGTACTAAACTTATCAAATATAAAGGATGGCCATAGGGTTTTAACATGAAGAAAAATACATATTAAGTTCGTCATTATACTACAAAAGGAAAAGATCAGTGGGTAGACCAGCGGCCTGGTGGTCGGATGACATCATTGCAACGGCGGGAAAGATGTGGATGAGGTTAACGCAGGACGGGACAAAATGGTGCATAGTTGAGCAGGCCTATGCTCGGGGATGATGCGGGCTAATTGATGATGATGATGATTATTATAATACTCAAACTAAATCGGGAATCGAACCCAACAGCTTGGTGGCCTATATATAACACCATAGTCTTCACAAAACACAATAAAAAAAAAGGTGTAAGTACACACTAGGGAATGCAATCCCGATCTCGCGAGATCTCGTCTAATTTTTCGGGATCAATCCCGAAGCATAATATGACGAGATCCCATTCGAGATCGACGGGATTGGGCGAATCTCCTTGAGTTCTACTTTTTGTTTTGATTATGCTGATTTCCAAAGAAAACTTAATTATTTGGTTAGTAATATTGAAAAATAAAGGTATTCGTTTTATCTCTAAAAATATTTTGTTTTAATTAACCTCACTATCACAAACAAGCAGTTTTCATCATTTCAGCCATCCTGACTTTAAATTTTTTTATAACCTAGACGAGATCCCGAAAATTTCGAGATCGCGTGGGATTGATATTTCCAATCCCGCGGGTTCTCGAATTTGCGATCTCAAGTCGGGATTGCATGCCCTAGTACACACATGTACTTAGATAAAATTTTCTAAACATTCGTATTGGTATTATCTGCTTTCGTGACTGTAAGTATCATAGGTATTATCGTCGACGTAAGTATTGAGTTACTATAATCATTACAATATCAGTCACTCACAAGATTATAAGGAAGTCTAATAATTGATATCTACAGGCGTAATAAATGTAAATTGAATAATTTATGGGGGTATTACATTTAATGCCTACACCTAATAAAATTTGATATGGAATTGTAGGAAAAATATTATCAGAAATATTAGTTACCGAAAATCTATTATCATAGACATAAGGGAAAAGACCGTTAAACTGCGCAGGTGTGTACTTTCTAAAAGTTTTTTTTAATACATAAGTAGGTACTTCAATATAATACTTCTATATTCTGTGCCTATAACTGCAATATTGTCAACGACACAGTTTTAGTATTAAAATATACTTAAGTACTTCCATTCTTCACTTACAATTAGTACCACAAACGACCCTGGAACCAGGGTTGATGAGGTCGGGTATTGATTTTACAAACTATACGAAAAAAGAAGTGCTAGAAAAAGTTAATACTACAATAAAATCTGAATTAGTGCACCAGAGTTAAAAAAATAAAGTTTAGAAACTTAGTGATTCAATTATATTTTTACAGATATGAAGGTAGTATTCCTTGCATTGTTCCTGGCTGCAGCCACGGCCCTGCCCGTGCCCGACGACGACGGTGTCGCGATAGACGTGATTGTCAACGGCGTCCCTGAAGGAGAAGCCTTGGAAATTGCTGACGTTCTAAACATCAAGCTTCAGGAACACGTCGACGGACAACTTGTATCTGCTACAGATGCCCTCTATCCTTTCTCAGCTCAGGGTATTGCTGCCGCTGCAGCTGCAGCTGAGACCGTTCCTGAAACCGCAAACCCTGAGATCGAAAAACCTGAACTTCCTGAACCTGTCATTGTTGTAGATGACACCATTACTCCTGAAGACAACGAGGTAGTAGTCATTGTAAACCCCGAGACCCCTGAAGTTGTAAATCCTGAGGAAGCTCAGATACAAGATGAACTTGAAGCACCTGCGCCTATTGTTTTGCCTGAAGCGCCGGCAGCTGTAGTCAACCCTGAGCCAGCTTTACCTGAAGAGGTTCCTGTACCAGTAGTGCCTGAACCTGAGCAAGCTGTAGAGAGTGTGCCTGCCCCGGTTCAGGGTGAAGTTTTCAACGATGGCTTAGTGCAGATTTCCGTTAACCAGGAACCTAGTGTGTTTGGTACTCTGCACTCTTGGTTCAGCTTGGTCATCAATTACATTAGAACCAACGGCGCAACCGAGACCAACCAGGTCGTGTAATTAAATAGTAACATTATACACACGATGACAGTAATGATGAAGATCATATTCGACGAACACGTTTATCAGTAGTCATCGTGTAATTTAGTTCTTCAATCGCTTTGAAAACTTTAAAGATTTGTACGTAATGCTTACTTAATTTGAATTAAAGTTTAGAGGAATTCTGAAATTTTGTGTACTTTTTCTTTATAATAACGAACTTTCCAGGCTACATTCTCTAAAAAAAATTGATGGCACTGTTCAGATTTAACGTGATAATTATTAACTATTTTGTCATTGCTCGAGGTTATTGAATTAATTATTCAAAAATACAATGTAATAGCAGAGGAGACCAGATAGATAGTATATAGAGTTACGTACCTATGTTGCTATTGCTGCCTATATTGCTTCATTATATTTTGATCCGAAAAATAATGGATGGAAGATGTGTTGTGCCTGGGTGTAATAACAAGCATTTATACCGAAACAAAGATAAAAGTTGCTTACTTATATCTGTTATTCATAAAATTAGAAGGTTAAACGAAGGCAACACTGAACAGCGTCATATATAATTTTTGGGGAACGCAGCCTGGAAAGTCCCCCATTACGAAGATGGTACCTATCTATGCCCATAGCCCATGGTAAAGATTTTTGAGAGTATTTCTATTAAGGTAAACCTAGCTCAGACACTGGTGGGGGGCGGAGAGTTGCCGTTCTATACGTAGTATTATTCCTTAATCTATGGTAGTGTTGTATGATAAAATATTTTATACCGTTTTTCAAAATGAAAATGATGATGATGATGTTGAATGTATGTGGCCGTGCATTCACTGCTGAGATCGGTTACGTCAGCCATATGAGAGCGCATCTTAGGCGTTCCTAGATTGGAGACTTGTCGCCATTGCCGAATACGGCTGGAAAGGATATATGTGGGGTATGAGTGTGTGTAGGTGTTTGAGGTGTAAGAGAGTAAGGTGATGGTAAGATAAAGGAGAAGGAATGAGACGGAATTGAAAGACAGAGAAACAGGATATGCGAGGTACAGGTTTACGAGAAGGAGGAATGATACGAGCGAAAACGGAAGGAACTGAATATAGCGGAAGTGTGAGAGGTAAGGAGTGAAAGGGACAGGAGATTAGAAAAGATGGCGAAAGTGTGTGCGCGTGGTACTGGAAATGTTTTGTGAAGAATTACTCGAAAATAATATTGTGTGTGCATTTGGTTGTAAAACTTTAAAAAATAAACAGTGGGAATTGGGCTTGAGTGTTTTTCTCCGCTCCCTCCCACATATATAATAATACCGTTTTTACCGTTACCGTCATGCCTGTGGTTAGCAGTAAGAAGTTTGTATTACACTACTCTTACGTATTACGTGATAGTCTTGCTCAAATGGCTTGACTTCGTCATCGTTAGTGTCACGGGAATTCCATTTTACATTTGGAACATAGATAATTAAGATAAATAGCCGTAGTAGCCCAATTGGTAGAACGCTTGCCTCTCACTTTGAGGTCCCAGGTTCAAATCCGGCACAGCCTAAACCAATGATTGTCGAATTGGTTTTCGAATTCATGTTCGGTTCATAAATAATTATCCCGTGCTCAGCGGTGAAGGAGAACCCACATTGCCGAGAAATGCATTTTTGGAGGTATGTGACCTAACCTGTATTGGGCTGGTTGTCCCTTCGCGGGTTGGAAGGTCAGAGAGGCAGTCGCTTCTGTAAAAAACCGGACCTGTCAAATATTCAGGTTAGGTAAGTGAACCCTGTGAAAAACGCGATAATGCTAGGGAGATGATGATGATGATTTTGATCATAGATAATTGAAATGACGTGGTTACTGAGATTTGTGCCTGGTTGATAGAAATAGGTTCGCCCTCTTTTATACATGGGATTTAAACATAGCTGGCGAGGAGTTAATGTTACTTTACATTCTATACACCTCTTGCCTACACCTTTTGCCTACCCCTTCAGGGATAAGCCATCATGATGTGTTGTAGTATATAGATGGAGGTACTTCTGTGTTAGTTTACCATTATAAACAGGAGACCTTTGACGCTGTGGCCCGAGGCGGCGCCTTTGTAACATATGATTGCTCTAGGCATACGAGCCTTTATCTTTTTTTATTGAAAGGTTTTGTTTATTTAAAGACATGTGGTTGACCTATGGTTCTCCGGCTTGCTTCTCAAACAGGGAGCGCCAGAAAGGATGGCTCCAACATTGTATACGGCGGTACGGCTCACCACCTATCACGTTGGTGTAAAAGAAAGCTCGGTGAGGTGTGGGTACTTAGTTCATCTTGCGATGGATGTACTTCTGACTACCCCAATTGGAATATAGTCGTAAGCTTACGTGTGTATGATAGCAGCATCTCGTTGAACAACAAACTTAATGGTGCTCTTTAGGTAAGAGATGAAATGCCGCAATATTATGAACTATTTGTGCTCAAAATTTTAGAGGGCGTCGTGTTAAGTTTGGCACATTTTCAGCTAAGTTCCTGTCTGTACTTAGGTCGTTAGCGCGGACCAAACTTGCGATAGCTTAACCAACTTCACTGGCAGAGGCATCAATGCCCCCCAGTCTTGTAATTTGTCCCAAACTTTTATGGAAACGTTATTTATAACTGTAACTAAGCCAGGATATTTACAAACGATTACGCCGTTTGAAAAACGTCTCTGTAACTTTTAAAATGTCGTCGAAATTTACCGTAGTTGGTCACGAATTTGTAAGTTAATGTTTTACATGCATGCACGTATCTGTAATGCCTGAGTCGTACAAGGGCATTAATAATATTAATGACCTGAAGTTATCGTCCATTTACAATACAATACAATACAAAAACTCTTTATTCAACTCTCTTTTCTGTCAAAAACAAAAACAATACAAAAACTCTTTATTTAACTCTTCTCTTTAATAATTTCTTTTTTACTTTTTCTTTATAAAATTCTTCTTTTTTATTCTTTATAAATTAAAACTATTTTGATTATAATACAAATTACAGGAAGTAGAATATTATTACTTGACATTATCATAGAATAAGAACAATACCTACTTCGTATAGAACTGTAACTCTCCGCCTCGCATTAAATTGGACAAGGCGCTGCCGATTTCACCCCCTCTGGGCGACTTCATTCAGTTTGAATTCATGTTTTGATCATAGATAAATTGATATCACGTGGTTTCTAGGATTTGTGCCCTGTTAAAGGCAATAGGCTCGCCCCCTATAACATGGGACTTAAACATAGCTGGCTAGGAGTGGGTATTACACTTATACACCTCTGCCTACTCCTTCGGGGACAGAGGCGTGATGCTGTGTTATTTTTTAACAACAACCAGTTTTAACTGGTTTTATAATATAGCCTGTAGGGCTAACATGCGCAATGTGATAAAATTTTGTCGCGGTCATTTTATATGTTCCGACGATATAATTATGTCGTTTTGTCGATTGAGGCTAATATGTGAACCCAAATAAGTCATGTCGTTCCATCAAAATACGAACAAAATCACGTGTCATGCATGTTAGGGAAAAAACAAATTATCGATTTCGACAAAATTTATTGAATTGTACGATTATGACGCTGCGTATGCTAGCCCTGCTGGGCTAAGCATAGGTATGTCTCTCGTGTGACCGGGCGAATTATCGTTTGGACATTTTCTCCTATTCAACACGGATTTCCGATGGACCACTAATAGTGTCTTCTTATCTTTTAATTACTCGCTGTTCTTATCCTCCATCCACCAAATAGAATTAGTCCCAATTGTATTAGTTTTTCCCTCCATGGCAAATGAGACGAACTACAGAATGAAATGCTTTCATACTTGATTTTATTTCTTGATATAGTGTTCTTTAGGTTTAGAGTATTGTCAAATTAAATCAAATATTATACTTTATTGCACAGAGCTTTATTTTAACTATTATCAGTCATTACACGTGGATAGTTAGGTGGCCTTATTGCTCTAGAGCAATTTCTTCCAGGCAACCACTACTGGGAAACAAACATTTACTAGACTTGGATGCGGGACAATGCTATAAGATATAAATAAAAGTAAACTAAACTATTATAACTAGTTAGTAAACTATTATATATTTAGATTGAACCTAGCGTGTCTATTGTGAGATTTGATAACAAAAATCTCATGTGAATGAGCTTATAATATTGAGGTTTGCATTATAAGCACATCCCGGACACTTCATACAAAACATCTTTTACACAGACACTACACATTGATCGTACACGCGCATCTGTGTGTGTAACGCCTATTGCCATACGATTGAAGACTCATAAACTATGTCCAAGGGGGGGTGAGGTAAATCTAGCTCAGACGCTGGTGGGGAGCGAAGAGTTGCCGATCTATACGTAGTATTATTCCTTATTCTATGCTATAAGGCTACGATGATAATGGCCCCGATTCCTGCAGACACCTCCTAATTTTATTTTAAGTTATGTTACCCGTCATTTTCTTATACACCGAAAAGGAAAGGGATGGATGATTGCCAACAAGTTAATTTTAAAAGGAACGAATAACCCGTGCGAATAAAATAGGCATCTCCCTGGTATGCAATCCGTTTGACGTAAACAGCACTATTTACTTAATTCAGTCATACGAATTTTCAATCACTTACCCACCGAAATAAAATTGTTAGAGGGTAAGACATTTAAAAAACGTCTAAAAAATTGCCTAGTTGATAAGGAATTTTATGACTTGAATGAATATTTTGAACAACAAATGATATTTGAAATTGACAAATGTTTATAATGTGACTAATTATTAGGTACTTACTTATTTCCTTGATGCTTAATAATGACATTATTTGTAATATTGTACGTCCGACATGGACATGCTGTTGAGACAATTTTATAATTTTTGACACCTGCATGTATGAATAAATTTTATGCCTGTCGATTACCCGTCCCTTTCTTTTTCAACGGTTGAGAAAATGACAGGTATAACTTAAAATAAAATTAGATGGCGTCTGCAGGAATTAACACTATTATGCAGATAACATGATTAAACCAATACGCACCAATAAATAAATAAACTACCATAACGGCTTGTATTACAAAAGATTTAACAGAGAATAATATATTCACTTATTTGAATATGCTCTTTACATAAGGGTTATACATTTATGAGCAGTAAATCCAAATGAATGCCAAAGAAGGAAATGGAAACTGGTATAATAAATAAGATATTCAAACCGTGTACCTGGTGAGGTGGGGTTTTTAATAAGGTAGGTATTTTGTGATGTTTGTTTTACGTTATAATATTATTACTACGCGTCGCTTTGCTCGACTTTTAATTTATTTAATAATAATAAATTAGCCTCCGTGGTCTAGTGGTTAGGCTCACGATCTGGAGGTCCGGGTACGATTTCCGATGGGGAAATTGTCGAAATTTGTGAGACTGTCCTTTGTTTGGTAAGGACTTTTCAGGCTTGAATCACCTGATTGTCCTAAAAAGTACGATGATTCCGTGCTTCGGAGGGCACGTTAAGCCGTTGGCCGTAGAAACACCTCCACCAACCCGCATTGGAGCAGCGTGGTGGAGTATACTCCATACCCCCTCCGGTCGATTGAGGGGAGGCCTGTGCCCAGCAGTGGGACGTATATAGGCTGTTTATGTATGTATGTATATACATTATCTGCCCACTGAGTGACTGACTGACTCACTCACTGACAGAGTTGTTCTCCCAGAAGGAGCGTCGGGGGGTAAAAATTACTTATTAAAATATGGAATATACAAGTCTGTCGTACATTTCGGTACAACATTTATAACTGCGATTTCTCTTGGGGTTTGGATATTACAGGCAACAGGTGATCACACCTGATTGTCCACACGTTAACTTCAGGGGCTTATGGCGGCTCAATAGGCTAGTTTCCAACTAGTCAAATCAGTTACTTTAAAACGTGACAAAATGTGGGTTTTATTATTACGTTTTTCTTGATTAAAAATTCATAAATAAGTTACATAAATAGAAAAAATAAAATTGTTTTAGTTACTTTTAGACCTGTTTAAAATAATAGTAAACAGAATTTCATAATTTATCTTGAAGCTAGTACACGACCCAATTAGAAAAAGCCTCCATTTCCTTTTATTGTAAGTTAAGCATCCCCCGAAGATTGGAATTAGACGGGTCTTCGTCGTTGTGGACGCGATAACGTCTGTAATGTCTTATCGGAAACCGTCCGGAAATCACAAATGTCCGGTTGTCCGGTTGGCCGGACAGACATCACTTTTGTCACAATTCTCGACGAAAAATTGACAGCGGTAAGTAGATAGCGGAGCATTATTATCGGTAGATAGGTACTTGCACAATGAAATAGGTTTAATGGTTCTTGATTGTGCGTCCTTTGATTACCTATTAGATCTTGGCACTTCATTTAAGTACTTCATCATCAGCCCATTAACGTCCCCACTGCTGGGGCACCGGCCTAAGTACTTAAGTAAGTTTAAATTTTTGATACATTGGCCTGCAAAATTAAGTACCTAAGCACTTCTAAAATTTCATTTTTTTTCTGAACTGTACAAGTTAGAGATTTAAAATAAAAAAGAACGTTTTATAAGTAGATACCTTTGTCAGCATACATTAGTAACATTCCGAGCTATTTTTATTTCGAGATGATAATCGACTTTGTTTTTGAATTCGTGTTTGGATCATAAATGATTAACCTGCTCAGCGGCGAAGGAAAACATCATGCGGAAACCCACATTTCCGAGAAATGCATTTTCGGAGGTATGTGACCTAACCTGTATTGGGCTGGTTTTCCCTTCGCGGGTTGGAAGGTCAGACAGGCTGTTCTTCTGTAAAAAGCCGTACCTGTCAAATCTTCAGGGTAGGTAAGCGGACCCTGTGAACACGGGATAATGCTAGAGAGGGTGATGGTATTAAAAAGTTATTATAATTTTAAAAGTGTAGTGTAGTTTACTTAGATTTGCACGCCAGTGTAGATAGACAACGCGATAATATAAATACTTACGTAAGTAAGTAAAGTGGTAAATAAACGACAGTTAAGCTTATCTACCAACTATACCTTGTATGGCCAAGTAGAATACCATCAAAACACCGTGACCATGCCCTTAAGAACTCCTTACAGCCTGGCCACTGCGGTTGAATCGACCAGTGGCGTGCAGGAGTCGCGTGATAGCAGCGCGTGTCGCATTGTTTGCGACTTGAAACATATTAAACTCACTCGCACTAATGTACCGAGCTAGTGGCTTTATATTGTAGGCTTGTTTCAACTGTTTGTGGGATTATAATTTGAACGCTAGACTACAGTACAGAGTAAAGAATACTACTATTAGTTGCACTAACACAGTTGGCTCGACCATTATAGACCGCGATACGGCTCACCACTTATCATGTTGGTCTAACAGAAAGCTCGGTGAGGTGTGGGTACTGAGTTCGTCTTGCGATGGATGTACTTCTGACTACTCTAATCGTGAGTTTACGTTATATTTTATGTTGTTTTGACGTCGACGAATGGCGAATTTACAATTGGAGATAGTTGAAAGGATGGAGGGTAACATAGGTTGAGAGATGGAGAGAGGGGGTGAAAGTTTGTACGGAGCATTCCGCAATATTCAAGGAAGTAAGCTAAAAATTGATATGCGAACTATTTATGACTACAACATACATCATTTTTTGTGGAAATCTATCCCCAACCCCTACAAAGAGGGAGTGAAACTTGATATGTGACTCAAGGTAGGACGCTAAATTTTGGTAAGTACATTAGGTAGAGGGAACCGTGTTACCCCGAATTTAGCACGGGTGAAGCCGCGGGCAAAAGGTAGTGGTGAATATCAAAATGTGCTAAGTTTGGTGGCGAACTTTCATATAATTTTTTTCGTGAAAAATTGGGTTCCGACATGAAGGATCCTTTTGAATCCTTTTTCATGTCGGAACCCAATCATTCACGAAAAAATAATATGAAATTTCGCCACCAAACTTGAAATTTTGATATTCACCCTAGTAAAATATAAAACTAAAACACTAAAACACTATATGCTGGTGCGTCGTGCGCTCTCAGCTGTGCTAACACAACATGTGCTAGAACTGAACCGGCGTTGGGTATTACCATAAGCGTCAGTATCTTGCCAGCATCGAGACAGCTTACCATAGCATTATAACTTATAATAGATAGTCAGTGTGAGTACATACAGGATGTTAGTGACATCGTAACGAATACTGAGGGGGATGATTCAGACCATGATTCTGAGTTAATATCACGTGGAATTTACCGTCGCATTTACCATACAAGTACATGGGTTTTAGTGACACCGTAACGCATACTGAGGGGGATGATTCAACCATGGTTCTGTGTTGATATTAAGTGGAATTTGCTGTCAGAAAATTCATGTATTTTTTTAAATTATTTTCAGTTCCATACTTTTGCGACGCAAAACTCCACTTGATATCAACTCATAATCATGGTTTGGATCATCCTTTAAAGTTTTCGTTACGATGTCACCAACACCCTGTATATGTTGTGGCCAGATGTTAGAATTGATCATTTCATGATGTGTTCGACCATTTCATAAAATGGTAATTTCATGAAATAGCCAACTTAAGTTGAGCATATGTTTGAAATGTCAACGTTTAATGATATTTCAATCAACGTTTGGCCATATGGTTAATGTAGGCGGTGTCCATGTTATGAGGTGTGAAAAAATGCGAATAGTCGATTCATTTCTTAGGTTTAAAATTATTTACCTAATCGATAGTATCAATTTGGAAAATTGATCAATTACATTGATTCATCGATTGTAATATCAATCAAGTTTTAAATATTATCGACACCAGGGCAGCGCCACTACCGGTGGATAAAATTACTAAGTTTACGATATGATTGCCAACCCTTGGCATATCACGAAGTAAGCATGCATTTAGTTGCTCATATCGTTAAACGTTTTGTGTGCATTGATATGGCCAAACTTCATCATGATGTGGCCAACGAATGATATTCTATTTCATGAATTATTTAATTTATTTTCATGACCATTGCATGAAATGATCGAGCACATCATGAAATGATCAATTCTAAGATCTGGCCACGACATATACATAAACTTAAGCCTATTATACTTGACTACCCCTGTAGTTGGTACATAAAGTTGATAATGAGATAGTAATGGTATGAAAAGTTTAATGGATGCGGAGGAAGCAAGAGAACTACGTCAGGATTGAAGAAAATGGAACTTTATAGTCTCTGCTTACCCCGATTGGATCAGGCGTGAGGTTATATATTTATTTATGTGAGAATTGCCTAATAGTTAAAAGTTGCAATAGCAAGTTGTTTTCTCGTAACTTGTGGGTTCTGCCCACCCTGGCAGGTAACGGGCGTGAGTAATATGTTTCTGTTCGTAAATTTTATGTATGTATGCTTATCATACTTATTAACTTTGGCGGGGCTACTAAATGCTTCTATCTTGGCACCGCCTTGTCATTTAAAATAGCAATTACCTACAGCGTAAGTTTCGAGAGACACGAGTGAAGACTGTGTTTTATTTATTTTTATCTTATCTTCGCGGCGTCTAGTTACTGTAGATAGAGCAGACATATAAACACACAGGCATTTTTTGACGTGACTTATTGTAGGTTTTCCTGAGATCGATCGATCCATAGTCTTTGCTTACCCCGGTGGGAAATAGGCGTGAGTTTATGTATGTTGATGATTAACACAGTTGCTCCATCATTATAGATGGCGATACGGCTCACCACCTGTCACATTGGTGTAACAGAAAACTAAGTAAGGTGTGGGTACTTAGTTCAGCTTGCGATGGATGTACCTCTGACTACCCCAATCGGGATATAGTGGTGAGCTTGTGTTATGCATTGTTGAGGATTTAGAAGAACTTTTATTGACTTAACATTTCCAAGCAAAAACAGTCCAATTGTCAGCAATATCTCCTAAAAATCTTCAGATAAATGTCTTCACACTCAATAATTGTTCCAAAAAATAAAAGAATCGACAAAACGGCAAACTTAAAACATTTCAACAAATATTCCCCCGATTGGCACTCGAACCCGGAAACTTTTACACAGCAGGTGGTTGTACTTCCAGCCCCTGAACCGATTGCCAATTTTTTTTTAACCTTGGCAACGCCTTTACATTTTACCATAGCAATGAAAGTAATTGTGTAAGAAAATATATAACACAAAGTAATGGTTTAAGACAGGGATAATATTTTTTCTTTCATAATAAATATTTACGACATGGATACCAAGTATCTACAGCATATTTCAGAATTATATTTCACGAGGGTATTAATTATGTAAATATATCATAATTGATAGACAGTCGCGAAAAAATGTATGTAGTTTATTTTCCAAAGAGACAAGTTAGAATAGAATATGTTTATTTATCAAAAAACTTAAACATGTATACATTACTGGCGGACCCCGCACTAGGGAAACCCTGTATCGCGGAGGTCCTGAACATTTGTTATTACCAACGCACATTTACGCACATTTTCGACACATCTACATAATCAGTTAATATGAAAGTAAATATTATGTTAATAATAAAAGTAAGTTGTACTTTTTTATATTCAAACTTTAAGAATAAAAGTAATTTATTTCAACTTTCCATTACTCTATCCACCGAACTACCATTTAGAACATTGATCTACATGTACGCGTAGCACGATCGTAGCACTGACGTAGGCGCGTAGCACAATTGCTGCGTCGTAGCTTCTTTTTTATTTAGTAAGACAAAGCTCAGGCTTTGTTTCATCTGCGTGTCTCATTGAGCCTACCGTGGAACAACAATTTATTTATAAATGGATATATTTTGCAGACTTTTTGTATTCTAGTGAAGTTCGCAAAATTCTGTAAAGTTAGCTCTAAAGTTTCAATCGGAACGATCCACCTAACCTACATCAAACAAATTCATCGCGGAGGTAAATAAATCAATATAAATTTTTAAACCCATTTGTGACCTAGAAAACTGGGATCGCGTTACCGATAGAAAACAGCTTTGACCGCATTGTATTCGATCGAGTTAACTTTTTACTTTCACGAAACGGCGAGAGAATCGATAGGCTGTGCTGCCGGCACGGCTGCAGCAGTACGACAATTATTGTGCCGGCTCCGACGCGGGCGAATTTAGGGCAGCGGTCGGCGCGTGGGGGCGGCGCGGGTAGAGGGGTCGGCACGGGGTAGTGGAGGGGGTGGCGCGAGGGGAGGGGGCGGCTGCCCCGGCCAGTCCGCCTCGCGCGTCGTCGCGGCCGCCCGTGTCTCGCGTCCGTCCGGGCATGCGCGGACCGCCCCCCGCCGCACCCCGCGCTAACTAACTCGACTTAACATGAAAGTTCCGAAACGCGATCTCAGGTGAGCACATTTTCACGTGAAACAAACGTTGTAATGTGAAATCGATTGGACTCCCGCGTCATGAGATCGATATTTGACGGTGAGTTGTACGTGCTGTTACATTATTAACGAATGGTATTTGGACAACAAAAGTATGGCTAATAATAGACTGCGGTCAAAATGTCGACGCGCGGAAGTAATGAGGGAAGGAATCGACCGGAACCAGGCGTCCTGACACCGTCGCCTCCGGTGGGCATTGTACCTGGGGTTAATTGAATGATGAATTTGCATTATGCTTTTTGGTGGACTGTATAGGCTTATTTGGTTGGTTCTTTTCGTTTTGTTCGTCCCACAAGTTGCCGGGCGAAGGCGCTGGAGTGGCATGTTAATGAGGGTATGTTAACGAGACGGCGACACGGACGGCTGATGGGTTATGTTCTGACCTATTTTAACAGATCGATCTGAAGCCAACCTGACGTGAAGCCGATATATCTGACATTTATCTTCTTGTCGGTCCCACGCGGGTTTGACATGCCTCGCTTTCGCACGGCCAATTTGAACTGTTACGAATAATTAAGTACGGGAAAACTTGACATTTATACATCGATTGTATAAAAATTCGTTAATTTAGTTTCTTTAACAAATATATATAGCTAAAATGTAACATTTTATGACAAGGATGTAAGCCCGCGTGGGTGAATTTAGCGGAAAGCGGTTTCCCTGGAAAAGAATTCAACGCGTTTCGCGTAGTCGTTCGCGAGCCTTTGGCATGTTGGAATTAACCACTTTTGTACTTAAATATTTCCACTAACTTGTTTTACTTATAGACTTTTACTTATGGTTTGGCTGAAAAAATAAATATGAAAAGTATTTGGCCTCCTAAAACCATGTTTAAACTACGGCACGAATACAAAAAAAATATCGTAGAACAGAATATAGGCCCTTCATTTTATTGTTATTTGCTGCACTCTCTCTTGTTATTGCTATCTTGGGATTGCTTAAATATGTCAAATGAAGACTATCTTAGTTTACTTGAAGAAGAATCTTGGTTCGTGTCTTCTATACTTTCCGCGCTAGCCTTCGCGCCATTTCCGCCGTAGCCTGACTACATTTATATTATAACTTTTAATACTGTATCTCCTAATAAGAGTCAGATAGTAGCCGTCACGAATCTGATGTCATTGGAGTGGGGTGATCATGGCACTTGCAACAGTGTTGAAATATCGTAAGTCTCATATCCCTGATTTTACCGCGGTAAGAACCCGATATGTGTTTTAATTATGATAATAACCGCGTAAACCTCAAACAATGTATAATGTTGATTGAAAAGAATCGATCCCATCTAAAGAGGTTGACATTGTTACACTACCGTCGTAACTTCTTGGTCGGCTGTTGGTGGGTCCTTAGTTAAGAGTCTTTTTGTAATTATTTATTTTGGTGAAATAAACAAAAATAAACATAAAGCATTATGGTACTCCCTGACTTCGTTCTTCAGAAGTAAAAGCATTTCAATGGAATGCAAATTCTTTGGCTCCGTCTTTTATTTGCAGCCCTTTGAGGCTGTGGCGCGAGGCGGTGCCTTTGTAACATATGATTGCTCTAGGCATACGAGCCTTTATCTTATTTCATTGAAAGGTTTTGCTTATTTAAAGACATGTGGTCCTGTGGTTTTCCGGCTTGCTTAACGGGGAGCGCAGGATAGAATGGCTCGAACATTATAGACGGCGATACAGCTTAACACCTATCACGTAGGTCTAACAGAAAGCTCGGTGGGTATTTAGTTCACCAGAATTCAGAATAATTTATTCAACGTAATTATCATGGATGAACTTGTTGAAAGTCAATTTAACATTTCTATACAACATCTTCAGATAGATGTACCTGTGACTAACTCAGTTGAGATATAGTCGTAAGCTTATGGACAATATTACGAGTGTGTTGAGTTGCTGTTACCCTGAATTGGGCAAGTAAAAAAAAAAATACGCGCAGTGGAACACGATTAGCTGCTTATCTTCCCGGTTAGTGAAACGCGACAGAGGAATTAATGCTCGTAATCGTTAACGGGGTGAGCAGGATTACAAGTAATCAGGAGATAAGTTGCAGTTACTTTTGATACGAAGTCCTAAGATGGATATTATGAACCATATGGTGTAAAATTATCAAATAGCCCACCATTAAGAAACGACACTCTATCCCTCTGTCAGTTTTTAGAACATGGCCGGGAGATATACAGCTGAAGACTTTCTGTGCTTTTTATTCGTTCTTTTTGTTGACATGACTTATTTTCGCTTTGCCTCGAGGTGGCATTACTGGCCCGGACAAATGAGGAGCGCGTACGGCTTTCACCCGGTAGTTTATTAGTTTATTCACTCTAGGACCAGCACAGAATCTTTCGGAAATATCATGGAAAATACCGCATTACAGATCCTGAAATGAAGTAGCCAAGAATACGAGACTAAAACTAATCTCGCCGACATACATTTTGTAGAACCCCCCCGAGTATAACCAAGATGTGTTTGTTTCTCGCTTCTATGCCTTTGGGAACTAAAATTGTTTCCAAGAAGAGGCATCCTTTTCTAAATAATGTAATACGTACTTGCACCTCCCTCGCTTAAACATATTCGAAGACATATTAACTTGTAACGATAGCGAAATTTCCGGCCAAGTAATTAATGCTATTTTCAGCAAATCTACCAAAAGTCACGGTAAAAAATAGCGAAATATTGCATTGAGAGAAACCTTCAAACTCTTATTGTTATAAAACGAAGACTAAAGATAACCTGGTATTAGTTCGCGCCACGAAAGTTTAATATAAGCCGCTGTGCTAACGTCGCAGATAGATGCTGTATAGAATTATTTTGACTTGTTAATTACTAAATGGCTTCAGAAAAATCTTAGTTATATATCTGAGGCTTAAATCATGAGCCGTGGTAGCCCAATTGTTAGAACGTTTGCCTCTCACTTTGAGGTCGCAGTTCGAATCCAGCACAGGCCTAAAACAATGACTGTCGAATTTGTTTTCAAATTCATGTTTGGATCATAAATGATTATTACGTGCTCAGCGGTGAAAGAAAACGTCGTCAGGAAACCCAGATTCCCGAGAAATGCATTTTCGGAGGTATGTGACCTAACCTGTATTGGGCTGATTTTCCCTTTGCCGGTTGGAACGTCAGACAGGCAGTGGCTTCTGTAAAAAACCGGACCTTTCAAATCTTCAGGTTAAGTAAGCGGACCCAGTGAAAAACGGGTAATGCTAGGCAGATGATGAAAGTAATCCCTGCCAGTAATCCCTGCCTAAGACACCCAGAGGGGGTGAGGTGAATCTAGCTACGAATTGGTGCGGGGCGGAGAAACTCCGTTCTATACGTAGTGTTATTCTTTATTGTATGACTCCAGTTCCAGTGTTTGAAGTTTCAAAAGAGCAGCAGGTATCAAGCCTTCGACTCCGCGTACGAGATTTTATGCAATAACATTTCAAGATTTCCATTGAAATGTGCCAAAGGAAACCTCCTTGAAACGTAATAGAAAACTGTCTTCAAATAACTTTTCGCTGTTAGGAGTACGTTTCAGTATTACGTGGGGTTGTTGTGTGTTTTCAAATTAGAAGTATGATGTTACTAATTCGATTGATAGGATAGATACATTGCATTGTATGTAATGTGTCACAATTTGTTGAATAAACATTTTCTCTCTCTCTCTCTCTCTTATTGTGAGTTTTTCATTTGAAAGAACGAAAGAAAGAAAATATTTATTTCCATATTGGACGCCACATTTACAAACATAAATTACATAAATTAAATAAAACAAAGACAAATAATTACAGACATTAAATACACAATGGAGGCGCTTATTTATATCAGGTGACACCCGTACAATATGGCCATAGCCTACCATTTGAGCGTTGAGGTCATGATCCGGAAGTCCCAAGTTTGAATCCCTTTGGGGACATACCACAAAAAAAAAAAAAACACTTTATGATCGCTAGTTTGGTTAGGGCATTGCAGGCTGATTACTTGATTGTTCAGAAGTAAGATGGTCCGCGCTTCTGAAACCACGTCAAGCCGTTGGTCCCGGTTACTACTTACTAATGTACTAAAGTAAATACGAAACACTATACTAAACCCCGCACTTAAAACTGCACTAAACACTGCTATTCACTACCACTATTACTTAACTCTTGGTCACAATAGATCTAGCTAGGTCGCAGTAGCCATTCGGGCTGCTTTAGTTCGAGCCCTCTCAATACACAAATAATAATAATTACTTAACTTTTACTTTTCCACTTTTTCATATCTTAAAATACTCTCCAGGACCCCGTGTCCCGAATCGTATGTAAGAGCGAGTCCTCACGGCGACCATCCAACTTCTCACGTAGTAAAGGCGCTGTATGTTGTACTCAGTCCTTTTGATTTCCTCATTGCCTGTTCTGACATGCTGTCAATATTCATAACGGTGGTATTAATAAACGAATGTCAGCTCGGACTGCCCTCAAGATTATGCTCAAGTCTCTGTTTTTATATGAGAACTGTCACACTGACATGATCTTGAGGGCAGTCTCGAAGCTGAGATTAGTTTATATCTTACCACCACCCTTAGTCTTAATTTCTGTTGTATTAACGTTGCTTGTGGAATGGAATAATAAATAATATTTATGAGTGTAATTAGCCAATGAGAATAGTAGTGTCAGGGGAAGAAAAATCTCCCATGACTCGACTGGTAGGCCCAAGCAGTAATGCCTAGGGAATCAAGCGGAATTAAAGTTATTATGTTTTAGGTTTAAAGAATATTTATTTCTTAACACAAGACATACAATGTCACTTACATGAGAAAAAAGTTATAACAATGAAATGTAGATTCATGAGTCAAAAATTATGACCTCTCGAGTCAAATAAAGTTATTGAGTATTTATTCACTTTTTTAAATACCCATTTAAATAAAAGTCATTTAATTATAGAGGAAAACACCTAGTGAAACGAGATGCGTTTAAGAGAAACATTTATATAAAACATTTATTAAAATTGTTAGTTCTTTGTGTAAAGAAGAAAACACTATCCCTAAATTCCAGTACATGTAAATGCTTAAGTAAATAAGTTTAGTATGTTGAGATAACTAATTAAAGCACATAACTAATTGAAATTCTAGGTAGTCCACACTGTAGTGCCTAAGGTTAAAGTTAGGTCGTTTGAAGTGGTATCCTAGTGTGATGCTCCCTGGCCGGACCACTATTTAGTACGCAATTGCGAATGAACTCAATACGCGCTACATAATGTCTACTTTCATCTGCATACCAAGAAAAAAATAGTACGGCAAAGAGTTAAAAGAAAAATGATATTATTTGTGGTGCGGCCAGAGAGCAATGCTCCCCAGCCGGACCACTGTGAATCTCAGAAATTACGTTATGTAGTCAAGCAATGAGGGTATGAAAAAATAGACCTAAAATTCTACTCCTTACGTTTTTACTCTGATCCTCGAATCTTGTCTAGATTAGAGTCAATTAAAAGTTGAATGTGGTCCGGCTGTAGAGGATTCTCTGCAGCCAACAAATTTTATGGTACAAAGCTTACCAGATTTATTTATGCATTGAAATAAAAGTATAACATTTCTACTTTCTACTGACGTCACTTTTTTGGAATAAAACCTAACATTTATTTAATTATGATCAAAAGTAAGGTGTCCGGCCAATGAGTATCTGGTTTAAAATCATATTTTTCAGTTTATGAGACGATAAACATGCTTCCGATATCTGTTCGTCTGTCTGTATAACTGTCTGTTACCGGCCTCTGCAGACCGAACGGTGAGTGCTAGGAGACTAAACTTACAGAATAAGTGTTATGGTAACCGCTCTCATGGCAAAAGTAAAATTTTCGAAAAAAGTAAAATTTATAAAAAATCTATCTAATGTCTATGTAATATAGTGCTGTTGTAAATAACGATATTTTTTCCAATAGCGGCGCTAGTTATACATCCTCTTCCTTTTTATCTTTCCTTTTTGCCCCACTTATTCTAGTCTCACGATTTGTATTTCGATTGATATGTGTAGCCAGAAACGTTCTACGTAAGCTACAAAGAGAAAAACCAGTCAAATGTGAGTCTACGCGGGCAAAAACGCGCGCATCAGCTAATTTTTAAAGATACTTACAATAGAAAATTTTACTTTTGCCATGAGAGCGGTTACCATAACACTTATTCTGTAAGTTTAGTCTCCTAGCACTCACCGTTCGGTCTGCAGAGGCCGGTAACAGACAGTTATACAGACAGACGAACAGATATCGGAAGCTTCGAAATAAAAATGCAAAGCTATTAATATTTTGTCAGGCGTTTAGAACATGTTTGTATCCTAACATTATTAATTGTTATTTTAAGTAAAACTAAGGCTTTCTAAGGGTTGTAGTAAGACCTTTATTGTAAAATGTTTTGTTTAGATTCAGATAATACATGTGAAACATGTTTATCGTCTCATAAACTGAAAAATATGATTTTAAATCAGATACTCATTGGCCGGACACCTTACTTTTGATCATAATTAAATAAATGTTAGGTTTTATTCCAAAAAAGTGACGTCAGTAGAAAGTAGAAATGTTATACTTTTATTTCAATGCATAAATAAATCTGGTAAGCTTTGTACCATAAAATTTGTTGGCTGCAGAGAATCCTCTACAGCCGGACCACATTCAACTTTTAATTGACTCTAATCTAGACAAGATTCGAGGATCAGAGTAAAAACGTAAGGAGTAGAATTTTAGGTCTATTTTTTCATACCCTCATTGCTTGACTACATAACGTAATTTCTGAGATTCACAGTGGTCCGGCTGGGGAGCATTGCTCTCTGGCCGCACCACAAATAATATCATTTTTCTTTTAACTCTTTGCCGTACTATTTTTTTCTTGGTATGCAGATGAAAGTAGACATTATGTAGCGCGTATTGAGTTCATTCGCAATTGCGTACTAAATAGTGGTCCGGCCAGGGAGCATCACACGGTATCCTAATGTTTTAGAGAGGTACTACAACAAAATAAGTTGTGGGTTCTCAGAATATACCGTACTACCCGCACAAAAAGATCTCACTCGAGTTGGTTAGGCAATATAGATTGTTAATGTAAAATCTCGCATGAAGCAAATATCACACATTCAGAATCGAATTAATGAAAAATACGAGGTTTTATTCCGAGTAACATTTTGTGTTTATTTAATCAAATTGTAACATCGAAACACAGAATATAATTATGTTGAATTTTTAAATACAGCACCGCGCCGCGGGTAATTACGTGAGGCTACTAAATAGTCAGTACTTGATAATAACAGTGTGGTCCAGTGGTTGAGCGTTGGGATCACGATCCGGAGGTCCCGTGTTCGAATCCCGGTGACCTTTTGATTTACGTGACATATCACTTGGAAAGTGGACATATTCCCACGGCGGAAAATTCCACTTGATATTAACTCAGAATCATGAGCGGAATCATCCCCCTCAGTATTCGTTACGATGTCACTAGCCTCCCCTCAATCAACCGGAGGGGGTATGGAGCATAGTCCACCACGCTGCTCCATTGCGGGTTGGTGGAGGTGTTTTAACGGCTAATAGCCGGGACCAACGGCGTAACGTGCCTTCCGAAGCATGGAATCATCTTATTTTTTCAGACAATTAGTTGATTCAAGCAACACCTTGCAAGCACCCTGCTACAGCAAGAACATACTGTATAAAACGTATATTTTGAAACAAATGCTAAGACGCTACTATGTTTGTCTCGATGTGCACAAAATGACTAAAGTTGGCGTTCCTAGGCGCTCTCACTCTGGAGGAATGAATCGTAGGTAAAATGTAACTTATGTATGTGCAAAAGCGAACAAAGTCGTGAGGAATACCTTGCAAGTTGGTTTAGAGCTAAAGCGCCAATTTGGCCACATTGTATCTACAAGTACACAGTTTTATAACGGCAATAAAATAGTATTCAATGAGGAGCGAAACTTGCAGTGCGCATCAATCGCCTGACCTTTCCTGGGACTTTTGGTATAGGTTCATATTCGAGCTTTGTATATAATATTATAATGAGTTATATTATTTAGTTAGATACTTAGAACTTAGGGTTTGTTATGAAATTATAGTCCAAATCCTTATTGAGGTAAGCAGACAAGCTAGTAGTGACAAGAATATTTAGCTGTACCTAAATACTTTTCTAACAAATTTTAAGTTTATTTTTATATTTAAGTACTAAAAAAAACTTTTGACAACACTCGATTTCGATCATCATTATCACAAAAAGAGCCACGCTCTTGTCGGTGTAGCATGCTCCATGCTACTTTTTAGGGAAAAATAGGGCAGTGGTTTCCCTCTTGCTTTTCCATTTTGATAAATAATTAATATATAGGAATCATTAGATTAAAACTTTGTTGAGAATCCGAGAATATTATTAAACTATTACCCATATATCGAAGAATAAAAAAAACAACTAAGAATAAGCAAACATTTATGCTTGTAATAGTAAAAGTTGGAATATATGGGTGAGCTTTTATTTGTAAGTTTTACTGTAAGAAAAAAGAAAAAACTGCGATAGCAATTACATTTGAGATGGTCTCTGGGGAACCGGATGTGAAGTAAGTATAGTAAATATAAGTTGACTCCAGCAAACAAACGGAACGAAATCACGTTTGTAGCGAAATAATGGGGCCGCAATGATACGGCAGGAAATATTAACTCGCGTCTATAATTCTTGACGGGGTAGGCCACACGCAATAGAAACACAAAACAAACATGGACAACGGGAAAAAATACAAAGAGAAAACAAAGAAAAATTCTGAAAATTACTTTAAAATGTAAAACTAAAAATTCAAATAGCGAAAAAAAGAAGAATTTTGGTCTGATTTCAGCTTAATGCAAAATTATGTATCACTTAAGTCTCCGCCGTCCAGTGGTTGAGCGTTGGGCTCACAATCTGGAGGTCCTGGGTTCGAATCTCGGTGGGGGCATATCACAAAAATGTGGTGGTCCCGGTTACTATTTGCAGATGTCAGCACGTAGTCTTGTCAGGGGCCTTTAGCAGCTCAATAACCCTGACACCGGGGTTGATATGATTGGTAATTCACCTCTTAAACCCACAAGATAGAAGAAGACTTAAAAGGTTTTCAGTCCTTACACAAACAAGAAACATTTAATTCCCGGAATGGTAGCAGTTTTAAGAGAACCGGTAAATTTCATTATTTGGTGGAGATATAATCTCAGCCTGAGTCTTAAAAGTGTTTCCGCGACAATAATTCAGGAGGGACAATCAAGAATTACGTCTGAACTCCGGAGTTCCTCGGTTGCCAGAATCCCAACTATGCCGTTTAATAGTTGAGGGAGCTCGGCTAGGGCGCGGCGGGAGAAAGGTGTGCTGTTGTATTGTATAGCATTATTTCTGTTTCAAAAATTATTTCTGTGTAAAAATACTTAGCCTTTATGTTCTGACTTTGAAACTAACAAAGTAGATCATACAAAGTTTTCTTTAAGTGTTTAAGATTTTATTAAGTATGTAATAAATAATTTATAATTGTCATTTTTCATGTTACGATCAGTGACTGAAAATGATGTACCTTAAAAATACATTAACATAAGTATGACCACCATTTTCTTCGCAAATAAATATCATTTATCATTTATATCTAGTAGTACCTTAATAGTTGAAGTAAAGCAACTTTCGCAGAGGCCGGTCATAGGATGGGTGACCACAAAAAAAAAAAAAGTTTTCATCTCGAGCTCCTCCGTGCTTCGGAAGGCACGTTAAGCCGTTGGTCCCGGCTGCATCAGCAGTCGTTAATAACCACCAATCCGCACTGGGCCCGCGTGGTGGTTTAAGGCCCGATCTCCCTATCCATCCATAGGGAAGGCCCGTGCCCCAGCAGTGGGGACGTTAATGGGCTGATGATGAGTACCTTCATATAGATCTATATCTAAATCCTACTGTAACATTTTCAGCAACCATTTACAGATTTTTCAGTCAGTTGGAAAACAAACAGCTCTTTCTTCTTAATCATGGGTCTCCTCGCAAAGTATGTCGTTAATAAATAATCTGAATAAGGAAGTTAAGTAAAACACCGTTTTTTGGCGCCAATCCAATGCTTTCTGCTCTGTTTATATCCGCTTACTGCCCGGGCTAATAAATTCTATACGTGTACTCTATGTTGATGTATTAGGTTTTTGGGTGGGATAAATCAATGTATAAGCTTTACGAACATGAATTGAGTAAGGTGTGAGTAAAGACTTTTAAGTATAGTTCTTTAAATAACACATGTAAACACAACACTTGTTGTGTGGCTTACACAATATGACTCACAGCTGGGCACAGCTCAACCTCTATTTCTCATAGCCTAGTGTGAAAGAAGATTTATGCTAAATGCTGAATATGCAGATACAAATTCGGATATTACCCAGTATGCGGTGTTTGAAATTACGCACCAAACTTATAAAAATAAACAATATAAAAATCATCATCATGCAATCAATGACATACGACACTATCACAGAACAAGTGGCAGGTCAGACAGGCAGTCGCTTCTGTGAAAAAAACCGGACTTGTGAAATCTTCAGGTTAAGTAAGCGGACCCAGTAAAACGGAATAATGCTAGGGCTGATCCGGCGCACCGCGTTGGCCGCAAACACTTATAGATGAGCTGCTTACTATGCTCACGTTGCTCGAAGGACCATGAAGATCCTTGGGTGTCGGGGCAGTGAAATTGTATTTATGAAATAAAACAGCAGCGTCTTGTTCTTGTGTTGTATTGTGAGAAGAAAGAGCGGAAGCTTCGCGAACGAACGTAATCAAATCTTAAATATATTTATATGTTTTCAACAATGATGAGTGATTAAAAACTAGTCCCGACTGCTGATTGACGCATCAACGTCCAGTTCTCCGAGTCACGTGTAATAGCTAGATATATCATTTTTTTATTCAAGTTATCTGCTATAATCGCTAGACCTTTTTTGGATCTTTTCTGCTATTATTAGTATTTTAGAACAATGCAGCCAGTGGCGAGTCATCTATGAGTCCGTAATCAAATTCGCACGTTTCAGTCTTTTGATGCACCCCGGAGGAGCTTGAAATAGATATAGAACATAAACATCCTACACACGTCCCACAGCTGGGCGCAGGCCTCTCCTCGATCAACCCGAGGGGGTATGGAGCATATAGTAATAGATAAAAATAGAATAAAAAGCAATACTATCTAGAGAACGCCTACATTTCAGAACACTAGATCTGTGAAAGGTCAGGCCTCGGGTGGATCCATTCTATTTGCGTTACGTCGCCGCAAGTGCCGCAACCTTTTGTCCGCCAGATTACATCTTGAAGAGAGAATATCTGAATAACTTGAGATTTTAGATAGAAAAGCTCGCTTGTAGAAAATTCATATTTTAAGGAAATGAAAAACGTCTCAGTCACAGTCAATGAGCCGTAGTCGAGGAAAACCATTATGATTTCTTGTTACTATGGTTTGAATTACGGAACAGATAAGGTAGTTTTTTCTTTGGTTTGAATACGGAAATTGATAACAGGAATAAATTCTCAGCAGTGTAATTCAATATTACGCGTAAAACGGAATCGATATTTCTTATTTCTTCATGTTTTTGAAACAGGAGTTTGTGATGTTTTGTTTATTTATTAAGTAGAATTTCATCGTACGTTATTTGGCGAACTCTTTTTTTATACAAATCCTAAAATAGACCAAATAACGCTGGAGTAGACTTCAAAATTGATAAATGTAGCCTGGTGGTTATATTACTGCGTTCACTCACTAAATTCCGCAGTATTCCTCACTTACATAAATTATTTACGTGCAAATCTCTTGATTTGGTGTAAGACGGTGGTGTCAGCGTATTTCCTGCTGTGTTTAAATATGCACAAATCGACCATCCGCCCCTACAGCCTGGCAAATGCCTCGTTTTCCTCGTACCTATCGGATTAATCAAGCCAAACTTTCTTTTGGTTCGTGTGGCGTTAAGCCTCTAGGGAATAGAATTTATAGTACTTTTTACGCGTTTGACTTCAACTTTCTAAGTAACATTTTGTTAGGTAGTTTTTGGACAAACTACTACTTACTATATTAGAATGTTGTATTCTGAGGGTTTATAGAAAGTTTGTATCTTTCCGTTTCCTCCGTGGTCCAGTGGTTGAGCGTTGGGCTCACGATCCGGAGGCCTCGGGTTCGATTCCCGGTGGGGACATGGCTCAAAATCACTTTGTGATCCTTAGTTTGGTAAGGACATTACAGGCTGATCACCTGATTGTCCGAAAGTAAGAAGATCCGTGCTACGTTAAGCCGTTGGTCCCGGTTACTACTTACTCATGTAAGTATGCAGTCGTTACATGAGCCATGTCAGGGGCCTTTGGCGGCTCAGTAATAAACTTGACAACAGGGTTGATGAGGTTGGTATTCCACCTTACAACCCACACGATAAGAAGAAGATTCCGTTTCCTTGCGTGGCTGACATTAGTCAGCCTATACTCATATTATACTCATATTGATGAGTATTTTTGGTTTTTATAATTGATATTGTGTGGTTTCCAGGATTTGTACCCGGTTAGTGGTAATAGCTCGCCAGGTATTACATGGGACTCAAACATAACCAGCTGGGAGTAGGCGTGATTATGTTATGTTTTGTTTTGAAATGTAGTATGGTATATTATCATTTTGTTGTATGTAAAAAATGGATCAAACTTGAGTACCAAAACTAGATAGAAGAAAATTATTTTACGCGTAAGCTTTGCTAAACGTTAATGTCTATTGCACTTTTTTAGATCTTAAATTCACTTGACGTCACCTAACCACTGTTATCAAGGCCAAATTGTGATCGCACTCGAAAAGAGACACTTCAGATGATTATGTTAAAAACAGTTAGAAATGCCCTAAATAGAAGTCAAGACCTTATTTTCTCAATAAGTTTTTCCTTCCTTCTCTATCAGTCACTAATAGCAACAAAAACTAGGTACAATATAAAAAAGCGCGAGCATTTTTTGCGCGAGCGACCATAATAGGAGTGTAGCGGGAGAAACAACAATGGGAATATTTTCAATTTATTGTAATAATGGTTCATATTTATCTTTTCATGTTTGTTCGTGGGAAATGGTAGGAGGTACCAGGGTCTAGTTGTGAGGATAGACACTTTATTTAATTACTTACTTAAAAAAACGTTAGGAGTAGATAGTAGATGGGCTACACATGTAAAAATAACCGGCGTTTGATTTTTCAAATTAAAAAAATTAGCTTGCTGTTGGTTTTTTTACGAAGTCCTAAAATATATACCATTTATCGAATTATATGTTCGAACTTAATATATTATTTTATATATGTATGTAAGTATGTCATAAAATAATAATATGTGTTATTTTTGACTAACAAAAAAACCCCCTTTAAAGAGGGGGTGAAATTGTATATGGGACTCTTGCAGTTTCCAAGGTAGAAAGTGTCGAAGCCGCGGGCAAAAGCTAGTTAGTTACATTTTATAATTTGAGTTTGACCCAGTGATAAATACACTATTATTGGTACTCAAATTAAGTACTTAGGTACAAATCTTTTTTTATATGACCTTAGGCTTACATTTCCAACACTAGCATGTACCTATACTTAGATAAAATCTACTCTATACGTGCTCTCATTTTCGCTTTTCATTTTCATTAGAAATACTGAAAAATAATTATTTTTCCGTTTTTATTCAAGCGTTAACATTTAAAGCTGCACTTTTTTCTGTACCTAAAAAAAGTCATGATACTGGGATATATTGAATGGAATTTTAAAACCGCGGAATTCGCTCCTGCAAATCTCAATACGAATATCGATGTTTCGATGTGTTAAATGTTTTTTATCGTTCCGTGCGAAGATTAAATAGATAAACAGCCACAGTCACAACCGGTCCGCGGAGGTCCGTGTTGCTGCTCTATGGTCACAACGAGTTTACATTAAAAAGAAAGATAGATGAAGAGTGGTAAGAAACCACTTTTCATCTTCAAAAGAGGTCACAGTCACAACCGGTCCGCGGAGGTCCGTGTTACTCTATGGTCACAATGAGTTTACATTAAAAAGTAAGATAGATGAAGATGGTAAAAAACCTCTTTTTATCTTCAAAAGAGGTCACAGTCACAATCGGTCCGTGGAGGTCCGTGTTGCTCTATGGTCACACCGAGTTTACATTAAAAAAGAAAGATAGATGAAAAGTGGTAAGAAATCTCTTTTGAAGATTGTTTTTGGTTAAAATGTTTTGTAACTGTTTTTTGCATTGGCGGGAAAATATTCTTTCGTGAAAATCGTGATAATATCTGTTCGTGATGTGTATTTCCATTCAATACCAATTTGAGTCTTTCACTTCACTATTTCCCATCTCTTTAAATGCTAAAAATACACACTGTTCTGGATTCCCGTTCAAGTGAGCGTGAAGTGTTTTTGTTCCGACCGTATGCTATGGCCAACCACTATCAAAAGTTGGGAGAGGCCACGGCTAAGGGCGCTTACACACCGAGTGTCGTTGGTCAAAATGTCCTGCACATTAGTACAAATACCGCAGAACCGGTATTCGTTTTTTTTTTTACTTACAAAGAGAAAATTAATTCGAAAAAAAATCGCACCCGGATGGGATTTGAACCCGCAGCTCTTGTAGTATTATTATTCAATTTTATAGTTCCGGGAGTGGAAGTTTTGAAAACGCGTTTGTTCTTAAATGTTTTCATACAATGTGAAATAATAAAAATAAAAACACTTTATTGCACACAAATTTACAAAACATTTACAGGATTAAAGTAAATAAAATCTCAGTTACTTATAACAAATTTATTACTGTTAAATTGCACTAGTTACAGTACCTCTTAAACAACTTAACTTAGTGAAGACTAGCCCAAGACTACTCGTACTGACTGCTCGGCTCAAAAACGAAGCATTCGAGCGGCCCACCACAACGGCGGGAAAGTGGTGGCTTGTGATTGGTAGAGTCAAAATATTTGATTACGAATGAACGACGGGTAGTGTTGCCAGTAAAAATAAAAATAACTAAATTTAAAAATCACGACATTCGGCCATCCGAGTTCTTGCACCTCCCGGTGCACATTTTACCAAGCAATCAGTTTAATAATTTAATAAAAGTAAAATGATAAAGCTAACCTTACTCTACCAACAAAATGATAACATGATATATACATTACACAGCATCTGACGAAGTCTAACTTAAATAATTGTGCTAGTGTTTAATTCTGCTCACACTTAACAAATCACGACATTCGGATCAATGTAAGAAAAACATATGTAGAGTAAATAATTTGAACAACAAAATAAAGTGAAGACACAGTCTACGAATTATTTACATACATATTTATAACTTAACTGTTATTGACCGTGGTTTGTTTACGTTGCCGCAGTTCAGACAGTGGTACATCATCATCATTGCTATCGGATGTCTCTGAGCTACTTGAGGACTTATCTGAACTAGGATCAAGTGAGCTTATGTTTATCCAAGGTCTTATTCTGTCCGCTGCGACAACGCTTTCAAACATTCTCTTTCTTTTACTAAAACCAGGCACATCTGCTACTTTATATCTGTCATTACCAAGTGATTTTAAAATTTTATATGGGCCAATAAACTTTGATAACAATTTTGTACTTTTGCCTTGATTGTAGTAATTAGTTCTGGTGATTTTCACCAAATCACCCTCTTTGAAAATAGCGGCGGGAGCTCGTCCGGTATCATGTTGCTGCTTTTCTTTTTCTTGTTTTTTTCTTATATTCGTGTCTACTTCGTCTCTAATATTAATTAAACTACGAGATTCAGGGTTCAAGCTAATGTCAAACTTATTAGAGAGGGTATCACGGAACCGGACACCGAACAAAGCTTCCGACGCCGTTTTCTGGGTAGTTGCGTTTACAGTATTATTGATACCCCATTGTATTTTGCCCAAACACGTGTCCCAGTCACGTTCATCTTTTCCCAAATTGTATTTAGCCATTGCATTCAAAATAGTCTGGTTGAAGCGTTCAGCTTGACCGTTTGCCCTGGGACACGCGACAGCATTTAATACGTGCTTGATACCGTAAACATCACAAAATTTTCTAAATGCAGCAGACGTGAATGAAGTACCGCGGTCAGATATTATCCGCGAAGGTAATCCAAAATCGTTAAATACTTGTTCGAGAACCTTCAGTGTACTTTTGGTTTTTGTGTTCTTTACGGGCTTTACAAACATATTTCGTGAAGCCATCGACAATAGTTAAGACATAGGCATGTCCCTTCCTACTTTTGACAAAAGGACCCAAGTGGTCAATGTGTACCGTATGGAATGGCACATCTACCTTTTCTATAGGGTACAAGTGACCAGACTTTCTTTTATTAGTATTGTCTTTGTTATAGGTACATTCTATACAGGAGTCGACGTACTTTTTTACAAAGCGGCGCAGCTTCGGGAACCAGAATTGGCTTTGAATTTTCTCAACAGTCTTTGAAATACCTAAATGTCCTATATCATCGTGGTTAGATCTACACACTTGAAATCTTGCAATACGAGGAACAACAAGGCGTAAATTTCCATTGACCTTTCTATAAACTTTGTGATCCTTAATAACAAAGTTATTCTTTATATCTTTAGTTTCTAAGTCATTGTCAGGCTTAAGAACTTTTACGATTCGCGAAACATCTGGATCTGCCAGCTGTAATGCGAGCAGCCAATGATCTTTCTCAATATTATATACTGTGGCTACTGAATCGTCAAGCAGTTCGGATAAAGTGGTATTACGACTCAAAGCATCAACGTGACTCATTTGTGTGCCCGGTCTGTACTCTATACAAAATGTAAATTCACTAATTAACAGCCACCATCTGGCTATACGTGGCACTAAATCACGCTTAGTGAGAGTAGTTCGAAGTGCATTACAGTCTGTTACTACTTTAAAATTCATTCCTAGCAAGTAAACTCGAAATTTTTTTAATGAGCAAACTATGGCCAATGTTTCTAGCTCATAAGAGTGTAGGTGGCGTTCTTCAGGGGTGGTTTGCCTACTGAAATAGGCAACGGGTTTTAAAACACGCGGACTAGTCTGCCATTGTAAAAGAATCCCACCTACACCAAGAGCACTGGCATCAGTATGGAGCTCCGTCTCAAGTTTGGGGTCGTACAGTGCCAGTATTGGACGTTCGATTAATTTACCCTTCAGGTCAGTGAATGCCTGGGTTTCTATGTTAGTCCACTTAAAAGGAATATCCTTTTTGAGTAAATTTGTTAGAGGTCTAGCAATTTCGCCGAAACACCTAATGAATCGTCTAAAGTAACTAGCTAGACCTAAGAATTGACGAACTTCATGGACGGTTCTGGGAACAGGAAAATCTTTGACAGCTAGGATTTTGTGTTCATTGGGCCTTATACCATCGACCGATATTTCATAGCCCAAATAATTAATGGTGTCATCAAAGAATCTACACTTGGACAATTTAAGTGTAAGGCAGTTAGCTCGCAAAAGTTTCAGTACTTCTTCCAGTCTAACGAATCCCTGTTCAATATCCGCCGATGGTACCAGAATATCATCTAAATAAGCAAGAGCCGATTCAAAACGCTTTGATCCAAGCATTCGGTTAATTACTTTTTGAAAGACTGCCGGGGCATTCGCAAGACCAAACGGCATTCTTTTAAATTCGAAATGGCCGTCCGGCGTTACGAAACCCGTGAGTCTACGGCTTTCTTCCGCCATAGTAATTTGATAATAACCGGATGCAAGATCCAGTGTGGTAAAGAAACAGTTACCACTTAAGTTAGTTAGTTGGTCATCAATTAAGGGAAGGGGAAAACAGTCTTTTTTAGTCTTGTTATTCAGCGCTCTAAAATCTATACACAAGCGCGGTTCACCAGTCTTTTTTTAACAATTAAAATGGGACTAGCGTAATCAGAGTTAGACTCTTGAATGATGTCATTCTCTAATAACTCATCTATAATACTTCGAACCTGTTCTCTCTCTGCATGGGACAGCCTGTAGGGCCGATACACAACGGGTCTATCGTCTGTCAATTCTATGGACATCTCAACATCTTTAGCACATCCTATCTCGCTAAGTTTTAAAGCAAAACAGTCACGGTACGACTGCAACAGATTAGACAACCTGTCAAGCACTTCACTACTCACATGGCTGCCTATTTTTATGTCAGACCGCTGAATAGGATCTAATATTGCAACATCTTTGGTTATCCTATTAACATTATAATTCAATTTTTCGACAAAAGGCAGTGCTCTAGCTAACACAGTTTGTGATTTTAACGTTAAAGCTGAATCTGCTAAATTTGCCACTACCAAATGTCCTTTACCGTTTGTTATGGTATACGCACCTTGATGAAGGTGATACTCATTTCCCGGTTCACCGCAACTATAGCCCTCTACATAAACGTCGCCGCTAAACGAGGGATCACTTGTACAAACTTCAACTAAATCGACCTTGTGTAATTTGGTGGCATTTAAGACATACAATTTTAAACCGTTATCACGATTCTGTGTGTCGTTATCGGGGCTTTTATAGAAAATTAATTTACTATTGTCTTTTAAAACCGTGACACAAGGAAGTTCGGTGAAATTCTGACCTACTAGTAATGAAGTATGGAGTAAGTCGTCTTTGACTACGAGGAACTCTATTTGTGCTTCAACTTCATCAAGCTTTATAGTAGCGAAGGTTTTGTAGCTGGGAGTTACAGAGGAATTGCCGAATCCTTTTATAAATGGCAATTCAGTAAGCACTTTAGTTAAACTCAGATTACAAGCGTCCGATTCACGCATCAAGCTACATTCGCTTCCAAAATCTACATAAGCAACAAAGTTTTGGTCTCCAATAGTAACTTTCTTAAAGAATTTGTCATTACAGTTATCATGAGTTGTAATAGCTAAAGTTTTACGTTCTTCATTACTAGTACGTTTTTCTGGTCGAGGAGTCAGCGGCTCTAATTTACAATTTGCTGAATCGTGACCAACCCTAAGGCATTTCTGACATTTGATAGTAGGCTTTGGACATCTAGAAAAGGTGTGACCCTTCGATCGACAGTTAAAACAGATAACTGAGCTCTCACTAGGAGCGGAGGAATTATTTACAAAACGGTTTCCTGAAATAGTTTCGTTTCGCTTCTTATTAAATGGAATATCTACAGGCCGCTGAGAGTTGAGAAAATTCAGCAGGTCTTCCGGTTCCTCACAATTTAAAGCTTGCGCACCGTTTCTAATAGATTTGTCTACAATACCGTAAATTACACAATCTACGGCCTTTTTACCTTGAATTTCGCATCTATTTAACAAAGTAAGCTTATCATAGAAATACTCGGACAAACTTTCATTATTACGGGTGGTACGCGCGAGCATTTCATCGAGAAGCCGACCATAATTTTGCTCATTAGGAAACGCTTTGCGAAGCTTAGCCTGCCATTCTGCCCAACTGAATACCACAGAAGGCAAAGCCTCAAACCATTTTTTTGGCTAGTCCAGATAACTTTTGCAAAGCAAAATGTATGGTCTGCTTCTCCTCCCACTCGTAAATGTTAATACACTCATTAACTTTCCTAATCCAGCTATCGATGCTTTGCGTTTTACTAGATGGATCGAACTCCGGTATCACATTATTTAGTTGATTGCTATTTAGCTGACCACTTTTTCCCTTTTCTTGTTGCAATGAAGTAAATAATTTGAGCACATCGTCAGTAGTTAGTCCTTTGTTACGTTCATTAGACCTTTCTGGTGAACGACTCAGTGCTGGCGGTACAAATGTGTCACTGACCTCTTCGATAACCCACGGGGTAGGCTCCTTTCGTGGCTTCAAGCAACGGCGTCGCGACACTGGAGATGGCGAAGGAAGCCTTCGTCGTTTTCGCTGACGAGCTCGGCCACGTTCCACCATGGTAGATCTCTCCATAACCTCGGGAAAACAATGTTGCATTAGACTCTTGCTAACAATAATTCAAGACATACTATATATATATGATAACAGCATAATTCAAGTTCTAGCTTAGTAATAAATCTCAAAGGCAAATTTAAATTTTACCAGAAGTTCTCGTTAGCTAAATTTCGATTTTAAATTGATCAGTATTGCTGTTCTACTGGCCAAAATGAGAAAGTACTCCATTTTCCTTGATATACTGCAGTTTTTGACGTATCTCGGAAACTAAGAATCCTAGCTCAAAAATAATGAGAAAATTAAATGAAAAAAAAAAAAGTGAAATTAAATGAATTAGAAGTAGACTACATAGAATAAGGACTTAAAGGAACCGGTTTGATTTGCCATTGTTGCGGCCCGAGGAAAATATTTCCGGCAGTGGGACCGTTTGTAACTTCAAAGAATATACAGCCATTTAATTTAAAATGATAATTTAAGATTATGAAATGGGGCTTAACTAAATTAAGTACTCACTTGGTCTAAGAACATTGACTCACCTGGTCACCTATGAACTAAACTTATAATATGCCAAGTCACTTGCTCGACACAAACGTCTACGACTAGTATACGGACATACTTAGTCCGCATTATAGGAGAAATCCAGGCCTACTTAGCCGGATTTATAGTAAAATACAGGCTTACTTAGCCCAAAATATTGACATAGACAAGCATACTTAGCTCAAGCTATTGCAACAAACAAGCGTACTTCCCCGAATTATTTTTCACTACAGGCGTACTTAGCCTGGATTCCAGTGACATACCTAGTCATGCTACGCCAAATAAAGAGTGCGTTCTTCACAACAAAGAAAGTATAAACAATTTACTTTTTTAAATTTGAGAGTTATGTCGGTGGAGCAGCCGCCATTTGCACATAGTTAAAATTCTTACGTCATATCATTATTTGTACGTATTTATACTTAGTGTGTAAATTCACTACGGTGACTTCATACATGGTAACACTATGCAAAATAAGGACCATCGCAGCAGAATGCTATCAAAGTGTCGCCTTGACCAAACGTTCTGAACGATGAATCCTCTTTATTCAATCGGAATAATTATCAAAGAGTTGCCTTGATCAGAATTATTTCGATATTACGGGTACTTACGTACCGTCACAGTATTACCACGAGGTGATATAAAATAATTCCACGTGGGTAGTCTTAGCTTAAATACCATCGCAGGGTCGCTGTCAAAGAGTTGCCTTGACCAAACGATACATACGATAAGTTATCTATTTATTATCAGAATAGTCGTCAAAGAGTTGCCTTGACCGAGACTATTCCGATTTTGCCAAAACTACTACTGGGATAAAACAAAACGAATTGACTTCTTGAAAAGTATTAATTTTATAAGTACTTCAAATATGACGAAAGAAAACACTTATATTCGAATAATAAATAAACTTGAAATGTAACATACCTTTGTGAGCTGCAGATCTATCCCACTTCTGAGATAAAGTAAATAAAATCTCAGTTACTTATAACAAATTTATTACTGTTAAATTGCACTAGTTACAGTACCTCTTAAACAACTTAACTTAGTGAAGACTAGCCCAAGACTACTCGTACTGACTGCTCGGCTCAAAAACGAAGCATTCGAGCGGCCCACCACAACGGCGGGAAAGTGGTGGCTTGTGATTGGTAGAGTCAAAATATTTGATTACGAATGAACGACGGGTAGTGTTGCCAGTAAAAATAAAAATAACTAAATTTAAAAATCACGACAGGATGAACTTATTCTAAGATGGGCAAAGGCGGCCTTATCGCTAAGAGCGATTTCTTCCAGACAATCTTCGGCAGAAGATATAGTACACTTGTACAGCTGCAGTGTAGCGCGCAAAAAAGTAAAATAAAATAAGAAAAAAAAGTAATATACACATCCCACACACACACACACACAAATATAAAATAAATAGAAATACTAGAATTCCGCCCAAGACTTCGTCCTCGTGGACTTATTTTATATCTGTTTCTGGAATGTACGTTTAAGTACCTGCTTGGAAAGTACCCTACGTCTCTGGCTTTCAGTGTAGGCCAGTACTTATATTAATAATTGAATACATTTAGCATTGGGGATAAGGTAGCTCATTCAAATCTGCTCAAAAAATATCTGGCGACGTCAAGCCACACGCCGTAAAGAGACGCCGTAGCGGCAATCGCCGTTCGGCAATATTATTATTATTGCTTATGGCAGACAAAAATAAAATATCCTGCGTGGATCATATATCCAGCTTAAGCTCCCCTAGTCAAGTCTCTGCATCCATCACACAATGCAGCTCGGCTATACCATCTGGGAACCGGTGCAGAGGGCACTCGTTCACTATGTGAGATATGGTTTGATCCGGGTGACCACATTCACAGTATGGCGACTCCTTTAAGCCCCATCTATGTACCGCAATAATTCGAGGTTTAGACATGAAAAGGCAACATATAAATAGAGTTACTTTCGTTTGTTATAGTGTGTTTGTTTCTTATTTCGAGTTATAGTTTGGATTTCTCGCCAGGACGTGCCACTATTTTTTTTATTTGCCTCAGATGTCATTACTTACAGTTAGCCGGAGAGGAAGTCCCGCGGTGCCATTTCCGTGTATACTATGCCTAATTCTCTCACCCCAATCGTCCCTTTGGGACCAATCGCCTAAACTTCACTTAGTTCCTTTACTTTTTTATATAAAATGTTCGAGTAACTGTTGTTAGTACCAACTTTCTTCCTCAGAGGAAAATAGTTCTGATTATAAAGTTTTAACGAGTGAAATGCAGTTGTTTATGATAGTATATTACGTCGTCTCTAAACAGTGTGTTTAGTGTTGCTATGTGGAATAATATTTTATTTGAAATTAATCTACTTCTTATGTTTTGATCATAGATGATCGGCATGGGTTGAAAATCAGTGTTGCCCTCTGGGTAAATTTTCACTGAACCCTGGCCTTTTTTTGGTGAGCTGCGGCACCCATATCCCTTTATGTTTTCCAACTAAATATTAGTGTGTCGTAGGTTATACCTAAATAAACTTTTTTATTAATATTTTTATTATAATTGATAATCGGGTAATAACTTTAATTATGGCAATAGGCTCGCCGCCTAAATAGCTAGCGAAGAGAGGGTGTTTTAAATTTATATCTCTGCCTACCCCTTCGAGGATTCCGTCATGTTATGTTAATTTTAATAATATTAATACATTTACCATAAGCCGGGAATCTTGCGTTTGCGAAACAACAAGTTTTAATGAACTAACCAAAGACGAAGTTTCATAACTGAGCTCACCTCTTGAAAACAATCGCCATTTTGCTTTTACACTGATTTAAAATTCGCTGTCTCTATGGTCTAGTGGTTAGAGCTTTCTGGAGGTCCGGGTTCGATTATGTGTGGGTACATGAACCGGGTCTGTTAAAGCTTCAGGTTAGGTAAGCGGGCCTCGTAATTATAATCAATAAATACCACACTGATTTAGCTTTCATATTTCATAGCGTTAATCTCACAATAGATAATAATTATTTCAGTTAATATCATACATTACAGCGGAAACACATAATTACTCAATTGCTCATATAGTTTCATGGTTAGTAGCATGTATGAGGTTTTAATGAGAATGGATGAAACGAAAGCGTCGGGATCATAGTCAGTGAAATTCCGTGCTCTACCCTAATGGGAAATACTCGTACGTGCGATGTAGTAAGTAATCAACTATTTCATTGTTGGTAAAATTAAAAGGTATGAGCTACGTACTACGTAGCTACGACTACGCACTGCTACGCCGTAGATACTGGCTACGGGAAATATAATGTCCCTTAACATTGCATTTTGAAAGAGCCTACAAGTAATTTAAGTAATCAGTACAAAACAAATGCTGCCAGGAAGTTCCATATACTTTATGTAGTTTTCTTCTGGTGTCAGGGTTATTATTGAGCCGTCAAAGGCTTACATCAGTACAATAAGTAACCGGGATCAACCGGGCTTAACGTGTCTCCCGAAGCACGGATCATCTTACTTTCGGACAATCAGGCGATCAACTTGTAATATCCTAACCAAACTAGGGACCTTAAAGTTATTTTTGGGATGTGACCTCACCGGGATTCGAACGTGGGATCTGCGGATCGTGAACCCAAAGCTCGACCACTGGAACGATTTTGTAGTTATTCTTGTTAGCTTTAACAGACCGGTTGCTTTTTCAGCGATCGCGTGGATAGATGTCTGAATGCGAGCTAAATGAATACCTTATACAGTTTCTCTTTGTGGGCTTCTGACGTCACAGAACGGAAATTAAAACCAGGCTTTGACTACCAGCTTCTGTTTGAAATTTCGAAATTTGCTGTTTCGTTTGATGTTTTTATAAGTTTATGAAGTATGCATAGCATAATACTTGGGTATTGTTTGCAACGGGGTCTGTGGTCCAGCGGTTGGGCATTGGGTTCGCGATTCGGAGGTCCCGGATTCAAATCTCGGTGGAAATATAATCACAAAAATAATTTTGTGATCCCTAGTTTGGTTAGGCTATTACAAGCTGATCACCTGATTGTCTGAAAGTAAGATGATCCAATGTACTTATTACTTTTAAAATAATTAAGATAGAATAATAAAGTTGGACTGGAATTCACTTAAGTAAAAATAACAATATCAAGGGTGGAAGGAAGGATAGGAAAACACATTCATACATAAACTCTCGCCTATTTCCCATCGGGGTAAGCAGAGACTATGGAATTCCATTTGCTAACATTCTAACCTTTACACTTAATTATTATTATACTAATAATAATAGTTCTTATATAATTATTTATATTATTTTTTTATCATAAATTGCATTGATAATGTTTATTTTCCTACAATTCAATACTGAAAGGGCTAAGACACTATAAAAACTAGTTACCTCTCTAACATTTGTCACCAAACTAAAGCCTCGTGTTTCGGTTCAGTAAAAACTTAATTACGAATGGAAGCGCCCGCCGGAAGTGGGCGGCGCTGTTGCGGTCGTCATTTCCGGTTTTTGTCGTATCCACCGTAGACAAATTTTATTACAGGAAAACACTTTCGACGCTTGTTTGCATTGCAGACGCGATTAACTGTGGATTGACGTCGCGTTGTTTAACAAGCATTAATTTTGTTAATGGTGGGCGAACAATGGTATGTAGAGTGAAGAATGTTGAGGAAGAATGTCGTAAGAAGTATGAAGTTTGGAGTAAGAAGTATGTTCGAATTCAAATTCAAAACTATCCTTATTCAATAGGTAACATAGTTACACTTCGAATCGTCATTTTTACATAACGAACGTCTCATCCGCCTAAAACTACTGCAGCTTCTCACAATCAGAGCAGCCGGGGAAAAGAAGCTGCAAGAAAAACCTCGGCCCAAGGCTATAGACGTTCTTTTTTAAAAAAAAAAAAACATATATAATACTGTTAATACAATTTAGTAATTTGGCTGTCTAATATCAGTTCTTAGACAAGTTAATCAAAGCTTCCGTATGGAGTATACTTAGTCCTCTATGGATGTGAAACTTGGACACTGACACAAAAAGACAGAAAGAGACTCGGCGCCTTTAAAATGTGGTGTTGGAGGAGGATGGAAAGGATAAGTTGGATAGAAACGATTACTAATGAGGAAGTACTAAAAAGAGCAAGGGAAAAGAGAAAAAAAATAGAGTTATCAAGGACAGAAGAGACAAGAGAATTGGACATTTAATAAGACACGACGAATTTGATCAAGAAGAGTTTACATGGAACGTAAAGATTAAAGAGAAGGCGAACGTCGTGTTTATAAGGAAGTGAAAGAATTGGCCTTTGATAGACATGAACGGAGAATGCTACACCGAAAAGAGCGTGGCTCTTAAATTACTGATGATGATACGCATCAAACGAATTGTCAAAGTTCCTAATTAACTGGAACATTAGGTGTATAATGACTTGGCTGAAGGATAATGTGATTTGAACCAACTTCGCATTTACTTGGCATTGGGTATTTGCATAGAAATTGATACATTACTATGCATGACGCGGTGCTGCCTGAATACACCATGTGAGGTTTTGAAAAGTCGCCTATGTGTTATTACGAGTACATTGCAAGCAAGTTTTTATGTTTACAGTCCTATGTGTACTGAATAACGCAACATGGTGATAGCTGGGGTGATTAATAACCCGAAAAATGCGAATTACGTCAGTCAGTAAAAAAAACAAAGTTTTCGAAATATCTGGACTTTTGTGAAAAATTTTAAAATTACCGCTATTAATATCATCATAGTTTTTTTCATGCGTTTCGTAAAACCGACAGAGAGTTTGTGTCTTTTTAACATCATGGACTATTATTTGGCTGTGGAGTGATTATCTTTCACCGTATGTTTATCATTATCATCTCAGAATTTGTTAGAAAAAGTGGCAGGCTCTACCCGGTCCATTAAAGATTAAAGGCTTGAAGCTTTTTTCTAAATTTCAAAAGAATTATTATTCTTCAAAATCGATTTGTCAGGTTTAATACTCCTCTAGCTTACAGGATACGTCGCGCAAGAGTCGATCCCCTGGGCCATTGTGGCTTAAGCCGGCTAAATCCGAAGATTACCTGAATTTGTTCACATTTGCCATACCTCCGAGTTGGAAGGTTTTTTCTTTGAAGCTACAATGTGATTGTCATGGAGATTTGAAAAGGTTATATACGGTTATAAAAGGTTATGTACAAAAAATCATTCTTACCGTGTGTTGCCTACCGCGTAAGTGTGAGTGAGACAGGTAGTTCGCGCGCTCTCCCTTACTCCTAAGCGGCTTAAGTTGTACCTAGAGGGGGTGAGGCTTACCATCAGATATGTATTGACGCGGGGCGGGGAGTTACCGTTCTACTATTTTATTCTATGATTTGACTTATACAATTTTGTAGTATAAATTATCCGACCAAAAAATTTTGTTGTTTTTTAGTAATTACTTACTGAAGGGAGCGGTAAGTTTTAAAGGGTACCTGAATAGTTTGCTAGTAATATAGGTATATATATATAAATACTTAGACGTTCTTTATAGGGTAGACAGAGTCCTACATAATCAGTAAACAAACTTGAAACATTTTCTGAACCTATCGCTTATGATGTCTCTGTCTTGTTTTTGTAAATGTTATCCTTGTAAGGTTTCGATTTCCGGACATAATAGTGAAACAATGAGGTATGTACAACGCAATGTACGGTAAGGTGCAAAAATCCAATGAGTTTCTTGCAAAGTAATAAATTAACTGGTTGCACTTAAGACCCTACAAAAATACTAACCACCAATCCGCACTGGGCCCGCGTGGTGGTTTAAGGCCCGATCTCCCTATCCATCCATAGGAAAGGCCCGTGCCCCAGCAGTGGGGGCGTTAATGATGACCTACAAAAATATAAATTTTATAATTATGACAGCTAATGGTTCATAATTTAACCACTGTTTACAAATAATTAACTGGGCTCATGGACTGCGATGTTTTCCTTCAGCGTAGAGCACGTGATAATCATTTATGATCCAAACATGAATTTGAAAACAAATTCCACGATTATTGGTTTAGGCCTGTGCTGGATTCGAACCTGCGACCACAAAGTGAGAGGCAAGCGTTCTACTAACTGGGCTACACCACGGCTCATGATTTAAGCCTTAAAAATATAACTAGTATAATACAATATCACTTTATACTAGAAGCAAAATCTTCCGTCCATTCATAAAGGGTACAATGCCTCCATGAAACTTGATTCCCTCTGGGGTTGTAGGCTATGGAGTTATCCGGACACCCGATCGCTCAATGCTGTCTGCCCTCATACATCATTTGTGACATTCCACGACAATCGAGCCTGAAAACGACGGATTTTGTGAACCTTTTTGCTAAAGTTTTTGTTTGGGAGCGTGGGAGAAAATCGAGAGAGGCGGTTGTTTATTTTGTACGCCTACGTTTGAGTACTTTATACGATAAAGAGAGTCATGATTATCATAAATCGTCTGAAACAGACGTATAAGGCCAATGATGATGATGATGATTATCATAACTTATGACCTTAATCCTTGATGAGGAAGAATAAGTCACTAAGATAGGGTCAGTGATGAAAAAAGTTGCCTGAAGGTTACCCTAAGGTTGCCTGGAGGAAATTGCTATTTAGCAATAAGACCGCCGATTGTGCTTCTCTTGTCACTTTTGTAAGTAAGTAATTGTTTTTAGTGTTGTGTTTATTTGTGCAATAAAGCGTTTTTTTGTATTGTATTGTAATAGTTAAATTAAAAACTTAAAGTATAGACAGCGTTAATGGATAGACAATAAGGGCGCGTGCGGCGGTGGCGAAATCGGTCGAAAAGTGGCGTTGGCGCCGCGACGCGGTTTCGTTTTCTGTTTTCTCTCCTTTCGTTTCCTGTTTTCTTTTTTCATTTCCTGTTCTTCCGCGTATGCGCGTGTGTTGGTGTTGCCAACATCACCTGTAGAAAACTAGCAGCCAGGCTTAGTTTAAAAAGTGTTAAGATGGATACGATGAACTATGTGTAAACTGGTTCGTCGTTTCTCGAAAAGGTTTATATAATAGAAAAAAAAAGTATTCTTTTTTATTCAATTCAAAATTCGCGCGAATGTCATATGACCAACCATATGACATTTTGCCTAGTGACGTTACGTTTCAATAAACAAAGAAACTTTCAAACAGTATAACTTGAAACCGACAAATCGTTTCTGTTTATTTTGTGAAACGTGACGTCACACGAAGCTCAATCATGGCCGCCCGTATTTCGAGTCTTGTAAAATAAGTAAACAGATAAAAAACCGCATTCATATTTTGTGAAAATAAAATTGTTTAAAATGATCTCAACAAAAAGAAATCTATTGGATAATTATCATTAAATGATAAATTACCATGTCCGACATATTTCACATTTTATTGTTAAAATTGTCAAGTCGCCAATTACAATTTTCATTATAATTTAGCCAGTGTGAGTTACAAAGAGTACTGGTGATCCCTTATCACTCATTCCAGTTGTCTTCACTCGGTCATAAATCATCCGCCGGCAGCAGTGTCAGTGCCGACACCTCGTGTCAGGGATTCATTCGAACAATGGACTGGAAGGATTTTGTTAAGCTCAATCATGGGTCACGATTGCACGTGACTTTATGGACTTTACGACATGCTTGTTATGATAAAGAACTTGACGCATTATATGATTTTATATTTTGTTAAAGTCAATCATGGGTCTATTTCAGTACATATATATGCATGTATTCGCAGTACAGGGTCATGACTGTACATGACTACATGGACTTTACGACATGCATGTAATGCACTATATGCTTTTAAATTATGATAAGCTCAATCATGGGTATATTTAAATACATATACGCATATATTCGCAGAACAGGGTCATGACTGTACATGTCTTCATGAACTTTACAACATGCTTTTGATGACAAAGAGCTAGTCGCATATGCGTTTATAATAAGTAAGTACAGAAAAAGAAGAATAGTGCCATATGTAATAAGAGAATTGGGTGGAGGAAGCTGAAGAAATACCTCAGATAGTTGGCGAGGAGTGCGTGTATATCTTACTCATCTGCCTACACTTCTGGGATACAGGCGGTACTGGACTTAATAATGTAAAATGTACTTCCTATCCAACCAAAACTTTCAAAATTAATTATTATTCCGTTCTTTGTAAACAACAATATTTGCATTTTCACACCAGATCGACACCTCGAAATATAAATGGCATAAAAGTTGCAAAACATTCCAAATTGGTATTTGTTTGAATTCAAACCTGTTGCAATATTCATAACACTGTAGGTATTTTAATGACTCAAAGTAACAATTTAACTTGGTTTTACGTACTAGTGGAATATAATAAGGAATAATAATACTAGCGGTACACAATAGGGTAGTTTCCAACTAGTCAAATCAGTTACTTTTTACTAAACGTCAAAACACGAAATTACTAAGTATGTAATTTGTATGAAAAAGCAACCTATGACGGCATAGAAAAATGTGACAAAATGTCGCACTTATTATTACATTTTTCTTTATTAAAATTCATAAATGAGTCAAATAGAAAAAAAAAACGTGTTTCGTTAGTTTTAGATCTGTCTTTATTTAGTAATCAGAATTTCATAATTTATCTTTGACCTAGCAAACTACCCAATTGTAATTAGAAAATTTCGCATAATGGCCCATTAAAGAGACCTGAGGTTTGCGCCTATCTGAGACCTTCTGATGTTTTCAGGGAAGCATTTTTCTTTGCGGTTCGTTATATTCTTCTTAAGACGGATATCGGAGTTGGCTGAGGGGTCTCTTGTTGATGACTTGAGTCGTCGCCCATCCTGTTATACGACCGTGACAAGTGTCCTTTTCTTTACCGGATAAGAGGCTTCAACGTTCCCTGTTTATTCAGCCAAGTAACAGTACCTACTTATAGTGCTTATATCTCAAAACAGCAATAAAGTACTTTGTTATGTTTCAACGTAAAATAAAATAAAAAAAAACTTCTTCTTGTAAAGAATGTAAAAAAAAAGTTTATTTAGGTAAAACCTACGACACACATATACATTTACTTACAACATTAAAATATACACACATTAATAATATTTAGTTGGAAAACATAAAGGTATATGTGTGCCGCAGCTCACCAAAAAAGGCCAGGGTTCAGTGAAAATTTACCCAGAGGGCAACACTGATTTCAAAATGAAAAATGTCGTGAATGTCGTGTATTTTCGACTTAACTCTATCTTCTCTTCTTCTAGTACGAAGAAGACTTGCTCCAACTTGTGTTGTTACTTCTCGATGGAATTGTCGACCTTATCTGTTCTATAATAGTAAAACGGTACTGAGAAGATATACTTTAGGAAAAGCTTCTTCTCTGTTAGAGTATGCTTTTGATTGTCAAGGAAGACAATTTAATTTGAATCAATTATTACTTATTATATTACACTGATTACATCGAAAATGTTCTCAGAATTGGAAATAACGAAGCTATTATCACGAGATATATTTAGAGTCGTTTTTCCTCAAGCCACTTCAAAGAAACCTCACTTGACACAGATCCATTATTTATTATATTAAAACAGTTCAAGATGGGCTCGTTTTATGAAAGAAAAAAAATGTTTGTATTGAGTATGAAGTATTTGTTTAAATACTAAAAAATAGTATGAAAGCGACCGTGTGGTTTGGATGTTGTTTACTTATAATACTGTTATCTTCTTCTTCTTTGCGAGTCGATGGCGATCGAAACTAAATTTTTGCTGACCAATAATTGGCCACGCTTACGGCATACTGTTATAACGAATAAAAATAAAATTGCTAAGCAGAATTTTAGATTAAGTAAATGAAACAGGAATTTGAATTTGTCTAAATTCAAGAGACTCGAAGCCTTTGAAATGCGGTGTTGGAGGAGGATGGAAATAATAACGGATGCAAAGGGTTAGTAATAATGAAGTGCTAGTAAGAGTAAGGGAAAAGAAGCAAATATTGAGAGTTGTTGAGGACAGAAGAGGCAAAATTATTAGACTCTTAATAAGATACGACGAATTTATTAAAACATCTTATTAGGGAAGCTACAAGGAATGAAAGGAAGGGGAAGTCTAAGAAGAGCTTACATGGAATAGAAAGAATTTGCCTTGGACAAGAAAAGAGAAGGCTACACCACAAGAGCGTGGCATTTAAATTAGTGATGATGAAAATAAATTAAATCTTTTTTGTAGGTATGTTTACGATTTCACATTAAAATACCAGACGATATTTTGACTTTGACAGAAAGTTCATCTAAAGCTCACGTTAAGCATATTTTGTAAAAGAGTTTATTATAAGATTAGTAAACATTAGTCTGCATTTTTATCATTTTGGTAAACACCTAAATGATAAAAATGGCTGCACGTTGTCTTTCGCCACAACAGCCTCCGTGGTCTAGTGGTTAGAGCGTTAGGCTCACGATCTGGAGGTCCGGGTTCGATTCCCGACGGGGACATTGTCGAAATCACTTTGTGAGACTGTCCTTTGTTTGGTAAGGACTTTTCAGGCTTGAATCACCTGATTGTCCGAAAAAGTAAGATGATTCCGTGCTTCGGAGGGCACGTTAAGCCGTTGGTCCCGGCTATTAGCCGTAAAATCACCTCCACCAACCCGCATTGGAGCATCGTGGTGGAGTATGCTCCGTACCCCCTCCGGTTGATTGAGGGGAGGCCTGTGCCCAGCAGGGGGACGTATATAGGCAGTTTATGTATGTATGATGTTGTCTTTCGATTACTTGTGGCTCTGCCACCTTACTAAAGATTAAGGTCATGGGTTTATACACCTATGTATGTATAAGTGAGTTGTTCAAAGCAGGAGCTTATCCCATAAGGTAGTTCTATCTTAACTTAGGAGATAAGGGTGTTTGTGTGTACAGGCTGATTCGAAATACTTAACAGGTTTTAAAGGTGTTCTATGTCGTGTAGAGAGTCCACATTACTGGCATTGAACCATTCGATTGAAAAATGTTAACGTCGTTATTCTGTGATACTCTACCTAATTTGTTTTCGGGATCCCGCCAATCATCTCCCTAGCGTTATCCCGTTTTTTCACAGGGTCCGCTTACCTAACCTGAAGATTTGACAGGTCCGGTTTTTTACAGAAGCGACTGCCTGTCTGACCTTCCAACCCGCGAAAGGAAAACCAGCCCAATTCAGGTTAGGTCACATACCTCCGAAATGCATTTCTACATTGAAAATAACAAATTAAATTGATATGCTTTTGTTTCCATTCGGTCCAAAATCAAGTACCGATTTGAAAGTTCTAAACTAATATAATGGCACTTAAAATGTAGCTTAGCAGAGCAGGA